>NW_022630997.1:35897237-36467430 GCF_010015895.1 Lontra canadensis
AGGAGAAAATATATATATATATTAGATAAACTAGTTAAAAAACGTTAAAAAAGAAAAGGGTAAAAGTTTAAAAAAATTTAGCAGAAGAAGAGAAAAAAATTGAAAAAGAAAAAAAAATTAAATTAACTGCAAGACTAAAGAATCATGGGGAGAAAGCCATGAGTTCTGTGCTTTGCTTTCTCCTCCTCTGGAATTCCGCTGCTCTCCTTGGTATTGAAACTGCACTCCTCGTAAGTGAACTTGGTCCTGGCTGGGTTTCTTGTTGATCTTCTGGGGGAGGGGCCTGTTGTAGTGATTTTCAAGTGTCTTTGCCCCAGGCGGAGTCGCACCGCCCTTACCAGGGGCCGGGCTGAGTAATCCGCTCGGGTTTGCTTTCGGGAGCTTTTGTTCCCTGAGCGCTTTCCGTAGAGTCCGGAGGACAGGAATTAAGATTTCGGCCTCCAGTCTCCGGCCTGGAGGAGCCGAGAGCTCGGGGTCCCACTCCTCAGTGCGCCCTCAGGGAACAGCGCCCAATTACTCCCATCTGCCTGGCCTCCGGCCGCGCTCCGAGCTGACCGAGCCTGCGACCGGTTCAAGGTAAGCCCGAGCTGTGAGCTCACTCCTCGGCTCTGTCTCTGTAGCCGGCTTCCCCGTTCTAATACCTGTGAGCTCTGCGACACTCAGACACCCCGATCCTTCTGTGACCCTGCGGGACCTGAGGCCACACTGGCCCCGCGTGGGCTTCACCCCAGTTAAGCCTCTGGAGCGATGTCCCTCAGCGGAACAGACTTTTAAAAGTCCTGATTTTGTGCTCCGTTGCTCCGCCGCTTGCCGGGAGCCGGCCCCTCCCCCGCGGTCTATCTTCCCGTCACTTTGGATTCACTTCTCCGCCAGTCCTACCTTTCAGAAAGTGGTTGATTTTCTGTTTCTAGAATTGCTTTTCTTCTTCTCTTCGATCTCCCGTTGGATGTGTAGGTGTTTGCAATCTTTAGATAAGCTATCTAGCTGATCTCCTGCAACCTGAAGTAGTCTCAGCTGCTACTTCTCCGCCATCTTGACTCCTCCCCCGGAACATTTTATTTCTGATCCATGCTGCCTCGTTCGGCCAAAGAAAACGCTGAAGACTTCTTCACCTTGATTTATCTTTGTTGATGCTGGCTTTCATCTGGGAAATTAGCTGGAGCTATTGACCAGATACTGACACATGACCTCTCTTTGTGGCTTGGGATTCCTCACAACATGGTGGTTAAGTTTTAAAAGCAAATATATCAAGGGACACCTGGATGGCTCAACCATTGAAGCATCTGCCTTTGGTCAGGTCATGCTCCTGGGGTCTTGGGACTGAATTCCACATCAAGTTCTCTCTTCAGCGGGGAGCCTGCTTCTCCCTCTGCCTTCTTCTCAAGAGAGATCACGGCAAAAATAGTACTACTTTTCTGAACTAGCCTAGTATGTCATGAAGAGTTATTTCTGCTGCCCTCCATTTGTTAGATTAAGGACTTCAGATTGACCCACAGTCTATGGGAAAATAATTAGACATTAGACTTCATTTTTTGTTAGAATGAGTATCAAAAGGTTTAAAAATATGGTTTAAAATCCTCACAGTTTCATCACAAACTGAAATTCATGTCTTTAGAAATGTTTGTTCTTTCCACCAGTAAAGATTGCAGACACTCTATTTTCTTTTATCCCTAAGAACATTTTTATATCATTTGTGCCCACTTCCAATAATCTTCACATAATTTTAATGTGGTCCTTGGTTTTCTAATTCTCTCCTTCTCAAGATGGTTCTGAAAGTCCATTTTTCCTCCACCTATTTGGCAGAGTAAAGCAGTAGTTGTCTTTTCTTGGTGCCATGATGGGCCTTACTCCAATGCTCCCCATTTCACACCTGTACTTTCTCCACCTCCCAGGACAATGCTGTTGATTGCTTCAGGTTTTTAATCATGTCCTCTGGTATATTTTCATTATTTTCCACATTTTGGTCGTTAACTCCCACCAGCCCTGTTAGGAGGGTCCAAACTTCCTGTTGTAGTGAGGGTAAGAATAAGTTATTAACTAGTAGGCAGATGTCACTGCTCAGATCCCAGGGCAGGAGGACAATCTGTTTCTCTACTTTCCAAACCCTATTCCTCCCAGGCTGCATTTACTCCCTAATGCAACAGTGAGTGATACAACCAACTCATGAGATATCACTGGCCTGAATTAGCTGGAGAGGTTTTTACTTCATCCAGACTTATTTTAAGCATATAGGCTCAAGATGTTTCTTTATATATTTATAAAAGAAATTCTTTTTTCTGTATCTCATCCTCTGTGGCATAAATTACTCTGAAACTCCTCACCAGATACCTCTCAGGGTAAGGCTAGACAGCACCCTGTGACATGCCTCTAATTATTGTTTACTTCATTGTCAACATTAAAGCCAATAATACTGTCATTAATTTCAGATGGAGATTCTAGTGCCAGGATAACTGTCAGTGGAAGAGCTGAATGTCAGTCCTTTATTGAGGCATTGACCATTTTATTTAAACCGCACTGTCTTTGCTGTCAGTACTTTAGGAGTAAAGAAAAAAAAAGGAAAAAAAGACACTCATCAAAACATTCCACAGTTCTGTGCTATATCTCTCTTACATAAGAAGTTTCTTTTGAATTTATACATTTTTAATATACTTTTTTCTTTCAATAAACTTGATTGTTAATTTCTCTTCTGAATGTTCCAGTTTAAATAGTATTTCACTTTTGTTTCAGAAAATACTTAATTTTGCTACTTATCAATGAAGTAGCAAATTTTCATATTTTTAGGTGGCGAGCACTTATATATAAGGATTGATAGTTTTGTTTATTTGGTTATCTTGAATATATGCATTGATATACATCATATATTTATATACCAATTGATATACATGTGTGTACATATGTGTTTCATGTACATCAATTGATTTTTTCTATATATATGCACATTCATTTATGTATTATATATATGTACACATAAATATCTCAATTGATTTTCAAACTTATTGACAGAGAATATTTGCCTTTTAAAGACTTCTGTCTAGGGATACCTGGGTGGCTCAGTGGGTTAAGCTTCTGCCTTCAACTCAGGTCATGATCTCAGGGTCCTGGGATCAAGCCCCGCATCAGGCTCTCTGCTCAGCGGGGAGCCTGCTTCCCCCTCTCTCTCTGCCTGCTGCTCTGCCTACTTCTGATCTCTCTCTGCCAAATAAATAATATCTTAAAATAAATAAATAAATAAATAAAGACTTCTGTCTCTAGTTACACTAGCTTCATGTTATTCTTGTATATTGTTTTTTTGTCAGGTAGACCAGAATTTATTTTCATCTGCTTTTGCTCTTAAGGACTAGCTCTTGATTTTATCTTATTATTTTTATTTCCTATTTTCTTTTTGCTTTTTAAATTTTATTTTGAGTGTTTAGCTAATTTATTTTTAGTATACAAATACTCTGTATACTACTATTCTGCACTAAAAATACTCTGCTAATTTGCTTTCTAGCAAATGAACTAAAGAATATATTTTCCATCTAAATGTTATAGATTACATGTAGAAAATACTCTTGGTTATATTCATTTACAAAAATCTTTAATTTTAGTTTTAGTTTCCTTCATAATCCAAGTTATATAATAGACATACTATGTATATTTAATTTCTAAATTAAAAATGAATTAATAATATTTAACAATAATTGTTAATAGAGATATTAATAAATAGTAACAGCATGGTTATTTGGGCCATTTTTCAACTTTTAATTCCATGTTATTTTATATTGTTTTTACATAATTTTCCTATTTGCTTCTTTGTGTGAGTTTTGAGTATCACTTACAGTACTCTATCTATTTGTATTTAAATTTTTCTTGAGTATCTCAACATATTTTACTTTTATTGGATAAAAGACCCCCAAATAAAAATATGGGTCTCTTAAAAAACTTTTATTCAATTTGTTTATTTATTATATTATACACACCTCATATGTTAATAACTGAATAACTATATAATTCCTACCTTATAATTACAGTTGTGCCATAAAATTTCTACTAAATATTAATTTCTATTTTAACTGTTTTTCCTATATTTATTTAGCAAGATGTCTTTTTTAATAGGATACCTTGTAAACAGGTAGTATGTGAAATTAATGCTTAATTTTCTAGTATCTAATGGTGGAGATAGAAATCACTTTCAACCGTATTTTTATTCTGGAAAACAGTCATTTGTGTGTTCTATTTATTTCAAAGATAGAATAACAAAGTATTAATAACAAAATATCAAAATAACAAAGTATCAAAGTATAAATCAAAAATTTATAAGTATGTTTTATTTTCCTCTAGAACAGCTTGGCCCAGACTACTTCAGTCTGTTATTCAGCAAGTTTTGCTCTGGAAAACCCGACAAACTTACAAAAGCTGGATTCACTTATCCACGTGCAAAGTCCAAAATCTGAGGTGGGGAAGACTATTGCAATGGCAAAGTAGCCGTAACCAGCCGGGTTCCAGTAGGGGGGGATGGCCAGGGAAGACTCTGAACTAGTATTTCCTTGAGGAAAGAAAGATGGGCAGAGGATGGGGACCCCGCTTTGAGTCAGGAGTTATTTACAAGAGGTGGCAACCATGTAATAAGAGCATGTCCTAGGCATCTAGCCCAGGCTGGAGAATTGGGGGACGGGAACTTTTCTTGAGAAAGTTGAAGTTTGAGAGACAAGTCCCATTTAACTGGTGGTTCTTTTTCTAGCACTACAGTACTGAACACACGTAGACTCTCTTGTAAGTACATAAAAAATGTTGAGCCGGATATAGCAACAACGACAATAAAATAAATATGACTGATGTTGAAAGAAAGTTGTAGAATCCCCTTATGGCAGAAATAAAGCAGAGTTAAAACCTGCTTATGAGGGGATGTAGCAAGGACCTGAGGGAAGGCCAGAAGCTTATTGAGCCCGGGGATTTCATACCTACAGGGTTGGAAGGGATGTGCCCACTGGGCCTTTGAAAGGGTCAGAGAAGCTTGAAGGAAGGTGGAATCAACAAAAGGCAAAGGGATGAAGAAGCTTGATTCTGTGCTGGGATTCTAGGTGATTCCTATGAGAGATGCTGGCATGGAGTCCTCATCTAAACACTGTCCTGCTGCTGGACTCCTCAGCGTGATGGAGTTACTGTGAGATTAGTTGAACCAGTAACACAAACAACTGCAAAAAAATACACACATGCAGGTATACAAGGCACCTGGCAGGAGGAAATTAAAAACCATTCTGTAGGAACGTTGTCAAAATAAAGGGCATATTAGAGTCCCGTGAGAGGATCAGCATTAGGAAAGAGATGGAAATTAGGAATACCCATGATGTGCCTTACTAGAGTAATGTGAAAGACACAATCAAGTAAATACGTTGAAAGGATTAAATGGATAAAGTAAGGATTAGAAAAAATGGAAACTGTCAGAAGAGCAGCCATATTTTAAAAGGAATCAAATGAAACTTTTAGAAATAAAATTACAGCGTCTGATACAAAAAAACTCCGTGAATGTTAAATAGCAGATTAGGCACATTTAAGGAGAGATTTAATGAACTGAATGATGGATCTGAGAAAATTATCCATCGTGCAGCACAGAAATGGAAAAGGAAAATATGAGCGGTAGGAGATAGAAGAGAATATGAATGTATCTAAGAATCAATCGACCCCTGTTGTGTGAAGCTATCATAGAGAAAACCTTCATAGTTTACAAAATACATAGCAGAAAGCTTATAGAGATAGATCTCATTTCATGGCTAGAAGACTCAATATCTTAAAGATGTCAGACCTTCTCAAATGCAAATAAATATCTAAATGTGTTTTTCACAGAGCTTAGCAGAGTGGATCTTAAATTCAGACAGATGCATAAATGTCTGATAACAGTCATGAAAATAGTAGAGCAGAGGAAGGTGGGAGATAAGTGGAGAGAAATTGCTATGCTAAGTAACCAAATATGTTATAAAGCTATAGTGATTTGAATAGTGTGATATTAGTAGTGGGGTTTTGGGCAAACAGAACAGAAGAGGGGGTCTAAAAACAGACCCTTTATATTGGAACTTAGTATACAATAAGGTCCAGTTTTGTAAAACAATAAACAATTGCGTATTCTGGGGATGGGCAAATTTCTCCTTAAAGGTCCAGGTAGTAACTTGTTTAGGGATCATCTATGTCACAACTACTCAATTCTGCTTTCTGTAGCGCTAAAGTCACCAAGTACGATGGCAGAAGAACAGAAGCTGTGTTCCAGTAAGACTTTATTTACAAAAATAGGCAGTTGGCCATGGTCTGCCCATCTTGGGTCTGTTTAATAAATTGCTTTCAGATATTTGACAATTTGATTTGGAAACCTGTGAGATTAGATCCCCACCTTGCCCTGCACACTGAATAAATTCCACATGGCGCTGTAAACACGAAAAGGAAACTGTTAGAACACTTAGAGAAAAAAACATGGGAGAATATCATAGTTAGCATAAGGTTTCTTGAACAAGACTCGAGCACAAAAATGAAAATGCAAAATGTTAGTAAATTTTGCGCTATAATTTTAAAGATTGTACATGTCTAAAGATTTTGCTAAATGACCGAAGTTTTAAAATGGGCTAAAGTTTGGGAGATATATTTATAACATGTAATCCAGAACTAGCTCGGATTAGTTAAAAAAAGATAATAGAATACATGTATTGTGATCAATAAGACAGACTAATCAAAAGAAAAATCAAATGGGCAAATGACATCTAAAGTCAATTTAAGAAGAAGAAATTCAAATGGCTAATACTCGTATGAAAAGAAACTTAATCTCTAGTAATCAGATAAGTACCACTGAAAATGTTAGCTATCATTTCACAGGCATCAATATTGTGGGTTTGAGGAGGTGGAAAGTTAAATATTGCTGCTTTAAGCATAAGTGCCTACAGCTATGCTGGAAAGCAATTTGGCAATATTTAGCAGTGTTGAAGTTGTGCATACAGTACTATCCATTAATTTTCAGTATATACTTGGGAGAAACTCCTACATATATGCACATGGAGACATACCAGGATATTACCTTGACATTATTTATAGCAGCAAAAATAAAAAAGCAAACAAAAATAAATATTTTTCCTACATAAGAAAGGTGAATATTTACAGTGTTAATGAATACACTTTTCTACACATTGATATTTACAAATATCAAAATTCTAACACAGTGAATACTTCTTGCAGAATTATAAGTATATTAAGATTACTTTTATGTAATGGAAGGTGAAAAAAGCATTGCAATATATTGCTGTTTTAGTTGAAAGTGGGGGTGGAGAGAAAGCAAATAAATGGATAATAAATATATACATGGATTCGTGGACTTGGCTGGATAGGATAACCACGAGTTTCAGGTGAGTGGATGCCTCTTGGGAAAGAAAGAGAGGAATGGAATTGGAAAGAAATTTGAAGGGAACCTTATATCTAAAGTATTTCATTTTTTTTAAAGTGACATGTAGCAATTTTGACCATGGCCCCTTTAATATATATGTGTGGTGGGTACTCCTGGCATCATATCTTTTTATAATCTTCTTTATGCTTAAACAATTCAGTATTTCTCTAAACATGTAAAAGAGAAAAATATATACATACATCTACACGTGTAAATACGTATGTATACATGCACATGCACATGCACACAAATATATACAGATGAAAGGAGTGGGATGACTGATAGAGGTTGGCTTATTCAAGGCTAAAATGTGCAAAGGACATAAAGAAATTGAGAAGCTTGAAGGCTGCAGGTACAAGATATGGTTTAAAATATTAGTATGTAATAGACCATGCAGAACATTTTATAAGCAACAGAGAATCCCACTGAAGGTTTTTAAACTGAGGTAGGAAAAGAAAGGAGATGGTTATAATAAATTCTGTTTTAAGAGATCCTGTAGAATGCAGCCAGAAAATGCATGGGAAGTATACCCGTACAATGTGGGTCCTCTATTTCAGCGGTCCTGAGAAGGAACAGTGGCAGCACATGGTAGTCTAAGCTGGTATCAGTAGGATTTGGTAATAAATTAGGGGAAGGAAATGAAAGTATCAAAATGATTCAGGATATTTGTCCCACATTGTGCCATCCTATAAGTCAAGGGATACAGGAAAGTAAAGATCATGAGTTCAGTTTGAATATCTTGAGTTTGATGGGCACTTAAAGACATGTGAGTGGAAACGTCAGATCATCCTAGGGCTCAGTAAGTCATTTGGGCTGGAAGTTAAGAATTTTGCGTATTTTGGTAAATGAAGTCAGGGACTACTATGGTATCACCCAGGAGAGCAGAGTCGGAGGCTAAGTGGCTGTCATCTTTAACTTTGAAGAATCTCAATTTCAAACGGTCCATGCACTGTAAATAGGTCTGTAGCAACATGGTGGTGAGGTGTGCTAAGGGAGGGAAAGTGTTACACAGTGTTGTGATTAGTCTCAGTTTTAGACTCTGGATTGTGAACTCAACAAATATTTCTCAGTTGTTTTTTTTTTTCCCCTTTCCCCTTAGTTGGGACAGGATGACTAGAGTGGGCTGGCTTTCAGATTTCCCTTCCCTATGTTAGTTAAGCTCTGATAAGACACCAGCTGGTTAGGTGTATTATCTAGACAACTTGTTATCTAGTTCCCCTTGATGTTGAGCCTTGTTAAGAACAGAATCCTCTGGCATATTACAAAATAATTTCTTCCCTCCTTCCCCGCTAGAAGCCCAAGGAGGTAGTTCTCTAAAATTTACTGTGGGCATCTGGTTGACCTCCTGGAGGTCAATCTCACAGGATCGTGGGATCTTCTGCCATTACCAGGTCCTCCTGGAGTATTGAACTCTCAGACTTGCCCACACAAAGCCCCCAGCAATGCCTCAATTCCAGGGCAGGTTTGGTACTCTGGCACTGGTAACTGGAATTTTCAGCTTGTGAGTCTGTCCTAATGAGCCATGACTCCAGGGATTGGCCTGTCTCTCCAGTCTTGGGGCCAGTGGTTCTCCCTGTGTTCTTCCTCTTATGGATCTAAGCAGAGTTGATTTCTCATGTGCTCAGATTTTTACTTGCTAGGGCGTGGTGGTGGGCTACTTCAAATGTTCCTTACATGGAGAACCAGAAGCTCAACAGATATATCTTTCATGTCTCAAGAATCTCTGCTATTCTGTGATTTCTCCTTGTATATACTCACCTTATTTAGAAATTGCTAGATACTAATCAATATTGTTATTTGACCATCATCCTTGTGTGCTGCATTCTCTCTTTCCACTAGGTTGAAATGTTTTGCTCATTCATTTTACTGCTTCTCTGATATGTAGTTTTTTTTTTTTGTTTTTTTTTTTTTTGCAAGTTCCTGGAAAGTTTTGATGGTTTGTTCATATTTTTCAAAGAATGACTAAATTAGTCACTTCCAGTATTTGGCATACATTTACTCAGTGGCTGAAACTAGCTAATTCTGCTATGTGCATTTTCACAGGATGTAGCTTCTGACCACAGATGCACAGGTAAGTGGTTGCATGGGCCAAAATGCGGGCTGTCATTAAGTTACAAGAGCAAGGAGCTTCCAGGAAAGTTAAGAAAATCTTTCATCCTTCAGTTGAGTGGTTTGTTTATTGCAGACATGGGTTAGCTGTCTCCTTGCTCCCAACCCTTTTGTTTTTTCTTTATGTTTGTTGTGGAGTTCTCATGTTACATCCTTCTGGGACCTGCTACTTTTGTATTCTGGGCTCAACACCGGTATAAAGGGCCATCAGAAGCACATGTAAACTTTAGAGCTTGGGGCTCTGGGTCTCAAAGTCTAGTCAGTGGGAGAGCCAGCAGCAAAAGCATTTCCTGGGAGTCTGTTGAAATGCAAATTCTTGGACCTTGCTTCAAACTTACCAAGAAAATCTGAGGGTCAGGCTTAAAACTCTGCCTTTGAACAAAAACTTCCAGGCAATTCTAATTCACAATAAAGTGTGAGAACTACTCTTCAAAACGAAAAGACAAAGAGCTAACCGCTCTGTCTACCCAGGTGGGAGTTGGGATCCTGAAGGACGGTCCCAGATGGCGCTGTTCCTCTCCATGCCTTGGGTATATTATATTGAGAGCAATCTATTCCCTCAGTCTTTTGCAGAATTGGACTGAACTGGTCATCATGTTGGGAAAACTGGCTTTTATTTCGAAATCTGCCCTTCTGGTGCTTATTTCTGTTTGAAGTTTTTCCATGAATCTGTATCCAAGTTCTTCAGCGTCAAACTTCCTCAAATTTCAGTATCCCGGATGTGGTCTGCTCTTTTGCACTGTTTTGAAGTTGTCTATATATATGATCTGTGTGCATACGTATTCATATATATGTACATATACACACACAATAATAAAGAAAGTGTGTATAGTAAATGGATGTGTGTATGTATATATGGATACATGTATAGACATATTCCCTCCACTCCCTTATTAGACAACTGCTACACTGGCCTGTGTGGAACTACACCTTTGCTCCTGTAAGGCACATGTCCATTCTGCTACTGAGTTCTGTGGATTCTTCCCATTCTTTTCCCTCTTCTGCAGTTTGCCTGCTGCCATATGTTTTAGGCTCCTTTTGTTTTTCACTTAAATTATTTCAGCAATTTTGTCAATTTATCTTTTGACTTCTCTATCCTTATTTATAGAAGAAAAGAGAGGGCAGTGAGTACCTGGCAGAAAAGAAGGACAGAGGTGTCTGGGTGGCTCAGTCACTTAAGCAACCAACTCCCGATCTCAGCTCAGGTCTTGGTCTCAGGGTTGTGAGTTCAAGCCTTGCGTTAGGCTCCACTCTGGTTATGGAACCACTTAAAAAAAAATAACAAAGTAAAAAAGAAAGGAAAAGGACAGACTTAATGAACCTTTTTAAATATGTTGGCTCATTTGTAAAATCATGATAAATACAATGTTAGGGGAAGGAACACTTGTTATTTAATGAAAAATATCCAGGTAAGTTAAATAATTTTTCACTGTAATAGACAATGATATTCTGGATACCGAGAAATAAAACTTTTGCATGAATTGATTTTTCCCATCAAGACCCACTAATTATAGGGTGCCCATTTCTAAAACAACAACAACAACAACAACAACAATATTTTAGAGAGAAGAGAAAGAGCATGTGTGGTGGGAAGGGGCAGAGGGAGAGGGAGAAATTCAAACAGACTCTGTTCTCAGTGTGGACTTGATCCCACAATCAGGAGCTCACGACCTGATCTGGACCAAGAGTTGGATGCTTAACTGATGGTGCCGCCCAGGTGCCCCTATAGAGTGTCCAGCTTAATGAATTTTAATTGTGTTTCCTTAATCCTGATTTTTATCCTGTAAGACATAACAGCAATCTAATACTAGCATTTCAAGAAATGAAAAAGAAAAAAACCCACAACACTAAATAAATACATAAATTTTAAGAAATATTCCAGTTCCAGAAACAGTAAAATGAGAAGTGTGTGAATATTAAAAAAAGAATTACGGTGGGTAGAGAAGCAGTAAACATGAAATTTCATGTTAGCAGTCAGATGGTACCTGTGTTCTCTGCGGTTTGCATGTCGATCTCTCCCATTCTGTGGAAAAGGAAATTGGAGGTCAAAAGAATTCAAGTAATTTGCTTATTTTACAAATTGTGGGAACATATGCCTCAGTGATTCCCAATTCCAGGCTCTATTTGGTGCACTGTGCTGCCTTTGCAGGTCAAAAATCACCACCTCTGGGTGCCTGGGTAGCTCAGTGGGTCAAGCTTCTGCCTTCAGCTCAGGTATGATCCCAGGGTCTTGGGATCAAGGCTCACATCCAGCTCTATGCTCAGCAGGGAGCCTGCTTCCTCCTCTATCTCTGCCTGCCTCTCTGCCTACTTGTAATCTCTCTCTCCGTCAAATAAATAAAATCTTAAAAAAAAAAATCACCACCACTTAATCACAACAGAGGCACTGAATACTGTGCTCTAACTTACCTAAATGAGTTTAGCCTACTTAATAAACTTAACTTTTTAATTTCATTATTTTTTAGCCTACCTAATAGGTTTAGAGAAACACATTTTTTCATTCTTCTCACGTATTAACCATAAAAAATGGCATTACTTTTCCTTGGAAGTGAAAATAATCCCAGTTTCTCTTTGAGAATTTTATCAACTTTTACCCTCCAATAATTTAACACACAAAGCAAATCCCTAACAAGTTGGTGTATGCTCAAAATGCAGCGTTTTGTGTGTGTGTGTGTGTGTGTGGTTGTTGTTTTGCTTTGTTTCTTTTACTCCCCATCTAATTGGAAGTAAATAAAAGTTACAAAGCTTCCTGTAAATCCATGTATTTTCTTGTAACGTTAAACGGAATTCACATTTAAGTACTTTTCTGCTTATTTCCAAAAAAAAGACCACAGACCTCTTCTGGCTATAACTGACTGAGGGCAGATCCCAGCTGATGGTGAACTATTGGAATTCCTTGGTATATTCATGGTTCGCCTTTATGTGGTTTCTAAAGTTTTCTTAGCCCTTTTTTCCTTTCAGGTAAATGACTGACTACTCCAACTAAAAGTTCGTGGACGCAGAGTACACTTTTTCTGTTGCTAATCCCAATTCTTGAATGTGTTGCTTTCCCTTGGATGGTCACTTGTATTACTCCAAATGTGCTATTTCCCTGTTTTTGTTCCTATCTGAACTCAGATTGTTCCAGTGCTATTCACTGAATAATTCCTCAATAGACTATTGCTTAGAGACATCATCTATAGACTAGTGATTAACAGAGTCTGCTGTGGAAAAGATTGGGATGCATTTCAATCTGTTATTTAGTAGTTGGGTAGGTGTTCTAGTCCCCCTTAATCTTTGAGGTTGAGTTAATCTTTGAGGTTGAATTAATAAATGAAACTATTATCTGTGATGAGAATTAAATGAGACACTGTGGGTAAACTTTAATAAATGTTAGTTACTTTTCAACAGATGTACCATTGAAAGCCTTTCCCCCTAATCTTTAGTTCATTGCCTGCTGCACCTGCTAACTGACTCACACACATGCTCTCTCTTTAGAAATAGTTTTACATCAATAATTGGATTTCCCTTTTCCCTTCCCTCACCCTTTATTTCTCTCCTTCCTTCCTTTCTCCCACCTACCTTTCTTGCTTTCTCTCTCTCTTTCTTTCTTTCTTTCGATACCAGGAGAAAGAAGGAAAAAAAAAAAAAAGAAAATCTGGGAAATTCCAGATGTATAAGGGAAGTATTTCTCATGGTAGAGATGTATTATATTCATGTCTAGTATCTTACAAACAAAAAACTGTGATGCCCAGCTGACTGATTCAGTCACTGGGGATTTAGATAACTACACTGTCAATTAACACTTGAAAATGGGTTATAGTATGCTTGGGTTCTTCTAGACATTGCCTAACTTAGATACATTTAGAAGCAGATGGTACTCAAGAGTTTGGTGTAACGTATAGAAGATTTAAAAAATTTTAGATGAAAACTGGTTTCTAACTGGGTACTCAAATAATGTCTAGAGTCTCTTCACAGGTTTCAATAAATCCTTATCCTAGTCAAGGCAGAGGCTACCTCCCTAGGCTATGACATTTCCTCCACTCTTTTTGTCCACTGATGCTCCTAATTTTATTTTTAATTCTTTGTTGAAAACAGCTGGAAGGTTTTCAAAATACCCAATATTTCTCCCTAGAGTTCTTCATAGTTTTTATTTTCTTTTTCTTTTTAATGAATAGTGGAATTGGATTGGGTAAAGAAGGAGGATTCTTTAATTACGAAGTGATCCTTAGGGTCTTAGGAGTCACATGATAAGAATTTACACTTGCTAATTTATTCCAATTATGTAAACTAAGAGACCTGGAGAAAGTTGCTGCCAATCTTCTAGTTCTTCAACATTAAAACCAGAGGCTTACAAGATGATTTTTGGTACCTTTTTTAGCATACCAAAAGAAGACATCTATAGATGGAGAGTCTTCCAATCCCATATTTGTTGCTAAAGAGGGGTATTGGGCATAGTGTTTAGCCATTTTGCATATTACTTAATGAGGAAGTAAAGCCATGCAATTAAAGAGATTGTTTATAAATAGCTTTCTGAAATACACACACATCTTGAATGCATAATGGTTTTTAAATGGCAGCTTAAGGACATAAGTGATATGTGCTAAAGTGTAAATCATGGATTTTCACCAAGTAAAGTTGTAAGAGTAAAAGATTCTAAAAATCTATATAACATTTAAATGAACAAGGAATCGGAAAGGGCAAACCACACATTTATGAATGCTGATCTATGCTTCCAGTGAGCACAGACAGGGTGACTTTTTGGATCAAATATAAATCGCATAGCCTCTTCCAGTGCTAAGATTCCAGAAAGTGAGTTGCTCACAAATAATCTATTAAAGCAGGTTTTTTTTGGAGGGGGGGAGTGGGTGGGGTGGGACCTATGCAGATAAAAATGAGTCTTATGATACCAAATATCTATTTTTATATATAAAGTGTATAAAGTTAGTGTTATATATGAATCTTCTTTAAAATAACAGCTCAGTTATGTAAATATTATTTTTTTTTATTTTTTAAAGATTTTATTTATTTATTTGTCAGAGAGTGAGAGAGCACAAGCGTGAGAGCACAACAGGGGGAGCTGCAGGCAGAGGGAGAATCAGGCTCCTTGCTCAGTAGGGACGCAATTCCAGGACCATGACGAGGAACCCAAGGCAGCGGCTTAACCAACTGAGCCACCCGGGTGTCCCTAAATATTATTCCTAAATAACTAGATAGACATCTGCAGATATTTAGTGACTCACTTAAAATCACATGGCCAGTAGGTGACAGATGTCGGAGCCATCATAGCTTTTCTGATTCCCTGTAAAATGCTGTTTCCATACTGAACGCATCATTCGATCCATGGGGATGGACTTTTAGATCATTCTGTGTTTTTCTCCAATGCTCCTTCTCACTGGTGGTCATGGGCTGAATTAGGTGTTTCCTGGGGTCGTGGTCTAAGGATCCTGGTTTGGAGATCATTTAACTAGCTATGCTTTGTTAAAAAATTTTATTTTCCTGACCCTTGTTCAAGTTGGTAAGGAAGACTATATTCAAGAGGGACTGCTATAGTAGAGCAGAGAGATTGGACTCAATTTCAAATACAAGGACAAATGGGGATTTATAGTCAAGGAGCAGGGTGGGGGCACTCAGTGGATAGAGAATTACTAAGAGGAAGTAGCAAGGGTAGGGGGGATTCCAGCTAAACAGACTTGAGAGAAGTCTTGCTGAAGGCAGGCCAGGGTGATAATACATCAAGAGTGGGGGATGAGGAATTTGATTAGATATTGAGGGTGGGGGGATTCTCACTAAGCTGAAGCAGCAGGATTCTTGTTCAAACTGGATTAAGCAGGTAAAGGACAGAGCTCAAGGTCAGGACCTAATTCATACCAGGGATCCAAGGAGACTGGCTCAGGTTTGGTCAAGAATGTGTCTTGCTGTCAGTTTCTTGGATCCTGTTGGGACAAAGAGGACCTTCTCCTCTTTGCAGCACTCCCAGTGGGGCTGTCCTTTATCGGGCCTGATAGGAAAGGTGTGCAAGCAAAGGGGGCAGATGCTAATCTCACTTCAAACAAGCAATTTAAGATGCTCTGAGAAAAAATGTCACTGCCTCTCTCAGTAGGTAGTGAACCAATAAACTTTGTCCTTGGAAAACTTTTTTAGAGAAGCCCAAGGCCAGAGAAACTATTCATTCACCATGGATCCCGAGAACTGAAATATCTAGAATGGCCATAAGTGTGTAGGTGAAGCTTAATTCATTCATCTTCCATCTCATACTAGTTTTAAAGCACATCAGATACTTACAAAAAGGAAATTCATTCTCTGTTTGCTTTTACTCATTTTAGCAAAAGATTAAAGGTAGAAAAGTTCTCTGCTCTCCTTATATTTCAAATCGCAGGTATGGGATTGTGATTGTAATGTATAATCACATTTAATTATATAATCACATTTATTACATTTATTTATTACAAATAAATGTGTATTTAGCTACAGAGCCTCATGATTTTGTTTTGTTTTGTTTTGTTTTCCAGAACCCAACATTATCATTATTCTTTGCTCTGGGAAGTAGGTTCCCCGTCTCCCTTATCTAGTCCAGCATGGTTCAAGCTGTCACCAATGCTCCTTGAGAATTACAGCCATGTTAGGTCAAATTATCAATACCTGTTTGAAAAAAAAAACTCCGATGTGTGGGAGTAGGTATGGAGACCTTTATGTGCTGCTCAAAGCATTTTCACTGATCCTGAAACTGCGTCATTAGACAAAGCAAATATATTTTTACTTTGTATTATTTTATTGTGAATTCAGAGCTTTCTTGCCACTTACCAATTTACAGAGGTAGGGGAAAGTTTTCTTTTATTTAGCTTGTCTCAAAATTATCAAGATTGAACTTGATCAATTGTTCTAAAGTCTTAACTTTCAATCCTAGAATGTTTAGAAGCTTTTGTGTTTTGGAAGAACTTGGTGGCAAGTGCTCTTTAAGGCTGATACACTTTTTTCATGTTAGATTTAGTGTAAATGTAATAAATGTAAACTTATTTATTCAGTTTGGATCCATGCCTACAATAATGTAATTTAATGAGTCACATTAAAATAATTTTATCTGAAATACCTTGAGCTTCACATTGAGGAATTCATTCATGTACTCATTGATTCATTTATTCAAGAACCATTAATGAACACCTCATAAATGACAAGCACTGATGTCAAATGATGAGCAAAAGCAAAAAACCAAAAACAAATAAAAAATCAGACATAGTCCCAGCCCACAAATTGCTTATGGTCCCAGGTCATTATTTTTTCTTATCATCTTCGATGAGAAATAAGATACAATAAACTATATCAATTTAAGTTGTTCAATTCAGTTGCTTTTGAAAATAATATAAATTTATGAAACCACCACCAAAATCAATGTACAGAACATTTCTATCATGTCCTAAAGATTTCTTATGCTCCTTTGTAATGATCCCAATCTCTACTTTCATCCACAGGCAAGTATTGATCTGCTTTTTATCACTAGAAGTTGATTTGCATTTTATAGAAATGGAATTAAATTATAGAAATAGATGCTTTTTTGTATCTGGCTTTATTTCATAAATTGTTTATATTGTTAATTATACCTAATTACACTATTATATCATTATATATTACAGTTATATATTATATTTTATAACATGATTATAATAATCATGTTGCAATTAATTATTATATTATAAAATACCATTATAATTATAATCTAATAGTGTATAGTATATACTAGATATGATAATATATATAATTTAGCCCCTCTGCTTGTAATTTCTTCCATTCTGTGGCTTGTCTGCATATTTTCTTTGTCGAATTTGTTTTGTTTTATTTTTGGCCTTTTTTTTGAAGAATAGTTCTTAATTTTGTTTATTTATTTATTTATTTGTTTTTATACATTTTTTATTTTTTATTTTTCCGAATATTTCAAGTAGTAGTTCTTAATTTTAGTAAGTTCCTTTTATCATTATTTTCTTTGTATTTTTCATGACCTCCATGTCTTAAAATCAGGCCGCAAATATTTTCTTCTATATGTTCTTAAAAAACTTTTATAATCTTAGTTTCTACATTTAGGTTCCTAATGCATTTCAAGGGAATTTTTCTATATCATGTAAAGCATTGTTGATTTTTTTTAAAGATTTTATTTATTTATGTACTTTAAAGATTTTATTTATTTATTTATACAGACAGAGATCACAAGTAGACAAAGAGGCAGGCAGAGAGAGGGGAAGCAGGCTCCCCGCTGAGTGGAGAGCCCGATGCAGGTCTTGATCCTGGGACCCTGAGGTCATGATTAAGCTGAAGGCAGAGGTTTAACCAGCTGAGCCACCCAGGCACCTCAGTACTGTTGATGTTTATGCTGTAGGGATAACCAGTTGTAGTGCAAGTCTTGAAATTATGTCATGTACACAACAACATTACTTTCCTTTTAAAACATTGCTTTGGATATTCTACATTTTTATATATTTCTTTATATATTTTAGAATCAGCTTGATATTTTAAAAATGTATTTTATAATTTGAATGTGAATTGAAGTATTTATGTATTACATGCCCATTTTTAATTTTTTTAAGTAATGTATTTGTTTTAGGACATATACAAAAATTTTGTTTTCCCATTGTTAGCTACTTGTGCATATGTATATTAACCCTTGCGTCCTATGACTTTATGAACTTCACTTTTCAATTAGAGTAGTTGATTTGTCAGGGCTGAAGATTTTCTGTGTAAAACAATGCCATCTGCAAATAGAAACAGTTGTAATTTTTTATGATCTTTATTGTTTTTCCTTTTTGCTTCATTGCATTGGATAGTACTTTCGCTTAGCAATGTTTTCTAGTTTGTTAGGGTTTAGTTATTACATGTCCATTATTAGAGTTTTTCTAAGTATTTTATGTGCTTTGGTATAACTGTATATATATTTTAAATGTTATTTTCCCTTTGTTTACGCTATTGGGCTCTCTATTCTGTCCCATTATCTGTGACTATTCTTTTCAATATTATATCATTTTGGTTACTGTGATCTTAAAAGAAATTTTTTTGAGAGCATTACCACAAGTCCTCTAACTTTCCTCCTTTCTTTTATTAGGACTTTTTAAAATTAAAAAAAATCTAAAAAAAATTTTCTTTTAGAGAGAGTGAGAGAACTGTGGAGGGTGGGGCAGAGGGAGAGAGAATATTAAATTGGCTCCACACTCACCATAGAGCCCAACCCTGGGCTCCAGCTCATGACTCCGAGATCATGACCTGAGCCCAGACTATGAGTCAGATGCTTAACCAACTGAGCCAGCCAGGAGCCCCTGTTAATATATTTTGAAAGAACAGTTTTAGGGCCAAGGTAATACTGTGACATTTCCCACCATGCCACCTGCCCCCACGAATTACCTTGAAATTTTGTCCTGATATAAGGATTCTAATAAGTATTTCATCTAATTGACACACTTTTTTCTACTTTGGTTCATTTTAACCTTTAAATATTTAAAATAATTATGTGTATTAACTTCTTTATACATGTGTTTAATATCAATTACTAGGGCATTTATGTTATCAAAGAACACACACTTTTAAAATCTATTTTTGTATACCTGTCTTCATTATTATTCTGGTCGGGTTTTAAAATTACTTTTTATTGTGGTAAAAAACTCATAATCTAAAATGTACTATCTGAATCATTTCTAAGTGCACAGTTCAGTGATGCTAAATATAGTCACATTTGTACCACCAATCTCCAAAATTTTTTATCTCCGAAACTAAAACTTTCTACGCATTAAACAACAGCTCCCAATTCCCCCTCCCCCAGCCCATGTTAATGACTATTCTACTTTCTGTTTCTATGAACTTGACTACTATAGATACCACATATAAATTTGTATTTAAAATGTCTTCTGACTGGCTTCTTTCATTTGGCATAATGTCAAGGTTTATCCGTGTTGTAATATGCCTCAGAATTTCCTTCCTTTTTAAGGCTGAATAACATTCTATTATACCTTTATATTTTTGTTTTCCTGTTGATGGACACTTGGGTTGCTGCCTCCTATTGGCTATGGTGAATAGTGCTTCTATGAACATGGGTATATGAATATTGATTTGAGGTTTTACTCAATTCTTTTGGGCATATGCCCAGAAACGAAGCTGCTGGAACATGTGGTGATAACTCTATTTTTAATTTTTTGAGGAACTGTCATAGTGTTTTTCTTAGCTGCTGCATCATTTTACATCTTACTTCTACTTTCAGTGCACAAGAGATCCATTTTTTCCACATTCTTGCCACCACTTGTTATTTTCTGGGTTTTTTGTTTGTTTGTTTGTTTTTTAAATAACAATTGGGATGCCTGGGTGGCTGGTTCAGTCGGTTAAGCCTCTGCCTTTGGTTCACGTAGCAATCCCCGGGTCCTGGGACTGAGTTCCACATTGGGCTCTCTGTAGAGAGCCTGTTTCTCTCTTCACCTGCCACTCGCCTTGCTTGTGTGCTCTCTCTCTGACAAAGAAAGAAAGAAATACATTGTAGAATAAAAACAAAGATTTTGAGAAAAATGGGAAGAACCATTTAATAGGCATTTACAAAAATAATAATAAAAGAGCAAAAATATTCTATATTTTTATTCTTTAGAAGTAGATATTAATAATATTTTTATCTTATAGATTAAAAAAAAATTAATGTATTCAAGTGTTGGTTTGAATGGACACCAGCAAGAGAAATGCACATTAACTTGGTAAATTCATTTTGAGTAAAAATATAATACATAAGAAGGCTTTTAAAATACGAAAACTGAGAAATCAGTTATGATTTTAGGAATTTCTTATGAGAGCACCATAATGGATTATACGCTGGTGTACAAACTAAATGTATTCAATGTGGAATTATTCATAATACTGTAACAGTGGAAACCACATTAATGTAAAAAATTTGAGAAATTATGAAGTGTATGATGTATTCATACAATGAAATATATACAAATATTAATAAGAAGAATGTCTACTTTTAATGAACATGAAACACCTTTATTATTTATTTTAAAATAAATAATATGCACAGTAAAATCCCCTAAGTGTGTATATACATCTTGAAGAATATATGTGTAAATATTGCTAATAATGCTCATTTCTGAGTGACAGCACTTCAGATAATTTTTATTTCATCTAATTTCCTTTTTTAGAGTATCTTTATTTTCTAAATTTTTATAAAGGTCACACATAATATGCTCTTTTTTTCTTTTTTAAAGATTATTTTATTTTTGTTTTTTTTTTTTGAGAGAAAGAGGGAGCGGGGTGGGGAGGGGCAGAGAGGGAGGGAGAGAAAGAAACCCAAGTAGGCTCCATGTTCAGCACGGAGCCCAATGAGGGGGCTCAATCCCTCCACCCCAAGATCATGACCTCAGTCGAAGTCAGGAGTCAGAAGCTTAACCAACAGAGCCACGGATGCACCCCAATATGCTTTTATTTCTAAGTAATCAAATAATTAGAAGAAGTTGACAATTGAAATTTCTCTGCTCTGTGTGTGTATGTGTGTGTGCATGTGCATGTGACAGAGAGAGGAGAGAGAGAGAGAGGAAAAGAGAAGAGAAAAAGAGAGAGAGAGAAGAAAGAGAAGTTTTCTATGTAAGTTTGACTCTTGGTCTGGTTGAATTTTTTCTCATTACAATAAGCTTTCCTTCCTATGTCCCATCTGAATAGTGTCATCAGTGTCAATGAAATCTGCTGATGGAAAGGTGTAAGTTACTTGAACTAACTTCTTGCAATGTGACACAGAAATTCTTTTCTTCATTGTAGCAACCCTGAAGATATATAGTCAACAGCCTAAAACAGAGGGTTTAATAACAGTGGAGTAAGGCATTGCTGTAAACTTGCACATCCTGACCATAAAATATCATTGACAAGTATTAGCCATTTCTCTCCAATTGCAAAGCCCTCATTTATCATTGCTCCATAGAAATGATGTTAAAAAGTTAACACATTCGTTGTTTTATGTCCCCTATTTTTTATGACCATTTCTTCTTTCACTACAGAAAGAATAGTTATATGAGCTGTTGAACAGAGTTTTCTTATCTGCCCGTTTCTCTGCTTTACTGTGGCCGTATTCTCTTCATTCATCTTTATTAGATCTGCAAAATGCTGAAAAAGCCTCTCTGGTGTGAAAGTTCTTGTCAATTATTTAAGGAGGGAAAAAGCTGTCTAAGACAGAAAGGCTTATGGAATTGTTCTAGTTTCTTTGCCTTATGTACTTAGTCAATATTTGCTGCCCAACCCCACAATTCAAGAGGACTCAGATTTTCTTGAAAACTTTATAAATCATGGCACAAAATCTTCCAGCCCAGTTGAAACTAGAGGGAAATGAGATCTCCTCCAATGGTTAATGAAGGGTACATGGTGGTCTGTGTGGATTAGACTGTAATGACAGGTTTAAAAAAGTTGGCCTTACTCAGAATTGCACTAATTTCAACTGATCCAGCTAGAGCACCATTCACCCTGGTTTTCTGATCTCAGGTATTTTCTCCATCCTGATAATAAATAATAACAATGTTTTATTATTTAGGGTTTAGCAACTATTCTCTTTTAGGTACAGCACTCAGATGTTTAACACAGAAAGAGGATAGATAACATGCCTCATCAGCAGCAGCCTTCCTGGGAGGGCATGGGACCAATTTAGGCGTCTAGGGGCCAAGTTAATTAGGGTCTGCTGCCAGGAATGCAGTGAAAGAGGAAGAATATAAGCCAAAATCCAGTAAGTGAACATACAGATGAAGTGCCAGGAGACTGTTAAGCAGACACTGGGACTCAAAAATCAGAATGTGTGAGAGACTAGAGAACCAAAATGAGACTCACAGCCAGAGAGTCAGAGAGATCAAATGCTAACATCACATACAATTCCTTTATTTCCACATTTTGGGGGGCTTTTAGTATTCTTGTATTTAATACCTCTCCATTCATTAAACTTTATCCAAATAATTTGTGAAATATGCATGTAAAATTTAATGGTAAAAATTGCTAATAATGCTTTGGTCTTAAGATAGTTTCTGTTGTTAAATTAAATTTTCTTCCTGGGGCACCTGGGTGGATCAATTGGTTAAGCATCCACTCTTGGTTTTGGCTCAGGTTGTGACCTCGCGGGCTGTAAGATCCAGACCAGCATTGGACTTCACATTCAGTGGGGAGTCTGCTTGAGATCCTCTCCCTCTGTCCCTCCCTCCACTCTTGTACTCTTCCCCTAAATAAATAAAAATGCTATCCTTATTAGAAACATAAAATGTCAATCAAGATCCCAGTGAAATTCACTTAAAAAAAAAGATTTTATTTATTTATTTGAGAGTGAGACAGTGAGAGAGAGCATGAGAGAGGAGAACGTCAGAGGGAAAAGCAGATTCCCCTGGAGTTGGGAGCCTGATGTGGGACTTGATCCCGATACTCTGGTACTCCGGGATCATGACCTGAGTTGAAGGCATTTACTTAACCAACTGAGCCACCCAGGCATTTGAAATCTACTTTTTTTTTTTTTAAGATTTTATTTATTTATTTGACAGAGATCACAAGTAGGCAGAGAGAGAGAGGAGGAAGCAGGCTCCCCACTGAGCAGAGAGCCCGATGCGGGGTTCAATCCCAGGACCCTGGGATCATGACCTGAGCCAAAGGCAGAGGCTTTAACCCACTGAGCCACCCAGGCGCCCCTGAAATATACTTTTTAAGAATAAATTTTCAGGATGAAACCTGACAATGCCAATTGTCTCTTACCCATTATTGAAGCAAGTTTAAATTGGTGCAATTGTTTTGGAAATGAATCTAGGATGCTTGTATCATGATGAACATTGATTTATCGTACACTCAACAGTTCCATTCTTGGGTATAAACCCATGAAAACAATTTTATGTGTAAAAGTGACATTTATAAGACAGCTAATAATAGTAAAAATTCTGAAAACAGCACACATGTCCATAGAAAAGAGAAAGGATGCCACAATATGTACAATGGCATATTCTCCCAGTGGAATACCCAAAGATATTTAAAAAAAGAATCACAGCCCCATAGTGCATAAAGTTTCATGTATAATATCATGTAAAAAGGAAAGTTGTAAAAGAAATATATTGCATGATATCTTTTGCGTACAGTTTTCAAACACGAAAATCTGAATAATTTATTATTTAGGTATATATATATTTATATAAAAAAAAGAAAATATACACAATTGAGTATAGTTGTTATCTCTGAACAGGAAGATAAAGAGATGAGTATTAAGTCAATGTAATTTCTTTGGTGTTATTCTAGTTCCTCACTTGGACAGTCTAGTGTGTATTTTACTTCTAAATGCCAGTTTAAAATCTGACTTCAGATTGGAGACACCGTATTACTAGGTGTAAAACAAACAAACAAACAAACAAGCAAACAAAACCAATCTCCCCTCCCAAAACTCTTGGGCATAGAAAGGTAAAAAAGAATCCTCCAATCAAAATAAAACACATAAGCTAAGATATAGCTCTAAGAGAGATAGCCAACAAAATTAACAACCAACCAGATGATGAATTCAATCCAGAGGAAATAAAGTAGTATAAGAACTTGAAAATTACTTTAAAATAAGGCTTCTTAGTTCCTAGGATTTCCAAAAAGATAAATGAGAATAAACCCTTGAATAAACTGTATAAGAAATTATGAAACAAAGAAGACAGAACTAAAATAAAAGCAGTTGGATATAAAATAAAACCTGGATATAAAATTAGAAACATGTTGCTTTAAATGTGAAACAAGAACTCTAGTTACAAACAAAGACTTTTTTTTTCAATATACAGTGAATAGGAGTATATGAAAATTCTTAACTTGTTCAGGAGTTGGTCAGAAATACTGAATGATTTTAGGTTTATTAGAAAGAAAACATACCCAGGCATGTATATTGAACATCTAATGGCAAAAGATTCTAATATTAAACTCCCTTTTTCCTAAAAACCTATAATTATCTTTTCACATTTATGTTAATTATCTATCTGGAATATATTCTCATGCTTTATGTGAAATATGGATCTAATATTTTAAGAGAATTTTCCACTTAGAAAACCAATGGTCCTCGCATGAAGTCCCAATGGTCCATTTTCCTACTGATTGATGATAGTGACTCTATCATATATCAATTTCTAAATATGCATGAGTCTATTTATAGGCTCCCTACTCTATTCTTTTACTATTTGATTACCCCTAAATAAATAAAATGCTGTATTTATTATGATATCTTTGTAGAAAAGATTTATATACTATAAGGAAAATCATCCCACCTCATTCTCATAATTCTTCTGGTTATGCTTAACCCATTGCCCTCATATTTATAGATGTTTCTAGTAATAAATGTCAGTTCTAGAATACATATTGTTGAATATTCTTGGAGCCATTGTGCATTTTATACTATGGTGAATGGGATGTTTAGTGTATTTCCTAATTGATTTTGTATATTGATCTTTCATCCACCATCCCTGCTGAAATCTTTTACTACTTCAAACTGTATAAATTATTTTGTATTTTCTATATGGATAACTATGTTGTCGGGAAATGAAGATAGTTGTGGTCTTTTCTTTTCAATCTTATACTTTCTTATTGGCTAGAATCTCTAGCACAGCAATAGAAGCAGTTATTGTAGCCTTTTTGTTATGTTCCTGTCTTGGGAAATTTTATCCCTATGCCAAGTAGTTTGCTTCAGAATCTTCATACATACTCCTTAGCACATTATGAAAATTCCCTTCTATTTCCTATTTCCTAAGAGTTTTATTTGAATGTTTATTGAATTTTATCAGATGGATTTTTCTACATTTATGGACATGTTTTTCTCTTATCTATTAATACACATTTTCCTTTGTATATTGCTTTAGCCATTGGGGATTTTGTTATATTGTTCACCAGGTTCTCTCTTCCCATTCCCTCTAAGGGGTTATACATCTGTGCTCATTGGCATGTGACTTGCTCTTGTTATGACAACTGGGGGAAGAACTTTGCTCTTGTCCAGGTCAATGTTTTGGTTACAGCTTCTTCAAGAGGCATGCAACCTGGAGCAAAGCTGAAGCTTGGAGCAGAGCCACGGCGGACCTGCAGCTTACATGAAGCAAGAGATAAAGAAACTGTGTTTAGTCACTGAGAACCGAGGATTGTACATGCAGCAAAGCTGACTAAAGGAACCTTGTTAGATAATGTCTGTTTCACAGTATTTTTACTACCATTATTTTATAAGAATTTTGCAAGTTAGGTTTTGCTTTTTTCCTTGTAAATGTTCCCAATATTAGAGTTTGTCTGTTTTCCCATTGTATGGCAAATTTCACTGTTTCATTTTAAAGTGAGTTGGGTGGGCAGCTGGGTGGCTCAGTCAGTTGAGCACTGGACTCTTGGTTTCGGCTCAGGTCATGATCTCAGGGTGGTAAGATGGACCCTTGTTTTGGGCTTCCTGCCCAGCAGGGAGTCTGTTTAAGAGTCTCTCTTTCCCTCTCCCGTTGCACCTTCCCCAACTCACACATACTTGCTTGCTCTCTAAAATAAATAGATAAATCTTAAAAAAAAACAAAATGTTTGGGTTGTATTATTTCTATGAATTTTATCTTATTTTATTTACTATAAGGTGAAGTTTTAAACAATTTCCATGTGCTTTTTAAAACATATTTCTTCCATTTTTAGAGAACATACTAATTAAGTGTGTATGTATTCCCTCATATATGTATATACATATTAAAACTGCCTTACTTATTATATCATTTCAGATCTCTGTTTCAGTTACTTTACCTATTTATCTCTCAGGAGTTGCAGTGAAGAATAAATATTCATTGTACATCTTCACAAAGGACTGTATCATTTTTAACATGAAACAACTCTAATGGATTTTTTTGCTTTTATTTTAATATCATGACTATTCCTTGCTTTTCATTTGCAAGTACCTTCTCTGTCTTTGTTCATTTTTTAAAAATACATTTATGATATTACCTTTTTTTTGGATATCTTTTGATTAAGATTATTTTTGTATATTTTTAAACTATCTGTATTTCCTTCACTTTTAAAAGTCTTATTTTGGGATATCTGGGTGGCTCAGTTGGTTAAGCATCTGCCTTGGGCTCAGGTCAGGATCCTGGGACCTGGGATGGAGTCCCCCACCAGACTCTCTGCTCAGTGGGGAAGCCTGCTTCTCCCTCTTCCTGGCACTCTCCCTGCTTGTGCTCACTCTCTCACTCTCTCTCTGACAAATAAATAAATAAAATCTTTAAAAATAAATTAAGTCTTATTTGTGTTGATAGGTGTGAAAATATGTTTGATCTTTATTTCTAACAGTTTCATTTGTTTGCTTTATTTTTTGCACATGCTTTCCACCATACTTTGTTGTGTCATATGAGTTTGTTTGTTTGTTTTGTATGTGTGTATTTTCCTTCTCAGTATTTAAAACACTTATATCCCCACTTGTCTATTTACAGCTGTAACTTTCATAAGTAAGTAGATAGAAAAATAGATGTAGTATACATACAT
This sequence comes from Lontra canadensis, assembly GCF_010015895.1. NCBI lineage: Eukaryota > Metazoa > Chordata > Mammalia > Carnivora > Mustelidae > Lontra > Lontra canadensis. Next base: position 35,924,194 of record NW_022630997.1, read on the forward strand.
ACACACATATATATCTTTTTAACCTTTTTCTTTATTGTTAACTTTAGTCAGTGTAAAAGTATTGCTGATTTAAATTTACAAAAATATAAAATCAGTGTTCTTAGTTTTTTAATATTCCTCTCTCTTAAAATGCTCATCTTGAGTGGTTTTCATTCTATAATCATACATCTTTTTTCTGCTAGCTTTGAATTGCATTCATTTGAATAATATATTTAAACTGGTCCTGATTTATCACATTTAAACTATATTATGTGAAATACTATGAAAGATGAGAACTGTGCCCTCACACTTCCTTCATATTTCTTACTCATTTAAAATTATATTTTTACATGATCAAAGCTCATTAAATTTATATTCTATTTTATCCTAACAATCCTGAGTTTTCTAGCCTTACCTTTATATTTCCATTCATATGGTTTGCACCAACTAATGCTTTGTTATTGTTGTTTTTCATTTTGTTTCTGGTAATAGCAGCTTCTCTACTTCTAAATTTTAAATTTTATCTTATCTCTTGGCTAGAAGAATTTATGAGGTAAATATGGAGATGATCTTATGTTTTTTCTCCTTTAATGTTTCATATATTGAATTATTTTGATTATTGAATGTTTAACAAAACCTTACATTCTTGACCTGGGAAAAGCTACCTGGTTATTGCATATTGCCTTTTTTATATATTGGGGATACAATTAGTTAATAGTTTATTAAGTATTTTTCATTTGTCCATGAGGAATATTTTTATGGCACCTTTTCTTCGCTGGTTTTGGGACCATGGGATTTCTTGCCTCATAAAATGAGGTAGGAAATATGGTAAATGGAATAATGTTTTCCCCAAAGATGCTCATGTCCTAACCCCTGGAACCTGTAAATGTGTTACTTGCATGGCAAAAAGCACTTTGTGGATCTTAATAAATTGAGCATTTTGAGATGGACATTATCTTGGATTACATGGGTAAACCTAGGTAATCATAACTTTCCTTATAAGAAAGAAACAGGTGGGTCAGAGTCAAAGAAGGTTTTAAAGAAGAATCTTGAAGTCAGCAAGAGGTAAATTGTATCCCAACAATTGGAATGACAGTAGATTTCTCTATAGAAACCATGGATGCCAGAAGAAAGTGGCCATCTCATGTGATTCTAAATGTTTGTAGAGAATATGTCTGACAGTTGTAAATGGGGAGGATAAATGGACTAAAGGGAGGCAATATTTCAATATTTCACTCAGACTAGTAAAATAACACCAGTAGACTGTGATTCGGTATGTATGTAATGTAAAACCCTTCATAGCTATTTAAAATGGTATACAAAAAGAGATAATAAAAAAGCATTCTAAGTAAATAAAAGTGGAAATTTAAAAATTCTCAAATAAACCACAAAGTAGCATGAAAAATAAGCTAAAAAAAACAAGTAAACAGAGAAAGCACACAGAGCACAGAAATAAAAAGCAAAGGTAAGCCTTAACCTACCAATAATTAACGTATCATACATTATTGATACGTGATCCAAATATGGTAAATAAAAGAGATTAGTACAGTGGATTAAAAATCATGGCCTAACTATTTGCTGTTTATAAGAAACTAATTTCAAAAATACTGATTTGGTAGGTTGAAAATAAAATAATGGTTGATCCCAGGATCCTGGTGTCGAGTCCTGCATTGGGCTCTCCGCTCAGCAGGGATCCTGCTTCTCTGTCTTTCTCTGCCTGCCTCTCTGCCTACTTGTGATCTCTGTCTGTCAAATAAATAAATAAAATCTTAAAAAAAAAGAAAATAAAATAATGGAAAAATATATTATGCCAACATTAATCAAAAGAATGCAGGACTGGTTATATTAACATCAGATAAATATGATTTCAGAGCAAAAATATGTTGCCAGGGCAGAGGGAGACAATACATAATATAATCTTAAATGTGTACACATCAATCAACATAGTTACGAAATATGTAACAATACATCTTAATAATTGTTAAAATAACTAGACAGAAAGTTAGCAAAGGTAAAGGATTCAACACCACTAACAGTCAAAATTATATGATCAATATTTACAGAAAATTCTAAGAACAGTGGAATACGTATTCTTTTAATGTGTTCATGGAACATATGTCAAAATAGACTATATCTTGGGCCATTAAAAAAAAACTCAACAAATATAAAAGAATAGTGTTTTCTAATCATTATGAAATCAAACCAGAGATTAATAAAAGAAAGATAACAGAAAAAATTACCAAACATTTGGGAACTAAACACAGGTGTCTAAATAGCTCACAGGTGTGTCAAAAGTTCAGAAATAGCAAAGTAAAACCAATTGATCACTGAAGTAGTAATTAGTAAAAGTTTATGTGTATACAACAAAAAGATGCTTTGCAAACCAGGAGTGCTCAAACCAAAACATGGAATGAGATCCAAGGGTGTATTTTTATAAGCAGTTTAGTACGAGGAGGTAGTGATTGTTTATTCTTTACAGTGGTTGATTATAATATTAGAATTTTCTTAAAAGACAGGAAATTTGTCAGTGGTTACCTCATATCAAATTTGATAAATAGTTTAAATTTTACTTATAATTTCCAGAGGCTTGAGCAAGAAATGAACCAGGTTAAGTTAATCTTGCAAAATAAGCTAAATTAAACTTTGCACGCATGACTAAACTGGTTTTGCCTGCTCAGGGAATTTTTAAGACCAGTCTCTGTTTGTTTTTATTTTAACCGGCAAAATATAAAGGGAATTAATAAATATATTGAACTGAATGAAAGTGAAAATATGGCATAAAAATGCCTAGTATGGAGCTAAATAAGCACTAGAAGGGAAGTTTATAACACTAACTGCATATATTAGAAAAAAGGTCAATATGAAAAGGTCAATATCAGTAATCTTAGTTCTTACCAAAAGACTATGGAAAATAAAGAGCAAAATAAACCGAGAGAAAGCAGAGGGAGGAAATAATAAAGTTAAATAAGAACATAAATAAATAAAATCAAAACATAAACAATAGAGGAAAAACAGTGAAACAAAGAGCTAGTGCTTTGAAAAGGTCAATAAAATTGCCAAAGAAAAACTGATTACAAAAAGAGTCACAAATAATGAGTACCAGACAAGATACCAAGGATAATCTAATAGACCCTGCAGACACAAAGAGGATAATAAGAGAATGAAAGAATGCTCTGAAAAATTCTACACCCATAAATTTTACAACTTAGATGAAATGGAGCCTAATGCAGCGCTTGAACTCATGACCCGTAGATCAAGACCTGAGCTGAGATCAAGAATAGGACACTTAACTGACTTAGCCACCCAGGTGTCCTTATCCTAATTCTTTATTCACATATATAATAGACAATTTGAATAGTTCTATAGTTATTAAGGAAATTGAATAACAATTACCTTATAAAAAATCTCCAGGTGCATATGTTTTTATTTAAAGATGAATTAAAGCGAGTTCTACAAAATATCTTTCAGAAAATAGAGGCAACACTTCCAATTCATTTTATGAAGCTAATAATATACTAATACCAAAAACAAACAGACAAAAGAAAAAATACCCATGTTGGCTGTATGAATATAGATGCAAAAAATACTTAATAAAACTTTAGCAAGTAGATTTTGCAATATATGAAAAGAACTACACACCAAATAAATGTAACCCAATGAGTCTTACTTTAGGGATACAAGGCTGGTTCAATATCTAAAAATTAATAAATGAACTCATCATATTAATAGGCTAGAAAAGAAAAATTACAAAACTGTATCAGTCAATGTAGATTCAGGATTTGACAAAAATTCCTTATTCGTTCACGATAAAAAAAAATCACAGAAAAATAGAAATACATGATGACTTCCTCATTTTGATAAAAATTGTATTAAAAATCTATAGCTGGGGCGCCTGGGTGGTTCAGTTGGTTAAGCAACTGCCTTCAGCTCAGGTCATGATCCCAGGGTCCTGGGATTGAGCCCTATATCAGGCTCCCTGCTCAGCAGGGAGACTGCTTCTCCCTTTTCCTCCGCCTGCTGTTCTGCCTGCTTGTGCTCACTCTCTTTCTCCATCAAAAACAAAAAACAAAAAAACTATAGCTGACATTATATTTAATGGTGAAAGACTTAGTGTTGCTTCCCAGAGACTTCTAACAAGGCAAGAGTGTCTGCTCTCACCAGTTTTATGCTATGTAGGGATGGTAGTTCTAGTCAGTGCAACAAGAAATAAAAGAAAAGAAAAATAAAGAAAAAGGACATTTGAAAATCATGACATTTGGGAAGGAAGAAATAGATCTGCCCTCTTTGTAAATGACATGATGGTCGACGTAAAGAAATCCCAAGGAACATGCAAACAAGTTCAGCAAGATTATAGGATATAATATACAAAAATCAATTATCTTCCTACATATTAGCAATAAGCATGTAGACATTCAAATTAAAAAAGAATACCATTTGTAATTACTCAATAAATGATATGGTTTGTTATAAATCTAACAAAATATTTACCTAATTGGCATGCTGAGAACTACAAAATACTAATAAAAGAAATTAAAAGAGATCTAAATAAATGAAGAGATGTACCATGTTCATTGTTTGGAATACTCAACATAGTGAAGATGACAATTCTCCTCAAGCTGATATGCAGTTATAATACATTTCTTATCAAAATCCCAACAAGATTTTTTCTTTTTACAAAAAACATTATACTAACATTTATTTGGAAAGATAAAGTAAATACAATAGCTACAAAAGTTTTGAAAAAGAACCATAAATGGGAGGAATGAATCTAGATGATATCAAGTCTTATTATATAATTACTGTAATCAAGACTCTGTGGTATTAACAGAAGGATAGACACTTAAAACAATGGGAGAGAACAGAGGACCCAGTAATTAGAAATACACAGATTCGTCCAACTGATCTTTGACAGAGGTACAAAAGCAGTTCAGTGGAGGAAAGAGAGATTTTTCAACAAATAGTGTGGGAGCAATTGGATGTCCACAGGCAAAAAATTTAACTTCAGTTTAAACCTCATACTTTACATAGAAATTAACTCAAAATGAATCACAGGGTTAAATGTATAGTGTAAAAATAAAAAAAAAAAACTTTTAGAAAACAGTGTAAGTAAAATCCTTCAGAATCTAGGGATATGTCAATAGTTTTTAATATTGACCCCATAAATTGACCCCCAAAATATGATCTGTAAGAGAAGTTGAAGTTACACTTTATCAAAATTAAAACTTTTGCTCTGTGAAAGATTTTCTTAATAGTATGGAAAGATAAGCTAGAGAGTGAGAGAAAAATAACACTACATCTTATGATGTACTAATGATGTACTACATGCTGACTAATTGAACATAATAATAAAAATAATGTAAATAATTATTAATAAATTATTAATAAGTTAATAATAATCAAAAGTTGAAATTAAATTAAAGAATTAAAATTTAAAAATTGGTAAACCACTTATCTGACTTATCACTAGTTTCTAGAACATAGAAAGAACTCTCAATACTCAACATTAAGAACACCCAAGCTGGGGAGAAGTCAAGATGGTGGAGAAGTAGCAGGCTGAGACTACTTCAGGTAGCAGGAGATCAGCTAGATAGCTTATTTAAAGATTGCAAACACCCACAAATCCAACGGGAGATAGAAGAGAAGAAGAACAACAATTCTAGAAACAGAAAATCAACCACTTTCTGAAAGGATCTCTTCTGATTTGGTTAAAGCATATTTTCCTCGGGTCTTTGCCACCTTTTTAGTATTTTCCTTGCTCCTTCATATACTCTTATCTGGACAAAATGACAAGGCAGAAAAATTCACCACAAAAAAAAGAAAAAGAGGCAGCACTGAAGGCTAGGGACCTAATCAATACAGACATTGGTAATATGTCAGATCTTGAGTTCAGAATGACGATTCTCAAGGTTCTAGCTGGGCTCGAAAAAGGCATGGAAGATATTAGAGAAACCCTCTCAGGAGATATAAAAGCCCTTTCTGGAGAAATAAAAGAACTCTACTCAGAAAACTATAAAGTACTCAGGAAAGAAATTGAGGAAGACACAAAGAAATGGAAAAATGTTCCATGCTCCTGGATTGGAAGAATAAATATTGTGAAAATGTCTATACTACCTAAAGCAATCTACACATTTAATGCAATTCCTATCAAAATAACATCCATTTTTTTTTTTCAAAGAAATGGAACAAATAATCCTAAAATTTATATGGAACCAGAAAAGACCTCTAATGGCCAAAGGAATATTGAAAAAGAAAGCCAAAGTTGGTGGCATCCCAATTCCGGACTTCAAGCTCTTTTACAAAGCTGTCATCATCAAGACAACATGGTACTGGCACAAAAACAGACACACAGATCAATGGAACAGAATAGAGAGCCCAGAAATAGACCCTCAACTCTATGGTCAACTAATCTTCGACAAAGCAGGAAAGAATGTCCAATGGAAAAAAGACAGCCTCTTCAATAAATGGTGTTGGGAAAATTGGACAGCCACATGCAGAAAAATGAAATTGGATCATTTCCTTACACCACACACTAAAATAGACTCAAAATGGATGAAGGACCTCAATGTGAGAAAGGAATCCATCAACATCCTTGAGGAGAACACAGGCAGCAACCTCTTCGACCTCAGCCGCAGCAACATCTTCCTAGGAACATCGCCAAAGGCAAGGGAAGCAAGGGCAAAAATGAACTATTGGGATTTTATCAAGATCAAAAGCTTTTGCACAGCAAAGGAAACAGTTCACAAAACCAAAAGACAACTGACAGAATGGGAGAAGATATTTGCAAACGACATATCAGATAAAGGGCTAGTGTCCAGAATCTATAAAGAACTTAGCAAACTCAACACCCAAAGAACAAATAATCCCATCAAGAAATGGGCAGAAGACATGAACAGACATTTCTGCAAAGAAGACATCCAGATGGCCAACAGACACATGAAAAAGTGCTCCATATCACTCGGCATCAGGGAAATACAAATCAAAACCACAATGAGATACCACCTCACACCAGTCAGAATGGCTAAAATTAACAAGTCCGGAAATGACAGATGCTGGCGAGGATGCGGAGAGAGGGGAACCCTCCTACATTGTTGGTGGGAATGCAAGCTGGTGCAACCACTCTGGAAAACAGCATGGAGGTTCCTCAAAATGTTGAAAATAGAACTACCATATGACCCAGCAATTGCACTGCTGGGTATTTACCCTAAAGATACAAACGTAGTGATCCGAAGGGGCACGTGCACCCGAATGTTTATAGCAGCAATGTCTACAATAGCCAAACTATGGAAAGAGCCTCGATGTCCATCAACAGACGAATGGATAAAGAAGATGTGGTATATATATATACAATGGAATACTATGCAGCCATCAAAAGAAATGAAATCTTGCCATTTGCGACAACATGGATGGAACTAGAGGGTATCATGCTTAGCGAAATAAGTCAATCGGAGAAAGACAACTATCATATGATCTCCCTGATATGAGGGAGAGGAGATGCAACATGGGGGGTTAATGTGGTAGGAGAAGAGTAAATGAAACAAGTTGGGATTGGGAGGGAGACAAACCATAAGTGACTCTTAATCTCACAAAACAAACTGAGGGTTGCTGGGCAGAGGGGGGTTGGGGGGAGGTTATGGACATTGGGTAGGGTATGTGCTATGGTGAGTGCTGTAAAGTTTGTAAACGTGGAGATTCACAGACCTGTACCCCTGGGGGAAAAAAAAAATATATATATATATATGTTTATAAAAAATAAAGTTATTTAAAAAAAAAAAAAAAAAAGGAACATGAAAAAAATCAAAAAAAAAAACAAAACAAAAAACAGAGAAAAAAAAAAAGATGTTTAACATCAGTAGACATTAGATAAATGCCAATTAAAACCACAAAGTGATATTCCTACATACCTGTCAGGATAGCCACATTAAAAAATAGTGTGACAGCTAACTAGAATTTAAGTGAAGATTTGAAAAAAAAATAGTGACGATGTTAAATGCTGGTTATGATGTGAAGAAACTGGATGGCTTGTGCATTGCTGGTAGAACATGAACCAGCTCATCCTCTCTGCAAAACAGTTTGGCACTTTCTTAAAAAAAGAAAAGAGAAGAGAAGAGAAAAAAAGAAAAGAAAAGAAAACAAGGAAAATAAAAAAAGAAAAGAAGAGAAAAGGAAAGGAAAGGAAAGGAAAGGAAAGGAAAGGAAAGGAAAGAAACAACTACTATGTGACCGAGCTATTTCACCTTTGTTCCTGGCCATTCATATTATGGAAATAAAATTTACATTTATATAGAAGCTTGTACATGAATGTTTATAGCAGCTTTATTTGTAATAGTCAAAACTTGGAAATAAGCCAGATTCCCTTCAATGAGTGAATGATTAAACTGTGATACATCCCTACCATGGCGTACCTCTGAGCAATAAAGGGGACTGAATTTTTGATATACAGTCCAACCTGGATGGATCTCCAAAGAATTTTGCCAAGCGGGAAATTTTTATCAAAGGTTACGTTCTGCAAGATTCCATCTATGTAACATTTTTAAAGTTACAAAATTACAGAAATGGAAAAATTCTTCAGAGGCTGTGGGTCTTTGAGTCAGGGATGGAAGTATAAGAGAAGTGGGTATAGTTTTGAAATGGCAACATGAGGAATACTTTTGGTGGATGCAAGTGTTTTGTGTTCTAACTGTATCAACATCGCTATCCCGGTTGTGATATTGTATTGTAGTTTTGCAAGATTTTACTCTTAGGGAAACTAAATAAAGGGTACACGAATCTCTGTATTTTTTTTCCAACTTCATGTGACTCTTCAATTGTCTCAAAAGAAAAAAATTAATTAAACTATAATAGGTGATATTATGAATATTTGTGCAATACATTTGGAAAATTAGGTGAAATTTTCCTAGAAAAACACCTCTCCCCTAATTCATTCAAAACTAAATATGAAATTTAAAGTATCCTCTATGTTTAAAAGCTAGGATTTTAATAAAAATAGTTTCATAAATAGTTTCCTTCCCATTTGTCTTCAAGAATGAATTCTTCCAAACTTTTAAGCAATAAAAGTAATCTGACGCAAACTGCACTTAGAAGAAAAGAAGGAACACTTCCTGTGTTTGTGCCTCTGTAACAAATGATTGGTGGTTTCAAACAACCCAAATCTGTTCTCAGAGCTATGGGGGTCTTAAGTCTAAAATCGGGGTGTCAGTAGGGCTACCTTTCTCCTGAGGGCTCAACCTGGGAATTCCTCCTTGCTTCCTCCAGCTTCTGGCTCCTTGTGTTAGCTTTTAGCAGGGTAAGTCCGGTCTCTCTGTCTTCAGTGGCCTTCTCCCCGTTTCTGTGTCTCACATCTTCCTCTGCCTTTCTCTTGTAAGGACAACTGTTACTGAATTTAGGGCTTACCTTAAATCCAACGTGATTTCATGCCAAGATCCTTAACTTAGTTACAATGGCAAAGACCTTTTCTCCAAATAAGGTCACATTCCCAGGTTCCGGAAATTAAGACATGGACATACCTTATTAAGGCCATCATTCAACCCACTACAATTTCCAACATATTTTATGAAGTACTTTAATATTCATTACTTGACAGGGGCATTACAAAAAAGCTTAGAGTTCAATTTCTCATAAGCATGAATAAAAATTTTCCAAAGACAACATTAGGAAATCAAATTCAATATGGTTTAAAAAGGATATCACATGAGACTCTGTTTTTTCCAGGAATGTAGCATATTAAAAAAAAAAATCAATCATAACATTTGGTATAATAACAAAACAAAATAGAAAGAGCATATGATCATCATAATGTCTATTTATTATAGAAATTCTTTGTATCTAGGAATAGAGGGGAAATGCCTTGATATAATAAAAAAAATTTCCAAATAAAATTGTGAAAGCTTTTCCTCTGCTATCACAACTTCTGTCAGCAATATAGTATAGTTCTTGCTAGTGTCACAAAACAGGAAACAAGTGGTAAAGGGCATGAAAAGGGAGAAATAAAACTGTCATTTGCAGATGACATGAATATGAATGAACAAATTCAAAAGAATCTACACTTAGGACCTAGGACTTACTAAATGAATTCACAAAGTAGCTAGATAAAAGGTCAATATAAGAAATCAATTTTATTTCAATTTACTCAGAAAATCCATCAATTTACCTAGAAAATTAAATTTAAGAAGTGGTCACTTAAAATAGCCTTAAACTCAAATAGCTAACAAAAAATTTATTCCAGTTTTGAAGATTATAGGTGCAGTACAGATTTCTGACAAAGCTTTCTTATCCAAAATGTATGAAGAATGCATACAAATGAAGTTTAAAAAGATAGTCAATGGAGAAAAGAGGCAAAAGACATAGAAATTTTTCACAAAATGTCTATTGAAGTAGTTGATAAACATACAGAAGTGCACGCAACCTCATTAATTATCACAGAAATAATAAAGGAATGCCACAATGGCACGTTTAAAATAAAGTGACTAACACCAAATATTGGTGAGAATTTGGGACATTGGTAATTGTCAACAGAAATGTAACTGTGGTGTGTAATTTTGTCCAACCACTTCAAACACTGCTTGACAATATCTATAAAGGCAGAATATAGGTACACTGTGATTCAGCATTTCCTCTCTGAAGGGTTTTGTGTAACTGTAATGCACACGTTTCCCAAAAGACATGTACCATGAGGTTCATAGTAGTGTTATTTGCAGTAAAAGAAATTGGCAATCGCAGAACAGATAAATCATTTATGACCTATTTCTACAAAGAATATTACTTCACAACAATGAGAAGGATCTAAAAACTTCAGCTTGAGCAAAAGAATCTTGGTGAAAAGGAATGCCCCTGTAAGATCTCATTTACATGACCTTCAAAAACTATCAATGGTGTCAGATGTTCTTAAGAATTCCCATAGAAGAGAGATGGTGACTGGGAGGGCCAGGGAAGTTTCAGAGGGGTGCTTGCCTTTTCATCTTACATCTAGTTACACAGAGCCATTAAAGATATGCATCATGTTTCACCAAATGTTTATAAAATAAAGTAATAAGACACTAGAGAGAATGCCAGTTTCTGTTATCTAAAAATTTTGTTTTTATCTTCACACTTGAGAAAAATATACTTTCTGATAATAAAGAGGATTTTAAGTAATTATAGACTTTCCAAAAAGTTATGATGAAATAATTGGCTCCTTGGAAGAGTATAGTTTTATTGTTCTAACCTTAAATCGTACATTAAAATAAATAGCAGATGCCTTAAGGGGATAAACAGGCACAGTTAACCATGTAAGAACTGTGAAGAAAAGGAGCAGACATTGTTATTAGTTTCAGGTGATGGAAGAATTTCTGAGCATAAAAGAAAAACAGGCTCATTAAAGTGAAGAATTTACAGATCGGACTGTATTTAATATAAATATTTTGAATGGCTAATAAATAACAGTATATATCAAATGAAAAGTTGGATCAGGAATAATTTATAGATGAGGCATGAGATTAATAACCTTGATATTAAGAATTCTCCCAAGTATATTGGAAATCAGTCATAGAACAATGATTCAATAGCTAAAAAAATACTGAAAGGAGAGACTCTCATAGGATAAAATAAAAATATTAATCATGTATAAACATATGAGTAAACGTTCACTTTTCTGCAAATCAAATAAATGCAAATCAATGCAACATGCCGGTCATGAGCTATCGAAGTGCGAAACAGAGAGAGAAGAAAGAAGAAAAGAATTGAAGATAACATGATCAGTATCATCAGTAGTAGGAGAAAAAGAATGTCTCACATGGGTTAGGTACAATTTTTTTTTTCCTTTTTCTCGCTTTAACTGTAAAATGAAACATATTCAGAAAAACATCAAATGACTTACTTAGTAGAATATTATAAAGCAAACGCCCTTGTATCCATAGCTCAGACCTAGCACTTGAGAAAAGGAATTCTGTCTTTTGACCTCTTGCAGCCTTCCACTCACTCCCTTGAAAAAAATTCACAATTCTGACTTTCATGGTCAACAGGGTTACTTTGTAGGGGTGCGTCCTGATGCTTTTAAGGGTCTTTTAGTCCACAGAATCCTCTTGCCGCATCTCTTTCTTTTCTTTACAGCTTACCTGTTGACAACCCCAGGCTTTTGACCTGTGGTTTCCCAGATACTGCAGACTGCTTCAGAAATGCATCCTCAGCTGGTGAGACTAGAGGAAGGATCCAAAGTCTGGATGTCTTTGAGATATTAGCACCTCCGTGCCTATTCAGTGCCTGGACCCATTGATATTTGGGAGGTTGCTACTTGGTGATGTTCAACTTTTATTACCGCTTTGTCATTTATGAGTTAGAATTATTTTTATGAAAGGGCACTTTTCTTTAGCTACTACTATTTGATTGTCCATGGTAGAATTCATATAGGGAAGAGAGGAAAAAGTGATATTTTCTCTTATTTTCATCTTTTAGATAAAGGATTTATTTCCAACCATCTTCTGAGGGGAATCTATTAGCTTTTATTTTAACATTTTTAAATATTTTATTTATTTGTGGGGGGAGAGAAAGAGAACAAGTGGGGGAGGGGACAGGGAGAGGGAGAAGCAGACTCCCAGATGAGCAGGAAACCCAACTCTGGGCTTGCTTCTGAGACTCTCAGATCATGACCTGAGCCAAAGGCAGATGCTTAACTAACTGAGCCACCCAGGTGCCCCATTGTTTCAATATTTGTATGAGTTTACTGACTCAAACACGTTTGGTAGGTTTCTATAAATCAAAATTACTTTCTTCCTGAAGCTTAAATTTTCCCATTTTTGGACAGTCAAAGCCTCTTCTAATTAGCTCTTGATATTTATTGTTTTCAAGAATTTCTCTGTTATGTCAAGATGTATGTTTCCTGCTTCAGACATGGCGTCAGCTATTTCTCTAAGATGCCCTGGTTTGTTTTGTTTTTTAAAATGGTACATGGTATTTCAAGATCATAATCTGGACAGTAGAGTTACTCATCATTTCTACATTGTTAATCAGTATTTCTAGTCCTTTTCTGTTGACAGAGCAAAGAATTCTATGTGCTAAAAACACAGAAACACATGTAGTACCTATGTGTTCATACTGATATTTCAAATTCAAATTCAGGAGTAGAGAGTTTTTAATGTAACTTCTTTGGTATTGTATCTATGTCTCCTTCTGAGCATTCTGTTTCTTAAGGATATAATGGATGACAGACAGAATATCCCATAATAGTAATAATAATAACCTCACAAACATCTCAAAATAGCATTGCTAATTCTAAACCACCAATATACCAAAAAGAATTAATAGTTATTTTGCATATACTTTCTTCATTCTCCCCATTTTTACACTTGTATAGTATCTATGTCATCTCAACATGACAACACGTACTCTCTTTTTAATTCCAATTTATTCTTAGCTCCGTAAGTAACTATGTTTAACGATCACCCCTGGTTCTTATGAATGTTTTTTTAAGTTATCTTGTTTGCCTAAACTTCTTATCTCATAGATTCTTCTAGTTCTCCTGGGACTAATATTGCTAAACGTGTGTTCATTAATAATAGTTTTTTTTTTGGTCATGGTTTATAGACTGAAGGTCACATTTGTTGTACATAAAATAACTTGCTTCAAATTTTCTTTCCTTGAGCATAGAAACACGTTACTCTGTTTTCTTCATGTTGTCCATATGCTGCTTTGAAACATAAGATCATAATGAAATGTCCTTTCCCTTATGAATATTTTTCCGTCTACGTTATAAATAATCCTCCCTTCTTTTTTGTTTTGTTTTGTTTTGTTTTTTAAAGATCTTATCTATTTGTTTGACAGAGAGAGAGAGAGATCACAAGTAGAGAGAGAGGGGGAAGCAGGCTCCCCGCTGAACAGACAGCCCAATGCGGGGCTTGATCCCAGGACTCTGAGATCATGACCTGAGCTGAAGGCAGAGGCTTAACCCACTGAGCCACCCAGGCACTCTCCTTCCCTCCTTTTTAAAATAAAGCCCAGAAACTTTACTGGAATACAGCTGGTGGTGTTCATCCCAGGTTGGTATTATCAATATGTAATGGGCTCTTTAATACAACATTTCAAATCTTTTTAATTTCAGGAAAATTTTTCCAAATTACCGTTTTTAGTATTTGTTTTATTTCCTTGATTTGGTTTTATTCTTCAGGTACCCCTATTATTTATAGGATGGATATAGTACGTTATTTGCAACTTACTCTCAAAGTTTTTATTTCCTTTTGGTATTAAAATTTCATCCTTTTCACCTATTTCTCTTAAGACATTAGCTGTTGTGTTTAACCGCTCTTGGGTTCTTTCTAATTCAGTCTCCATTTTAAACTTTTCACTTGTTCATGTTTTCTAACTTCTATCATCTCACTTGAGGTTCTAAATATTCTGGTTTATGTTTTTCTACCATGTCTTGTGATGCTTTCCTAATGTCTTTGAGCTCCTTTTTAAGGTGTGAGTTTGTTTTCTGTGTCATTTCTTTCTAGAAGGCTCTTGGTATACATAGAAAGGTCATTATCCTTATTCTTCCCTTTCTTTGGCTAGCTCTGTGTGGCATTTGACCTCCATACTTTTCTTTTGCCTGTGTTTTGTAAAATGAATTATCCAGAGCTTTTGGAAAGAGGTGTGGTACGGGCTGGCTTTTTTCTCATTTTGCACAGCTGCTCTTCTGTTCTTTTCATTAAGATTTCAAAATTATAGTGAATTGCTTTCTGAAATTTCCACACTCTCTTTTTCCCCTTCTTTCCTTTCCTTATTTCCTGAACCCTCTCCCTGCTTTTCGGTATCATCCCTGGCCTGCTAAATTTAAATGCTACACCTAACAGTTGGGCTCCTAGAGTCCTCTCCTAGAAGGGAGTTCCAGGAGATAAGTCTTAGGAGTTCACAGAGAATAGATCAGTCCAGCTTCTTCAATCCTTACTATCATCTCCTTCTATTGAATCCCTGCTAGAAGAGGCAATACCACTGCTCAGTTTCAGATACTGTTTTCAAATTTCTGAGTCATACCAGCCAATGGGAATTTATGGACTATTTTGAGATTTTATTATTCTCATGTCTGTCAGTTACTTTATGGCTCCCTTTTTCACTCTCCCAGATGGACACTGAAAACCATGCAGGTTATTCATACCATCTTGGTACTTTGTCTTCATCTGCTTATAATTTGAGATTTGCTGTTATAATTTGTAAGCTAGCTTTATGTGTTGTCCACCTGTCTTTGGTTTTGCTATCTGTTCACTCTGTTTGCTTTAGTAAGTAGATTCAGACATATTCAAGATGTCTGCTGCTACTTCCTCCATTTTCACGGGATAATCATGAGTAAGATTTGAAATTAGTAATTAATACTTTCACTAATTAAATTAATTCAATTTAGATAATGCTTTTCAGTGTCCATATGCATAAAAGCCTTGGGTATTTATTAGTAACCAAGGAATTTTACTTCTCAGAATTTATCGAAGGAGCATAATTATAAAAGACCACAATGATATTTGGGCAAGAGTTTTCACTAGAGTGGATTTATAATTGCAAAAACTAAAAACAATATATATTTACAATAATGGGTTGAATGGTTCAATAATAAATAAATAAAATACTATTTACTTCTTAAGAATCTGATATAGAAATATATTCGGAAATGAAAATGTTAAGTGATAAGTACAAATCCAAAAATAGACCATACAATATAATCCTTATAGCTTATGGATCTGGATATAGACCTATTTTTTATGCAGGTAGAGCTGAAGATAAATTAAATATTACAATGATTGGTTAGTATGGTGAAACTTTAGTAATTTATTTATACCATTAACTTATTTTTTTAAATGTGAATCCACAATCCTGTTCATTTAATGCTCTGACCTAGACCTACTTGTGGTTGTTAAGTAATAACTGAAAGAAATGGTTGCCAAGATGCATCAACATTGGAGTTGTAAATAAACTCCAGAAAGCTTGGATGTGTATTGTGAAAAGAATTTTCCTTCTCTTCTGATCTGTGCAACTTCATTTATTTGCAATCACTAAGGCTTGCAATTTCTGATTTTGATTTGGGGAATAGAATTTCCCATTACTGACGAAAGTCTGTGACTTCCCATTAGACTTCTGGAGGTGGGAGTTCAAAAGGAAATAAAATCCTCTAATACATAGGTAAACTGAAAGGAAATAGGAAAACAAAGCCTCTAATTTTTTTTCTGTCATGTTTCATTGGTTTTTAATGAACTGTTTAAGTTTATTGAGTAACGAAGACAAGCCAGATGTTTAATGGTCCAATAAAGTAATTAATTGGTACTTCTGGTTTAACAATGTTTTGCCTATAAGACTCCATGGCACAATTTCAAAGATATTGGATTGTTTAACTGCACCAACTATACCCAGTTAACCCTTTATCAACAGCTAATGATAACGGAATATTGTCATTTACCACTTTTTCTTTTTACTTTGTGTAATCACATATGACCCTGTGAAGCTGGAATTTCAAAATCTGTCAATTTCCCTCTTCCCATAACAATTGTTAACATCTGATTAATCAGTATATCTTATCCATTCTACCACAGATTCTTTTTTCTTGTATCTATCTCTTTTGCCATTATTGTGGCTCAGGTGCGTATTATCCATCTTTCGGAAACTTGAGATTGTTTTAATATACTTTCACGGGAATGCTTTTACTAATCCAGATCTTATGTCACTCTAGATGCAACATGTTTGATGGATCACTATGTCTCATAACAGGGGCTGCACGCGCAAAATGCCTTTGAGGGCCGGGCAGATCGACAGGTAACACGAAAAAGAGGAATGCCTAAACAATGTAGTAGGTCTCAGAGTGCTGAGCAGCCACATGATTTAAAAGTATACTCTTGAACAGAAGGAATGCACCTTCAGTCCAAAAAGCTAGAAATTTGTGCTCTCTGTCTGGGAAAAGAGAATTGCAAATCCAAAAGTAAGCACACAAAGCACCTCATAACCTGTCCCATACTCCAGGTCTCATTTGTCGGTGATCTCAAGAAATGCCAGGCACTGTTTCCAAACAGGCACAGACTCTCATTCCTCCATGCCCTTGCCCCCGGTATGAGCACACACTTTGGGATAAAAACCTGGTCATTTTTCAGTATTCAAATCAATTTTTTTTCCTTTTGTGAAGAATTCCCTGGCATGTTAGTTATCCTCTCCAGCTGACTAATTATACTTTGAGCTGTCTCCTTATTGTTCCCTGTTCATAACTCAATTTGAATACATTATCATTGCATTGAGATTATTTATTGATGTGAGCTTCTTAAGGTATGCTCCAAGCTTCTTGGGGATGGGGACTGTGAGCTCTTCCCCTGTCAACCCATGGTACCTATGCCAGTGCTTAGTACATATTTAATGAATACATGTGAAGAAATTTATTCTGCTCTTTTATTTGTTTATAGGGTAAACTATAACATTAATACTTTGTTTAATATTTTTTGTTTTTCTAAAACCTGGACTCCCACCTGCAGCTCAGAAAAAACTCACAGTGGTCATCTGTATGTTGCATAAGGTTTCTGGTAGCGTTTTGACTGTTGAAAATAATCTCTAGACATTAGGTACTTTTAGTGATAGACTGAGTGTGTGGATTACCTCCAGGATCAGAAAAAAAAAATTCTGGGTTAGTGGGAATATTTTACAAACTGTACCATAGTTAGTAGAAATCTTGGTCCCATTCATTTACTGTAAAATTTTGGAAAGAAGATTTACTGTTTTTTTTCCCTTTTTCAGTTTATTTAAAAGAATTAACACTACTTATTTTATCAAGTTGCAGTAAAATCTAATAAGTGTGTGGTACAAAAGTGTTACATAGTACCTGACCCATTGCTGTTATTGACCTCCGTCACAGAGCAGGAAAATGGCTATTTTTTCTGTCCATTCCTCTGCTTGGCAGCTGAATAGTACCTCTCTTAAGAATATTCTACAATAATCAGATCTTGAGGATTACAGTCCTGGATACCATATTTACTGCACAATATTCCTGGGATCTGAGCCAGGGGTGGGTATTTTTTGAAGTTTTGAAAAAAAAAAATTTCAAACACTTTCTTCACCTAAAAACCATTTGTTAGTTAGGTCTAGTTTCAGTTCAAGTGCTCTGCTTCACTTGAAATTATAAACGTGTTCTTAATCACCTCCAGAACAAAATCCCAGGGAGAACACCAAGATCATCTTGGAGTCTTTCACAAGAAGGGTCGGCACTCTCTTTGCATGGGAGAAAACGGGGATGCTGCTGTCATCCCCTGAGCTGACATGTCTGTCGCACAAGATGGGCAGGTGGAGCTTAAGACATAAAGCAAGATGGTGTGTTGACTTTTTGGGCATGGGGAGTTGGAGTTGTCTGCTGATCATCTTCAGATGAAAGTGGAGGCAGAGGAAGAATTTCACTCACAACCTTGGAAAGCAATGCGATGGTGAACAGAATAGTTACTTACATAGATAGAGGTAAGATTTCCAATTAACCCAAGAAACTACCTCCCTTTTCACTGGTGGGAATTTTTCTGCTTCTGGAAATTCATGAAGCATTTGGACAATAAATAACAAAGTCTTACAAAACAAAACAAAACAAAACAACAACAACAACAAAATAAAACAGCTTCCAGCTGGTTTTATGCTGAGGCAGGCAACCAGGTGCTCAGCAAATGTAACCAATGCCCAAATTTAGTTAGTTTCATGAAATCCAATATTTCACTGTCTTGAGATTGCAGTATCTGACTAAACTGTAGGATTAAACATACCTTAAATCCACCACCATGTAAAGAAAAGTATATCATATGCATCTAAGAGCGCCTTATATATCTTGAATATCTCTGCTGCTAATTTTTTTCATTTCAAAGCCAAAATTTCTGCAGCAATATGCATCTGTATTCTTGAATAACAAAAAGAAAGCTAACACATTCCCATGACTCACGTTCCAAATCTGGCCTCCGTTCTTAACACTCCTCTTATCTGCAATGCCTGGCACTCTTGGCGGGACTTTTCAGCCCTGTTTCTGACTCTTGTGTTCAATATATGATATTTCGATCCATCCTCATCCTAAATTTAACACATCTAAAAAATGAAAATCTGTTGTCAAACGTGAGTGTGAGATGGGAAGTGTCTTAAATGGCAAGTATATATCTTCATTCCAATTTATTGACTTGTTAAGAGCAACTACCATGAGGAACAATTCAAATCTCCCAAGCATTCACATAAACAATCATAGAAGAGTTCTATTTCAATGCATTTCCTTTGTGGTAGTTTAATGGACTGCTTTAGCATGCCTGTACAACTCTTGGTGGACTTGTCAGCTTTATAGGAAAACAAACCTTATACAGTTGTGGTTTATCTGTCACTCTTAATCACTTACCTTCTCTATTGCTTCTGACTAGTGTTAAGTTGTCACTCCACCGCCTGATATTTATATCCATATCTTTGAATTTAATATATTTTTCTGAAATCAAAACCACCCACCTAAGCATCAGACTTCTCTGCTTCTTGGGGAAACTCTGATCTCAGTAGAGGAAACTCTTGCCTTCTGGGCATTTGGAGACCATGCATTTTAGAACCATTGATAAGGTCTATGTCAGTGCCCTTTGAAAATCAAATCAAATGTACTCTTTAATCAAATTAGAGAATTAATTAGGCAGATGAGATTGCAATTTTTCCTAGTGTTCTGTGGAGAGCACATGAGTGGATGGCTGCCATTTGTCTCACAATCTGTCTCTTAACCACATAGCTCCCCAGATTTCAAACTGTTCAATACTGTTATCTAATTTTGGAACTGATCAAGTTCTCAAAGATAACCAATCCCTCATTTTAGAATGAGGACAATGATATCTGATGTCACTCAGAAAGTAAGTGGTAAAGCTAGCAGTGGAAATCATACCTCCTGAACACTCTGTTCAGGGTCTGGGAACTTACTAATAATTTAGAAAACCATCACATCGTCCTAGTGCAGAGCGCACATAAACATATGTAACACAGGATTTATAGTCATGGTTGAAACAAAAATGTGGCATTGTTTAATTTACTTAAGCTACAAAAGGGAAAATACATATATTTACGTGTTTACATATGTTTGCTGTGTCTGTGCACATATGCTCAGGTATTATCCAAAGTATGAAATGACTTATAATAGTTGAGGACTTCTAGTATTAAAAATTAATGAGGAATATTTTCAAATACCGACCCTCAGAAATTTTTCTAGACATTTTGATTCAGGCTTTTGAGGGAGCCCAGTAATTCTCACCCTTGCAAACCCCCTTTCTGAATTCTGCTGCAGATAACTGTGGATCATACTTTTAATTACACTGATTTATAAGGCCCTTTCTTATTCTTACTGTGGGCAAGTCTGTGACTCTGAGTACTGCCTTCATACCGCCAGCCAATGAAGCTTATCCACAGAGACCATTGACTACCGGCCAACCATAGGAAAAGAATGAGGTATTTGGATCTTTGAGAATTCAGTAATTCTATATCTGAGATTTGAATTGAGGCCATTCAGAAAGCCAAATTCTGATAGCTAAACCCAGAAGGCGTCTTTGGGATAGTACCCTGATTTAATTCTAAATCTGGGGCTTTAAACTCAAGGGGAGAGAGGGATGGAAGGGGCCTGAACTTTAGAAAATAACTAACACAGTTGCTTTCCTTTTATAGTTAAAAATGTACAAGCTATCAGCTTTACTTCCCAATTTTTAGCTCTGGCCCCACTTATTTTATATAATGAAATGTATTATTTTATTTAGTTTGGGTAGGAACTACAAGAGGAAAAGGAGGTAAATAGCTAAACGGAAGAGACTGGTCTATGTTTAACAATTGGTGAGAATGAAAAATTAGGCTTAATTTCAAAGTTGATTTACTTTTGTTTGTTCTCAAAATAGTCAAGAACCTGGATATTTGGTGTTCTAGGGATAAGAGAGGGAATGTGGCTCCTTGTTGACTCCCTCATGGAGTTTGCCCCAAGTATCATGGTCTTAATATTTTACACACGTATAAAATCCTCTGCGTGAGGGGTTCAGAATTAAGTGCATGTTGAATTTTTAACTCTTGCAACATCAGTAAACCACAAACTATTTACACAATTCTAATAAAGGCATAATTGCTACTCAGCAAGCTCTGTCTGTCAGCTCCCAGTCTTTGAAACAATAGCTGGGCGGGTCCTGGGTAATCTCTTCTTTCCAGTGCTTGTCCTGTAATATCTCGGGGTTTCTCTTTGTATCTATCTACCGTCATTCTACGTAGTAGCTCTGTCCACCCCATTCCTTCTGATAAATTCCAGAGCACACACCTGATATCCAAGTGGCAGCCTTTTGGGTGTGAGTACAAGTAATTGCGAGGTCTATGAGAGTAGAATGTTTCTTTGAGGACTGCAGAAGTCAGTGGTGGAATTCAAGTACATTCGAGATCCTGAATTGCATTACCTCTCTTCACCCCATTACCAGGTACAGTTTTTCATGTATGAGTTTTAATTCTTCCTGCCACCGCAGTGATTCTCTAGTTTCTGAAATCTCGTGGTGGATGTGCCATACGATCATCAGTGGAAGGGAAATAAAAGTTATATTAGGGTGTGGGTGGTATGAAAGGGCTGAGGGAGGGGCCTCCAGAGGGGCAGGGGCTTCCCCGATGCTCGACTGAAAGCAAGCAGGAAATAGATTAGGAATGCCAATTAAAATGACACAGGTTGATCAAGTCTATTCAGAGGCCATAGAAAACAGAAGATGTCAAGATTAAGATTTATTTTAAATTTTATTTATTTTTTAAAGATTTTATTTATTTGAGAGAGAGAGCATGATGGGAGGGGAAGTGGGTCAGAGGGAGAAACAGACTCCCTACTAAGCAGGGAGTCTGATACAGGACTCGATCCTGGGACTCCAGGATCATGACCTGAGCCAAAGTCAGTTGCTTAACCCACTAAGCCACCCAGG
This sequence comes from Lontra canadensis, assembly GCF_010015895.1. Lineage (NCBI taxonomy): Eukaryota > Metazoa > Chordata > Mammalia > Carnivora > Mustelidae > Lontra > Lontra canadensis. The sequence continues at coordinate 35,946,048 of NW_022630997.1, forward strand.
CACCCCAGGATTAAGATTTCTTTTTAAAGACATGACATGCATGGAATGGCCAGTAATTCCTGAACCGACAAATGAAAGATTACTCCAAACTTTGCTATGGAAGAGCACAGAAGGTAAGAGGGTCAACACTCAGAAGTGAAGACTCTTTTCTCCTCTTTGCTCCTGCTTTTATTGGTCCTCGACAAATCCTTATCACTGTTTCTCAAGCACATGATGTGTGACAAGGGGTCTTGCTGAAACTAGGAGGATCAGTTTATGGGAAAGATAAGATATGCTAATCTGCATATTCTACTAAACATAGCCTCGGAGACAATGCATACATCTCTTAGATCACAGCGTGTCTGTTTGGGCTAAGAAAGCTTTGGGAAGGCAACTCCCTGCCACATTTCAACTGTGGAGTGGTTTGGCAGGCCTCCTTCCAAAGGCCTACGCCCTTCTCCGAAACCTTCCAGCGGCCTCCGTATTACTTTTAGCAGCCGGATATTATGGCTGAGTTCATGCTCTACATTAACCACAACATTGACAGGTCCAAAAGGATTATGTGGTTGGAAATGAAGAACCAGGTGAGTTCTCATGTGTCCATAAGTAACGCTTCTAAACGAGCAGCAGACGGTTTTAATTTACAAGGGAATTATGTGTTTTTGTCTTCTAAGTAGATTTAGTAATGTTATCAATAGCATTGGCAATATTTTGGACTCTATGGAAGAAGCAAGTTCCCTTTTAGATGCTCATCTGCCATGTTGTAGACGGGAAACAGGGCAAGGGTTCACCTGGTGTCTCAACCTGGAAGATTCGTATGGAACCTCTGGAGAGGCCATAAAGACTAAGTGGCCATTCTTGCCAGCATCCATATGAATTTAGCCTGAAATCTCAACAGATCCCTGCCTTTTTTCTTTGCAAGTATCAAAACATGAACTTACACATACACACACACTGTGGAAAAGGACAGTTGAGGAACTCCAGGCTTTAAACCTAAGCACTTACATCTCAAAACATGAGGAGATTCTCTGAGGTCTTTTTTTTTTTTTTAAGATTTTATTTATTTATTTGACAGAGAGAGATAACAAGCAGACAGAGAGGCAGGCAGAGAGAGAGGGGGAGAAACAGGCTCCCGGCTGAGCAGAGAAACCAATGCGGCGCTCGATCCCAGGATCCTGAGATCATGACCTGAGCCAAAGGCAGAGGCTTTAACCCATTGAGCCTCCCAGGCACCCAGATTCTCTGAGGTCTTATGGGTATTTTTGATTCATATATTTGATTTAGTTTATTCCAAACTAAATGGTGAACTCTTTGCATATTTTGTATACCCTTGCTGTATTTTATATTTGTGATGTGTATGGCATGTATGACTTCGCTTCTGGAATCCTACACAGAAACATAGGATATATAGGTTAGCTTACACTTGATTTGCATGTTGACCTTGGCCGTTATAAATTCTGCCTTTGTTTGTTTTGGACATTGGGTTTAGTTATTAAAAGCAGCTGCTTCAGGAGATTGCCTGGGTAAAATGCTGATGCAGCTACTTTCCAGCCAATGACTTAATCTTATGTTGACCAACTGACTTGATCTTTCTAAGTCTCAAATTTCCAAACTATAAAATCAGGATAAATTATACCCACCTAATATGATGATTATCAAAGTTAAGCAAAAATAGTTTACATAATGCACTTAGGACATAATAAATGCTCATCAGATGGAAGATACTATTAAATGTTATTTGAATTAGCCATTACCCTGGAATATTGAGATCATATCTCCATTTTATTAGAAAAAAAAACAAACACAACACTCTAGTCATTATAGTAATAAGAATAACTGTAAAAAAGACAACAAAGTCACAGTGTTTTTCTCTCAGAGCTTTTCTCCAGGTTTCTGCTTTGGCACTATTGATGAAATGGTACTTTTTGTGGTCTTTAGTTATTTTCAATTTTTGGAACTGAGGTAGAGAAACATGAGAGGGATTTTCTTTTTCTTAAGACAGCTACAAAAAATTTTTAGATTAAAAAATTTATAAACTTTAAGGGTGCCTGGGTGGCTCCGTCAGTTAAGTGTCTGCCTTTGGCTGAGGTCGTGATCTCAGAGTCCTGAGAACAAGCCCCGCATCAGGCTCCCTGCTCAGTGGGGAGTTTCCTTCTCCTGCTCACTTTCCCTCTGTCCTTCTGTGCTCTCGCTCTCATTCTTGCTTTCAAATACATAAATAAAATCTTTAAACAAAAAAATATGTAAACTTTAAAAAACATTTAACAAAACAATTATTTTATTTTTTCTTTTTCAAATTCAGTAGGGGTTATGTATAGGAACTAAATACCAATTTTCCTTTTTGGACCCTAGATTTGTTATGATATCTGTGAGAAGCCAGATTCATTGTACTGATTAAGCCAATTTGGGTTTTGCTTCTCTAGCAAAACGGTGTCAAAACACACCTGCCTGACTTCAGTTCTGCTGAAATTCCTGTTAGGCTCTGAACGCAACCATCAGACATGGAGTAATTCCCTCTCCCGACAAGTCAGCTCCTGGAACTCTTCTTCCCTCTGCTGGGCTCCCAGGAGACATATTCATCAATGCCTTCTGCCCGTTGGGGCAGTGTAGCTTGGACTGATTATTGGTTATTATTTGAGCTTCTCTGTGGCTTGAGTTGCAAGTTTTTTTTTTTTAACATCTTTTTAAAAATAGTTTCCTGTGATTTAGATATTCTGCTTCTAATGATAGATTTTATGTCTTCAAAAATCTCCAAAGTGGTTACAATGAAACTTGCAAAAACTTCAAGTTTTGCAGTTGAATCTTTAGGAATGCATAGTTCTAATGTTTAATTGTGTGACACAAATGCAATTTTCAAAGTAAGCCATATTTATCTCGCCATATGGCGTGTGAAGCCTTCAATCTCTCCCGCTAGTCACTAACTGCCTATAAAAGACCATGATGCAAGACGTTTTTGCCTGAGTATAATCCTTATTTGACTGGGTTTCCATTTCCTTTTAAAATGCTACCTGAATCTTCTTAATTCTCCTTCATTAAAATGTGTCTGTTTAACATGCAGGGCAGGAATAGTCTTTATGGTTGATTGTTGATTGAGGTCTCATTCACTCGCTGCTCATTTCAAGGAATAAATCACCAACAGATTAAGCCAAGTAAGAGGAGTCTCAACCTAAATGACAGAAAGGACAGTGATCAACACACCTACTGGGGTCAGTCCTATCGACGAACCAGGACGGAGAAGCCAGTGATGGTGTGGAACACATGTGAAGTCTAAACGGGCTGTTTCCTTCTTTGGAAAAATAACTCAAAGTAAACCTCTTCCATGAAAACTTACCTGATTCCTTCTCTCCCACCTGTCCCCCCCACCGCCACCCTTGTAACCTTAGGCTGAAAATAATTTCTGCTTCTGCAAATATCCACAGCTCAAAAGACATTAGTAATAATAATAACCATTTGAGTATTTTGCTGTGCACAGATTAATGGTCTCATTCAACCCAAATTTTAAATTTTATTTATTTATGTATTTATTTTTTAAGATTTTATTTATTTGACAGACAGAGATCACAAGTAGGCAGAGAGGCAGGTAGAGAGGGAGAAGGAAGCAGGCTCCCTGCTGAGCAGAGAGCCCAATTCAGGGCTCGATCCCAGGACCCTGGGATCATGACCTGAGCCGAAGGCAGAGGCTTTAACCCACTGAGCCACCCTGGCGCCCCAAATTTTACTTATTTTTAATTACCGCAAATCTTGTAGCATGTCTGGCATATAGATAATACAGTAAATGACTGTAAAAAGGAAAAATAAAGAAATAGTGAATGGTCTGGAACATTGAACATTTTCTGTGTGGCCTTACGATTTCCATTCTAATCTGACTTATACTTCAAACACACAGCCTGGTTCTCCACTCCCTTTCTTCCCACATTTTGCTCTCTTCCGTGATGTTCTAGAACTATCATCTCTTTTCAGTTCTTGTGTCTTATTCCTAAAATGTGTAGAACTTCAAGGCTAAATGGTGACTTCCACATAGGTTTCAAAAAACCCCATCTCTCCATTCTAATTCTGATGACCAGACTCAGGGATGTCACCGAGCAGAATCTGAGCAGAGCTCTCTACCACACAGCTCTGTTAATCATATGGGTGTCTTCATTAAGCCAGTGTTACAAGAAGAAGATCTAGGCATAGGGAGCCAGAAATAGAGTACAGAGCTGGAGATTTCTGAACATAGGGGGCATTATACGTGCACACCCAGGTGAGGCCCCAGTTGAGCTTCCAAGCCCAGAAGAAAGGCAAGTGGCAAACTTCCCTGAGGAGAGGGAGAAAGCTAAAAATAAGATTGGTGCTAGAGGGGCTCTTGGGTGGCTCAGTTGGTTCAGCGTCTGACTCTTGGTCTCTGCTCAGGTCATGATCTCAGGGTTGTGAGATCCAGCCCTGCACGGGGCCACTGGGCCCCCTACTCAGTGCAGAGTAGACTTGAGATGCTATTCCTTTCCTTTTGCCCCTCCCCTTCCAAAATAAAAAAATAAATAAACCAAATTTTTTTAAAAAGGCAAGTTTGGTGTTAGATATAACCTTAATCTCCTGTAGTATTGTCAAGTGCTGACATCCTCAGGAAAGCATTTTTAGATGATGTTTGTTGGGCAATAAAATGAGGAGGAAATGCTGCAAGGTTGAGAAAGGGTGATAGGATCCTTGTGATAATCCACAATGGAACCGTGAGGAAATTAACACAAGAGAGAGTGAGGGTAAGAATCTTTAATTACACTCGGTAGATTAAGAAAAGATCATCATTTATATTAGAAAAGGAAGCACCTTTTAATTTCAGGGTAACATTAATGAAGCTGATGTAATGCATAGTGTTGTGTCTGGTCTCACATCAGCTAATGTGCCTTCTTCTCAAAAATACACCCCAAATGTATAAAACCTAGCAATGCAAAATGCAGAATTTTTTCTAGCCTATACATCATGGCCTGAAAGAGAAATTAATAACAAGCCATAACACAAAAATCAAACAACTTGGACATTTGTAAAGAGCAGAATACAATCTCTTGAATAAATGCCTAGTCAAAGGGTAAATCAGACACAGAAGTACGAGAAAGTACAAAATAAAAAATAAGAATCTTATGCATAAAAAATGTCTAAGTTCTTGCCAAAGCTTTTATTGGGCACAAATTCACTGCCTTAGATCGTTTTACTTGTAAGCCAGAAATAATGAAAATAATTTAACTAAATATTTAATGTAAAAAGTTGGCGGAAGACTAAGAGACATAGAACAGATAAATCAATAAATATGGAGACAAAATTAAGGAGATTATAAACAGAAAATGGTAAAAATTAAATACTAATATCCAGACCTACTTATGAAGACAAGTAAGAACACATTGCATTGTTAACTAGCTTCATCAAGAAAGAACAAGAAAAGAAAGCTACAACTTTCTGGTAAATGGAAATCTCACTATGCATACAAAGGATAAACAAGATAATTCTGGTATGAATTTATATTACTAAAAGGGAAGTGAATTATTTTTTAGAAGAAAAGCACTTTGGGAGAAAGAATAATTATAACTCAAGAAGGAAATGAAGACCAGGGCGGACTAAACATTGCTGTCTCAGTCTTTTCTTCTACTGTCTACTTAGTGTCTGGAAGACACCTCAGACCAGACTCCTTAGACTGAAGGGCTTATCTTTCTCCCAGGAAACTTTGGTCTATTCACAGGCTTCCCCGACTGAGGAAATGATACCACTCTCTTCCCATTTCCTCAGGCTGAGAACATTGATATCATCATTAACAATTGCTGTCCCTTACATATTCAACAATCCTCTTGCCATTGCTTTTTCTTTTTTTTTTAATTTTTTTTTTAAGATTTTATTTATTTATTTGACAGACAGAGATCAGAAGGAGACAGAGAGGCAGGCAGAGAGAGAGGAAGGGAAGCAGGCTCCCTGCTGAGCAGAGAGCCCGATGTGGGGCTCGATCCCAGGACCCTGGGATCATGACCCGAGCCGAAGGCAGTGGCGTAACCCACTGAGCCACCCAGGCGCCCCTTGCCATTGCTTTTTCATAGTGACCAGAATACAAAGTCTACCCATCATCTCCATGCAACAGCCTTGGCCCTCTCTCAGCCAGCTTACTGGTCTCCTTCCTGGTCTTTCTGCTTTGGCTCTTGATTCCTTTAACACTTAAGTAAATCAGATGATTACTTATCAACCTTCTAGGCTGCCCATCTTGCTCAGGGTGAAAGTGAAAGCCCTTAACATGACCCCCAAGCCCTGTGTAACCCATCTCCCCGTTCCCTTGCTGACCTCCTCCTCCTTCTACTCCCCTACCTGCTGTGCACCCACTGCCTGTGGGAGAGGACAGAGGCAAAACTTTCTGCAGGCTAATTTGAAAATGTGTATCAAAAACTTTTAAAAATGTGCATTCTCTTATTTCCAGCATTTTTTCTGAAGTCATAACATAACCACAAGGTGCACAAATATTTGCAAGAATAGTCTTTTTAATGCTACTTTAATATAAAAAAATTTAACAGGTATGCCCTTGAACATCAGGTAAAAATAATAAGTGAATGCATTAATAAATTATGGAATATGCAGGAAAGGAACAATTAAAATCAATGATAAAAATGCTTTTTTAGAATATGGGAGATTTTTACTGTATATTTCTCTGAGTATGTTAAGGTACAACATATGATTGATAGCCTGAATCTTAAACACACACATATATATCATGTAACATATTATATTATATAAACATTACTACGTATGTATATAAGAATATACATAAATATTGCATGGATATTCACAAAAGTGAATGTTAAAGATATATCTCTTCACAATTGGATTAAGCATAAATTTAAATATTTTAGTTGATACCCTCTTTTATGTTCTTTAAAATTTTTAAAGAAAATGGTTGATTTTTAATTGGAATGCTATGAAAAGATTTAAAAGAATTGAGGAGGGAGCACCTGGGTGGCTCAGTGGGTTAAGCCTCTGCCTTCAGCTCAGGTCACGATCTCAGGGTCCTGGGATGGAGCCCCCAATCAGGATCTCTGCTCGGTGGGGAGCCTGCTAACCCCACCCCCCGCCTATCTCTCTGCCTACCTGTGATCCCTCTCTCTCTGTCAAAGAAATAAGTAAAATCTTAAAAAAGAAAGAATTGAGGAGAATTTATAAGAGAAATTCTTTCAAAGTCCACTGGTATGTTACCACCATTATTAACAATTGTAACCATTTCCACAGAGCATATTATATGTGATAGCCTCTCACATAGGCATCAATGTTAAAACAATGATTCTATTGTTTTGTTCCTTCAACAGATGAGGATACTGAGGAAAAAGCCCCATGCATTGCATTAATTTGTACCCCGGGTACACAGTTTACATGCTCGTGTGTTCATGTGTATGTGGGTCTTGACTTCGGAGATGAATTGTGAACATTTTCAAAAGAGAGTTCTCTCATAAGAGAACATCAGATATTCTCCAAACATATTTTGATACCAAAGGTCTTTTACTGTATAAGATATATCTTGTTTCTCCTTCGTATCAATCTTCTCTCACCTATACATGGAAGTCCTGAAAGTCATTTTCAAATCCGCAGTCCTAATTATCTATTCCTTCCTACTCAGCATGATGTCAAGGCACCTGCAACACTGGCCTCACCTGGGAGCTTGTTGAAATGCTGTATCTCCCTCCCCATTCCCAGACTTGGTGGAATCTGAATCTGCATTTGGATAAGGTCCCAGGTGGTTTGCAGGCACATTAAAGTTTGAGGAACTTTCTTTAACGTCAAAGGAAGAAAACCCTTTCCTTTTCTCTCAGTTTTCCCTATAAGCGGATTCTGACCCATTGTCCTTGGGAGCCCCAGGGTTCTTTTATTTGGCAATGCACACAGTTGCATTTGGATCCCTCCTTGAGGTCTTGCTCTATGATGTCACCTATGGAGCATCTGGTTAAAGGAATCGGAGATAAAATAAACTGTGTTCCTCACGATTCTAGAAGAGACATGATTTACTTTTTTCGGTTTGCTGCTTTTCACCTCTGTGAGTTCACCTTGATTTCTAGCTTCTTTTTCAGCTCTCACTACTTGTGTGTGGGCTTCCATAGCTGTGAGGTGCACACAGAGGGGGGCTCTGCTCCCTGGACCCTGGAGCCGGCTTGATGGCACCAGCACTTACACAACGGCAGTTGGCAGGGAAGCAACTTATGCCTTAGAGGCTTCTAGGTCATCTTCTGTACGTGACACTTGCCAGACTTGGAATGGTTTCTCAGTGGGGAAAGGACCAGGTTCTCAGAATGGAGGGATTCTTAAATGTCACCTTACAGCATTTTTTTTTTTTTTCTGGAACTTGGGCTGCAACTGCTCAAATCCTCTGCAAAATTATACCTAATACAAAACAATTCACATAGTAACATTCACAAAGTAACTTAGAATTTAAAATTTGGTTTAGGAATGCTAGTCTTGTAGAGAGCCATGTAAACTACATACTATTGTTCCATTTGCTAAATGAACTCATCTTCTTTCAGAGTTTAGTTCCTGCTCTGCATGTCACTTTAACGAAGGATGAGTCCCATGTCCCATACCCAGTTCTCTGAGGCGCTGGCCCCTGGACTGGGAAATTGCCAACAGCAAAAGATGATCGGGTGCCTAAAGGGCAGAAGGATATCCAGCTCTGCAGCTCATAGGCATATCCCTCTGTTTTTCCTTTGTCTAAAACTGCATCCATAAGGACCCATCCTGGCATCAAGCAGCCCATCTGCAGTCCTGAAGGGTTCCTTTAATTGGCTATTTTACCCTAAGCTGGAGTTTCATTCACCTATAAAATAGATGTCCATCTATCTTTAAGAATAAAGCATTTCCTCTTGCCTGTTATCAGTTATAAATCTCACTCATTCCACCCTTCAGTCTGTCTTCTCCCTCAGATTTGCTGTATCCTGTTGTGGTTTTGTATCTTCAGCAATTCTTTTTTGGGTTCCCTAATATACTAGGCCACACAACATGGTCAGACACCTTGGACTTGTCCAAAAGCTACCCCCAGGGGAAGTGGGTGGGCCCACCTCTCTCCCTTACACCTCACAGAAGCACTCAGAAAGCTCCCCCTTATACCTCTGCAGGCAGCCACAACCGCATTGGTGTGTCTGTTTTCAAGCACTGAGTTTCATCTTGCTTCCTCGATCTGATCGCTTGTCTTAGTGGTCTGTGTCTTACCAAAGACAGGGGCTGGTCTCCATCTGCCTCATCTTCTCTTTGCCCAGAGCTCGGGATGCAGGTTTGTTTCTTGGATCCCGATGCTGGCTACCGGTGCTGGCTACCCACTCATCAAACATCCTCCTCTCTCTGCCTGCCTTGTGCTGTGCTCTCCTTCTGGGACAACTCAGTCATTTCTCTGTTTCCTGCTACTAAGGGCTTACCTGTACTATGAACAATGAATGCTGATCGTTCTAGATACCACGTTCACCTTGATGGTACCTGCCCTTCTGTTTTCTCCACCCAGCTCCCTCCTCTCTGACCACTCCACATTCTCTCCTTAGGGAGAAGCTCATCCTTGGTCTCACCCTCTAGTTAGGTGCACGTGGTTATCCAGGCCCCGAGTGACTAGTCTCTTTGATAAGACAGAAGAGGATAGAGAGAAATGAACAGTAAAATATTTCAACAACAAACTGCAAACTTCTCAATTCGCCCTTCCTGTTCCGTTTCATATCTTGATGAGTAAGAATTCATGACAAAGCTGAGTTACCCTAAGACGCCATTGTCTGACCTGCCTGTTCTAGTCCTTGACAGAAGACGGGTGCCATGGAAGCAATGTATGTCTAGTGGTTCTTTTCCCACTTCCTTTTCCGTCATCTCCCACCATTTCTCTGACCTGAGAGGGAGTAATGGAAGGCATTCCTGTTACTCTGAGAATGAATGAGAAGATTGAGATTTATTGATTTTTAACACTGTCACTGATTCTACAAAAATACCCTATTCAATGTGATCAACTTCTTATCCAGAAGACAATGACATGCATTAGGGAGCTTTCCTTCTTTGTCTTCCTCCCAATAATTACTTGACAGGAATACAACTTGTAAATTTAATATACTGGAAATTTCTAACTAATTCTCCAATGCAGGAGGTACTTCTCAAACCCATGGTTATCTTTTCACAACTATAACAAAGACTGAGCCTTCTATAATTTTTCTATATAGATGAGCTTTGGAACAACAGTTATGAAATCATCTCCTGGAGTATTATTTATCTTACATGATTTCCTGGTACTGATCATGTGGGTATCTCATGTTCTTCAGTGGAGTGGAGGCTGTTGCATCAGCCCTGCTCTCAGCTATCCACTCCAGCACTGTCCACTGCATCCCACGCAGCGGCATCCAGCACTGACCGGAATTCCACTTCTCAGCCCCTTCAGCGTGTTCCTGCATCATCATCTTGCTTCTCTAAGTTAGCAGGCATTCTTGATGATCCCTCCCTGTGTCTGAGTAAAAAATGGATGAAACCTTGTCTACGAATCCTAATCGTCCAAGGAGTTCCTGCCCTGGGTATTATACTCAAAGGTACCATTTAAGTTCAGAAGGAATGGGAACCTGTAGTTACTGATATGCTTGCTAACCCAGAGATCTTTCCAGAATATGAGATCCAGGTCTCCAGATACAACTGCTTCGTACTTCTTTTAGTTAAATTTTTGGCTTCTGTGGTATCACTATGTTCTCAGCGATGGCAAGGCGAATGTTATAGCACCCACACATATATTCCACGGTTGCAAATCCCAAGTGAAGAGATGAACAAGATAAGACATAGTGACATATTCTTTGAAAACTTGCTGTGGATTGTGCAGCACCTTCGCAGTGAAAACATGTACGAGTGCCAAGTTCACAACCAAGGCTTTGTGTGATGACTTGAGTGTGCAGAATGCATGACCCTGTGTTTTAGTATTTTTTTTAAAAATTTTATTTACTTATTTGTCAGAGAGAGAGAGCACAGGCAGGCAGAGTGGCAGCAGAGGCAGAGGGAGAAGCAGGCTCCCTGCCGAGCAAGGAGCCCAATGCGGGACTCGATCCCAGGATGCTGGGATCATGATCTGAGCTGAAGGCAGCCGCTTAACTGACTGAGCCACCCAGGCGTCCCTGACCCTGTGTTTTAGAAGATGGAGTGGTATCCCAGAGCAGCAAGAGAACATACACCGTCAATTTTACAAAATGGGAGAGAAAACTGCCATTGTGTATCTGTTTTGCAAGAATTTATTTTTGTATGCATATAGATATATATTTCTTTCAAGTATTTATTTATTCCCTGTTTCCCATACAAAGTTTTGAGAACTTACATGATCAATGAAGGTCTTTTTGAAGTTTCTTTCCTCCTGTATGACCATGAGCAAGTAATTCAGGCAGTTTTAGGCTCAGTATCTTTATTTTTAAAGTAGAGGCCTATGGATGTTCTCTCTGTAATGTCTTATGAAAACTTAATTTGATTATGAGAGATTAGAGCAAAAACCAAAAAATGTTACACAGCTCTTGTTCCCCTTCTGTCTCTTTCTTTCTAATTTTATTGTTATTTTTATTATTAGATCAGATTATATTCTGAAAAACAGTATCCGGTATGATGGTCAGTATCTGATACTTTATGTAAACAGAACACATATATTTGAATACATGCTGAATGAAAATTGGGAATCTAGACCAAGGGTGGGATGTCATTTGTTGATTTTAAGTATGGTAACAGTATTATTATTATTGAGCACTATAGCAACTATTTGACACAGAGCTAAGTAACTTACATTAATTTTTACTATTTTATTAACCAAAGCCTTATGAGGTTAGGATTAGTTTCCCAATTTATTAATGAAGGAATTTGAGCTTAAGTTTGAAAATATTTATAGTCAGAAAATGCCAAAGGTGGAAACTGAATTCAAGGAGGACTAGCTTAGTACTACCCCAGCCTCTGTGTTCCCACCATACCATTCTAACTATCTAAGGAAGGCAATGATGAAAAGTTATAGGTGTTGTGACCACTCAGAGATTGTTTTCAGAATTTTCTTTAATCATCTGATTAATCTGGGCAGCAAACTAATCTCATGGCATGTGGAAATAAAATTACTTTTATCAACTAAAGTCCAATTACATTGATCATACTTTTATCAGTTTAGACTATATTTAACATATGCTATTTAAAAAGATTATATCTAATCTACTCAATCATATTTTAATCATAGTTTTAAAATTCCATATTCAATTAAAATAGCTGATATTTATGTTGAAATCTGCTCTTGGCTGTGAAGAAACGATTTATTCGTCTCCACTGCTCTTTTCCTGAGTAATTAAGGTCCTTTGTACGCTGCTGGATTTCAGATCTCTTCTGCCTGGTGACACATGTCAGGGCCAATCTCCCTCTCTTCCTGCTACTTGAAGGCACATTCATCATCCAAGAGGAAGCCAATGCCAGGACATATTCTGGTACGAAGCCATGATTGACAGAAGAGGGGGTGAATAGATCTTGGCATCTCCCACTTGCAGTGGGCAGTTTCCCAACTGGACTCAAGTGTGGATCATTGGAGAGGAAGGGAGAATAAAAATTAAATGAAGAGAGCCATTTCATAGAAGTTCTTCAGATACTGACATCAAGGTTGCTCATATAATGGCGATGTCTTCAAGGGTGAGAGGTATTCTTCCCCAATTCTCATCAATATACATCTATTCATCTACAGTCACATCTACATCTCCAGGAAACCAGCATATTGGACACTTTTGTACTGCATAGGGCAGCCAAATCAAGATAACTGGCCCCACGCTGATATGGCTTCCTTAGAAGTGCTCTGAGTGGCAAAGTATGACAAAAGCAGCCGAAATCACAGGCCGGGAGAGGTGGTCTAAAACAAGAGGAGCCCAGGCACAGAGGAAAAGTAAAAAAACTGCAGACCTTCAAGGCAGCCAACCAGGCAGTTGATTAGAACTGCGTGAGATTGCTGGGGTGATACCCTATCAGTATTCCCTGGTAAAGCTGAGAGGATACTTGAGGGCTTTCTCTTGGACTTTTGACCTTCATCAGCATATTATGTTACACTGAATCTTTGGCTACATTAAATAACTTTCCTTTAATGGTATTTTCCTTTAAAAGTTAACAATACTATAGCTCTGGGCTTTGGGGGCTCTCTTCTTCTTTTGCTCTAGTTTTTAAATGCAGTCACTATTTCTGAACATCCCTGAAGGCACTGAATGCATTCAGTATATGCTGTAGCCCAAGCCTCATATCCAGTGTAAAATTTATGATCTTATTTCATCTGAAATACAATTTTAGAAAATACTAAGTTTTAGCAGTTAAAAATGAGCTGGGTGTGGTGCAGCAATTGGTTTTGTAGCATGGGATACAATGTCACAGTCAGCTCTCCTGTCCTGCTTGAGTGGGAGGCAGTGGCTTTATAAGCAGGGTCCTGGGACCAAGCCTGGATATATTTCATGCCCACAAATGAGAAGGTTCATGCCTATAAAGTTATACATCAATACCAAGAAGAAGAATTTGTAACTGGTTATGAAATTCAAATGGGAAAAAGGAACCATGGGGAACTGTGATGTATGACTTATGAATGTGGTCAGAGGAAGAGGAATCTTGCAGAATCCTCTGGAGTTCTGGTATCGATTGCAAAATATCAGTCATCTGTAGTTTCAGTTCAGTGGAATAAGCCAATAGGAAGCTACTGCAATATGTTTAGGTGCAGGAAATTAAATAGCATTACTCAAAGCATGTGATTCCAGCTACATACACAGCTGACTTTTCTTTTCCCTAAAAACATCAATCCTTAGGGCACCTGGAGTGGCTCAATTGGTTTAGTGTCCGACTTTTGTTTTTGGCTCAGGTCATGATCTTATGGGTCATGAGATCGAGCCCTACGTCGGGCTTCATACTCAGCAGGGAGTCTGCTTAAAGATTCTCTCCCTGCCCCTCCCCCACTGTCTCTCAGTCTCAAATAAATACATCTTTTAAAAAAAAAAATCCATCCTTAGTACATTTTCCATTCCTGCAAAAAATCTCATGGGCTATTAACTGGTTTACACATACTTTCCTAGAGCAAAGTGACTTGGAAAGAAAATCTCTAAGCTAAACTTCTCTGTCAGATATGCTAAAGTATTTTCTGTACAAATAAACTATGGTGTGTCCAAACAATTTCCTTTGTGCAGCTTGAAGTTGCTCTAAGAGAGGAAAGATAGTGATTTCTCACCAGATGGGTGTATAGTAATGGTAATCGCCTCACAAGAATTAAACTCAGTGGAGCTGCAGGGCACTTGGTAAGAGGGTGAGTAATCCTTACTGTCCCTCAGTGAAAAGATAAGGAGTGGCTGGAAGCAGGAATGGCTCAGAATCCATTACCATCCTCCAAAATCTCAGCTCACTCCACACCTTCCCTGTCTCATCAGTAGAGTCAACTTCCAGCAGTTTCCAACCCCAAAGCCTGGAGTTATCCTTATCTTCTCCATCACCCTTATCTGATAATCCAGTGGGTCTCTTTCTTCTTAGCTAGCAGGCAGAGAGCTGTGGAGTTTTAAAGCCTTTGGGGAGAAGAGTGTGGAAGAGTTGATGAGCCAGAAAGACACATATAACATGTAAAAAGAATTGACATAATTTCTGGGACTGGAAGGTCTTAGTGACCTTAGTTGTGTACCTCAACATTCAACATTTTAAAATTCGAACGTCTCAAAAATATGTCCAGTCATATTCAGGTTTGAATGTCCTACATTCATCTTAATCATTTATTACCATTTTTCAATGCTGTCAGATCCTAAAAATCCAAATCCAAGTTAAATCATTCTTTTGTGGGGGGAGGGTGTGGTAAGCCTAGAGGGGGAGAGAGAATCTCAAGTGCACTCCCCGCTGAATACAGATTTACCCATGGGGGCTCGATTCCATGACCCTGAGATCAATGGTTGGATGCTGGACCGACTGAGCCACCCAGGAGCAGCTTAGTTACAAATTCTTAAAAAAAAATTATTGGGTCCCACTCACTTCCACACAGTGTGTGGCTTTTTAGTTTCAACACTGGTCTCCATCCTATTTCCTGGACATAAAAGTTTATATATAGTTTTTAAAACCAGTGATTAATTTTCATATGTGAATGTCTACAGTTGTGTTGTTTCAGCTCCGGGCAGCTTCCTGTCTTGCGCAGTTGCCCCTACACACCTGCCACATTCATATCCTTTACCTTCCCCCGCCTCTTCCTCGTTCACCTTGAAATTTTCATCTCAACATTAGTCAATTCCTGACTCAATTTTTTCCTAACTTCTTCATGCAGAATTAAGCACTTCCATATTTCTAGTCTGATGATCATTTTATTTAAATTGCCCATCACCATATGTCATTCACTGTATTATGATTAGCTCTTTGTATATCTGCCTACTCGGCTAGATTGTGAATTTGTGGAGTTCAGACCTGCTTATGCTTTCATCCTCAGAATTCTATCACATGGTTTGGCAAGTAGTGCTCAACACATATTTAAATGAATTAAAAACAAATGTTAGATTGATTTATCAGCTTACTTTTCAAGGCATTAACCTACAAATGCATGGTTAAATGTATATTTGGCTTGAATTCCAAACCCCAAGTAATAATATACAGATATTATTTTTCTTGTTATCCCTCTCTTCAGTCCTGAGAGTCCTGAGGGTTGGTTTAAGTATGGGGGATATTTCAGAGAGAAGAGAAAGAGAGGTAGAAGAGGTGCAATCACCAGACAAACCATTCTTTAAGTTCTTGCATTTAGGATTTTAAAGGGGAAATGAATGTGCATGCAAGGAAACCTACATTTCTGGGATTGCCTTTTGATTGATAACCTTGGATAAAGTCAACCCAACTTCTAGAGTTCCACTGTTTGATATGACAGCAAGTTAATTTTTAATTTAAAATCTTTAAAATCATAGAAAACTAAAAATTCCTTTTCTTGGTAGCACTAGCCACATTTCAAATATCTACATATAGGTAGTAGTTGCCATATTAAACAGTGCAGACATAGAACATTTCCACTTATTATCACAGAAAGTCCTACCGGACCATAAAGAGCCATCTTTATAAATGTGCCATGCGTATATCACTCTCATGCCTCAATCCTTTAGTGGATTAAGATTATGACCAATATGAAATTCAAAAGCTTTACTATATTTCCCTGCCCTTTCTTAATCAACTCTCCAGCTTCAGGGCTTTTTATAGTCCCACAATCATCCTATGTGCGAGTTCTTGTAAGTTTATAAAATTGGTAAAGCTCTGACCACCTACATGTTTTACCTGGAATTCCTGCCCGTGTACCTAGTTACTATGACTCTTCCAGGAACAACAATGTGAACTCTTCCTTGGCTCTCACCATTGCTAATACTGATATCTTTTCACCCACAATTCCATGTGCTTATCTCTCATCACCTAACATGCTGAATTTTCAGGTACAATTTTCCCTGACCAGTAGTGCTATGCTCTTCACCTCTATGATATGGTGAATATGGTCAATAAGGCATAATGACTAATCTTGTGAATCGAACAGATAAAAGTTACATACAATGTTCTCCTGCCATCCATTTTTAGCGCCCAAAATGGATATGATACATAAATAATTCCTGTACTTGGCAATAGTTTGAGTTAGATGTTTCTATGCATTACTCTACACTCTATAACTACACTATTCTCTGAGTTACGAATTTATTCTCTGACATATCTTAATAAAAACATAATTATTTTTGAGTTAGTTACCTAAATTATTTAGTTATCCACATTATTTAATTTATCAGTTTTAGTAGTCTTCTGCTTTGCTCACACCAAGATTATGGTTACATATTCAGAGATGCTTTTTTTTTTTTCAACACAAAGAATAATACAAGAAGTTAAACAAATGTATCATGAGATGCAATATTCAGAGAAATAATTGGAGAATGTATTATGTTGTCAACATTTAGCCATTATAATCAACTTTAATCATCAAAGCTGCCTCTGAGTCTTTAGTATTTTAACATTAATTTCAAAATAATTTATTCTATTATTATACTGACTTTCATACTAATGTAAATGAACTTAATACGATGAAACTCAAATGTAATGCTAAAACAGAAACATAATAGAAATTGTAACCCGAATGAGTACACTCGAAAGCAAAGAGGTTTTTGGCTGGCCTTGTAGAGGGATTTTCATTTCCTTTAATCCATATCACAGACTTCTTGTCACATCACCAAAAGGGGAGATAAAATTTCTAATGAAAATTTTTTTGCATTTAAATGATAATTTATGTTGTGTATGCATTTGCTTTTGAAATGGATTGGAACTCCGTCTGAAAACATGGGCACTCTAGGGTTAAAACTACAATTGTGAATGTGACTTGCTTACAAATATGCCTGCTGGCTCCCCTACACAGCCTTTCTAACATGGAGATTTTTCTGGCTTTTCATCCTTATTTCCCAATTAGGGAAAAATGATCTTTGTTTAATTTTAATTTTTAGAAATTATAAGTAGTACTCAATTAGTCTTTGTCATTAATTCTAATCTGCATGATTACTTGGGAAATAATGACAAAATTAAATGCACCTATTTAACTCTTGAGTCCTGGATAAATATTTATTGATGTTACTTCATTCTAATTAAATATGGTGAGAATATAAAACTACACTTTGAATCCAAGGATATGTGGTATGTGCATCTAAGTGTGGATTTGTCTTGGGACTTTCTCGGCCTCTCCGTGGTTCTTCACCATGAAAATTTCTAACAATTAGTTCATATTAGCTGTGATGTAAAATAAAACATTAAACTGTAATGTTTCAATACCCTGAAAATACATGAAACTCACACTACAGCTATTAAATCAATCTAGGATAATATAGCACATTGCCTCTCAGGTCAGGCTAATGGAAATACATTTTATAAATATAATGACTAAAAAACCAAACTAAAAGAGAAAGTGAATAAAACAGAACACATTCATGACACAGCGTATTTTATCCCTTTTACTATTTGTGTCCTCTACTATGTAACTGGTCGTGCTAACTTTGGCCCCCCCGTTCATTCTTCCATTCTATATACACAGAGACACACACACCTGTACAATTACCATGTCCCTGGATGCAGAGTCATTTTGCAGGTCACCCTCCAGCAGTCACCAAGTGTGACACAATAAAAGAGACAAAAACAAAAGCAAAACACAAAAACTTATTCATCCTTGGTTACATGATAGTACATTACTTCTATATTCAAAGTGCCATTACCTGCAGAATCATTGTTTATCCTTATATTCCTTCTTCCATGATATGTACATGAGTTTTACCTCCTTTCTCTGCAATCATCACGCCAAAGGCTTTCTTGCAGATGAGTTTTCTTTTATATAGGATCCATCGGTGTTCTTTCTAAGGCAGAAATTCAAAGGATTACAATGATATGTGCATGCTTATAACATCCAGGTCATCCCAAAACAGAGCTTTTAAAGCACAACAAGTATACAGTTAGCATTTGCTGTAACAAGGGGTTCCTGCTCTGCCATTACTTGAGTGTCCTGTTTTGTCTTCGTAGGTGGCTATATAACTAAGGCCCTGGAATACAGCAATACATCTTGTAACAAGAACTTACAGTCTCACAGTTGCTTTGGACTACAATATCTCCAACAGTAAGTTGACTGTTTCACATGTCCTACTTTGACCCTTATAATAGAACCTTTCTCAGTAAGTCATATTAAACAACTTTTTTTTTTTTTGAAAAAAACAGAATTCTGTGTAGTGAGTTTGGATTTTTTATGTGGACACCAATCTAAGTAAACCACCTTTCTTGTAGTCTGTGCCTAGTTCTCCTATAGGGGTCATGGATGACCTTGCCCTAATGTCATTAGAGTATTTTGTTAATAAAGAGTGCAGAGTGTTGGGGTGCCTGGTTGGCTCAGTGGGTTAAGCCTCTGCCTTTGGCTTGGGTCATGATCTTATGTTCCTGGGATTGAGCCCTGCATTGGACTCTCTGCTCAGTGGGGAGCCTGCTTCTGCCTCTCTCTGCCTGATGCTCTACTTGTGATCTCTCTCTCTCTTTGTCAAATAAATAAATAAAATCTTAAAAAAGATACAGATGTAGTGAAAAGAAGGGCCATCTGTACCCCAATGTTTATAGAAGCAATGGCCACGGTCGCCAAACTGTGGAAAGAACCAAAATGCCCTTCAACGGACAAATGGATAAGGAAGATGTGGTCCATATACACTATAGAGTATTATGCCTCCATCAGAAAGGATGAATACCCAACTTTTGTAGCAACATGGATGGGACTGGAAGAGATTATGCTGAGTGAAATAAGTCAAGCAGAGAGAGTCAAGTATCACATGGTTTCACTTATTTGTGGAGCATAACAAATAACATGGAGGACATGGGGAGATGGAGAGGAGAAGGGAACTGAGGGAAATTGGAAGGGGAGGTGAACCATGAGAGACTATGGACTCTGAAAAACAACCTGAGGGCTTTGAAGGGGCAGGGGGTGGGAGGTTGGGGGAACCAGGTGGTGGGTATTGGGGAGGGCACGTATTACATGGAGCACTGGGTGTGGTGCAAAAATAATGAATACTGTTATGCTGAAAAGAAATTAAAAAAAAAAAAGAGTGCAGAGTGTTAGAAAATTTTATCTCTGAAATCAAACCACTCCATTTGAGTCCTAACTCCACTTCTTCCCAACCATGAGACTGGTATCTCAGTTTCCTGAGTTTTTATTGGTTTCCCTCTGTAACATGGAGGTAATAATAGTATATTCCACATAAAATTGTGAGGATTAAATAATTCATAAAAACACTGAACAGATTAATTTAAGAGTGCTTGACACAGAGTTAGCTTTCTATAAAATATTACTTATGATAATTTTTAGGAAGTGGAAATAAGATTTCTAAATACAAAGCCTATCTACTATCATTATGGATTTAGCATCCTGATTAAATAAAGTTTTGCAAGTGTACATATTTATGTTCATTTGAACCAAACATATCTTAACAAATTTGCTTTCCCATTACCTGCATTGTATATGGTAGGCATGGAACAATTTTTCTTCTCTGACAGTCAGAGAGATGAATAACATGATGGATGAATAAAAACATTATATGAACAGACAGTTGGTATTATAATATACATGAGTAAAATGCCAATCATTTAAAAAGCATTATTTTATTTATTAATTCATATAAAACTATTCTTCTTTTAAATATTTATTACATTAAAATAGGTTAAATTATAGTTAGCTGGAAGTCTCTGGACAACATTGGTCAGACAAGGTCCACTGTGCCCAGAACCTTTGGCCTGAAAAGGCTCCAACTAGAATCCTCCTGGTCTTATCCTCTCTCCCTACACTTATCTTCTTGACTGATCTGTACCATCAGATCGAAATTGAGCTTTGAAACATCCCAGTAAACCATAAGGAGAAAAAGGAGGGGACTATGTTGTAAAATAAATATATAGTTTATCTAGCATCCCTTTTCTTGGATGAACCACCTTTCTGGACAGTTCTGGTAAAGCTATGAGTACTATGCTGACCTCTTGTGGCCCAACACACAGGTAAGTTGTGACTCATTTGGGCCGCCAGAGCCCTTCACAGGACAACGACAAATTCAAGGGGGAAAGAATATTTCCCACTTTGGGTACCAGAAGCTGGCAGGCTGTGAATTTAGGGCTGCAAGAGCCAACTTCCCTGACCACAAGGAAGAAGCCCATATGTTTTAGGAAAGAATCAGGTCAGGCTTCAGAAAGAAATAGATTCAAGATTTTGCAAGAAAGAGAGAAACTTAGTAACTTTAATTGAAACCCTGGATGGAACTGTGTTTGAAACCACTTCCTACGCTTCCTCCAGGAGCTTCCCACTTACTGAAGCCAATATAGTCCCTTTTTCTACTCAAGTTTATTTGAGTTGTATAATTGTCACTTTTCTACAGGAAGTGTCCTGATTAATTTAGCTAGGGAAAAACATTGAGATAGCTTTGATTTTAATTCCCTGGTGTCCAAGGAAAAGAAAAAAAAATTAAAAGGGAAATCATGAACTATAACTAAGATATTTTCTTCTTTCAGTTAATCATAAATTTGTAAAATATTTATTGAGTGCTTAATATGTGGTAGGTGCTAGGCATTTTTTCTAAGTTGCTTGGGAGAGATCAATACATCAACAGGCAAATATTCTTGTCCTTATAGAACTTGTATTTAATGGGGAGGGGCAGACAATAGAAAAGCATAATAAATAAGTGTATTATTTATAAATACCATTTGTTTGCAGGTCATATGGCTGGCAGAATGTGAAGTGGTGTGGAAAAATAAAGTAGAAAATGTATACTGACTGGACCAAGGTAAGCATTTTGTGTAAGGAAGTCAAGGTAGGCCTGTTTGAGAAGATGAGATTTGAGCAAACATTTGAAGGAGGTGGGCATGAAGAGTTCTCCATTTGTAGGGGATAGCCAATGTGAGGGCCCCAAGGTGAGAGCACACCTGAAATATTTGAGGAAAAAAAAGGAGTCGATGGTGAGTCTGACACAGTCAACATATAGGAGACTAGAAGAGGAGCCGAAACCCGGAGTCCATTGCTCAACCGACTACGCCACCTAGGTGCCCCTTAAATTTTATTCTAAATGAAATGGGAAGCCAGTGAGAATACTCTTTTTCTGAATAGAAGAGTGCCATCATATTACTTCCAATTTAAATTTATTTTCTGTTGCTCTTTTCAGACTATACTTTGGCACGCAGAGAGGCAAGGACAGAAGAAGGGAGACAGGAAGATATTGCAATGATTCAGGTGGGAGGTGTTGGTAACTTGTCCAGAGTGGAGAGCAGTGGAGGAGTGTGAGATCACTAATTAGCATGTATATTTTGAATGTAGAGCTTACAATATTTCCTTTTAGATTTGACATGGAGTGTGACAGAAAGAAAGAAGATGAGGACGATATCAAGATTTCTGCTGAGATTATGAAAGTTTCAGAAGGAGTTTTGGGGGGACACCTGGGTGGCTCAGTCCATTAAATGTCCAACTCTTGATTTCTGCTCAGGTCATGATCTCAGGGTTGTGAGATTGAGTCTTCTTGGGATTCTCTCTCCCTCTCTCTCTGCCCCACCTCCCTACTCTCTCTCTCTCCTCTCTAAAATAAATAAATACATCTAAAAACAAACATACAAACAAAAAAAGGAGGTTTTTGTGAAGGATAAAGAGTTTAATTTTGGAAGTGTTCTGAGGTGCTCAATAAATCCACAAATGGAGATATATAATAAACATTGTAGTTCAGGAATGAGATCTGATCTGGAGGCTGGTCTGGATCTGGAAACATAATAATGGAAACTGTTGACTCATGAGGGTTTTAGGTCATAAGACTGGTCTAGATCACTGGGAGTATCATTCTTGGATAAATGAAGAGGACCAGGGACTGAGCGTGAGCATTTCACATTAGGAGTTAAGGTAGACAAAGGAGACCTAGCAAAAGAAAATGAAAAGTTAGCAGTGAATTAGGAAAAAATAAAAAGTACCTAGCATCTGAGAAGCCCTTTGGAGAAAGTGTATTAAGAAGAAGAAAAGGACGAACCAAGTCAAAAGCTACTAAAGAATCAAGTGAAGAATTGAGACTTGAGCATTAGATTTAGTGCAGTTGTCATCTGGTGACCTTGACAAACTATTCTTGTAGTGTGTGAAGAGGGAAATGGCCAAAGCATGATCAGAGTAGTTGTAGCAAAGCATGAGAAAAGAGGAATTTGAAACAATGAGTATAGACAAGAGATTCAAAGTTTTCAGTCAGGGGGAGCAAAGACATGGAGTGGTAGCTGATAAATCAACAAAGTGTTTTGTTTTGCTTTGCTTTCACTTTTCTTTCAAGGTTGGAGAAAATAGCAGATTTTTTTTTTTTCCCCTGACAGGAATGACCTGGAAGAAGAAAGAACAACTGATGATATAAGAAAGAAAAAAGAAAAAAGAAAGAGAAATGTTGGAGGGATACCCTTGAGTATGTGAGATAGAGGACAGCCACTCACACAAAAGTTGAAGAGCTGACGTTCTAATGGATCATGGATAGTTTATTTACCGTAAAGGTGGGAATGCAGACTATGTGGATATAGCTTCTGGGGTCTACAGAAGACTACGTATTCTGCATAAACTAGGTAACAAGGTTACCAACTAGGAATGAGAATGTGGGAGGAGGTGCTGGGGGTTGCTATGAAAGAGAAAGAGAGCAGATGGGTAGACTAAGCAGAGTACAGGTGCCTTAGCAACAAGCATTAAGATTTGATTTGAAATTTATGGTCATGTCTTTAAAGAGAGGCCAACTAGTCAGATTTTGTGCTGTGTTTCAACTACATTCAGCCTTATGAACACACACACAGAGTAGAAAGGATTGGGTTAAAAAGGAATTATAGTTTTACCCAATGAATACTGCAAAGTAAGAGAGAACAAGGACATGTGCATATGCAATACAGTAATTATACGTGGCCATGTAATATACTTAAGAAAGAAGGGGGGAAGGATGTAAAATGGTGATGGACAGTTGAATTTTGCAGGATCAAGGAGTTGGGGATCCTGGTAGGCTCAAGGATAGTTGTAAATCAATGTAAAACAAGATACTAGTTGTAAATTAGTGTACTAGTATTACTGAGGTGGGAACAGAAAAAAACAAAACAAAACAGTAATTACCCAGAGTACAACACGTACTATAGAGATTATGGAGGCATAGCTGGTATTACAATTAAAGGTCTGAAATGTATGACCGTGGGAATGAGTGACTGAGATGTGGTGGGAAACAATGTTGTTGGAGGAGAGTATATTAAGGAAATAGTAGGTGAAGATACTGAAAGCCTCCTTTACATGCACATTGAAATTCCAAAGACATCAGGCAGATTATTACCAAGAATGGCAATAAGCAAGAAGCTAAAATCATTGAGACATTAGAGGAAAGTAGTTTATCATAAAAGAAGAGAATAATAATTCCAAAGGACCCTGAACTCCTTTGGGACCATTCTGAGAGGAACACTCTATCACAGTGCCATGATTTATGAGATATATTAAAGAAGAATTACTTAATGACATTATATCTGAGTCTCAATGTCTGTGTGGATTTTCAATTTAGGAGGAATTTAAGAAATTTGGAGAAATTTGGTTATTTGGAGATCACTGGGCTTAATGCATATTGGACCCAAAACCTCTGCCCTGATTTCAGGATTCCCTGTGTGGCTTATGGGGAGTTCATGATATTCTGTGTCACGTTTAAGGACTGAATTGTTTTACATACTGATTGCTAATGAGGGTAAGAATACAGCCAGCTTTTGTCCGTTAGGATTTTTTCTCTTTTCTTTTTTCCATTTTATTTACTTATTTTTGTTTGGGACAATGCCACAGGGTATTTCTGAAGTCTTATGTAATTCATCAATAGTTGGTGAACAGGGTAGTTGGGGATATGGGCTATTTGGTACAATTAGCTAATATAGATGATATAATTTATAACATAAATAAATGTCAGCTACAAAACAGATGTGTACTCAACTGAAACTCTGTTTTCCTAAGAGAATCATTTTCTTTTTGAGCTCTCATTTCTATTTGGCAGTGAAAACTTTAATTTCAACACCTTCTGATACACTTGATCTGATTTGGATTTTTTTTTCAGTCAATGTCAATATTATTTTTTGATTTACTATTCAGTCCAAAGTTACCACATCTGTACTGCCTCTTCCCTTCCTTCTGTGTTTCCTAACATCCATAGGGAATTTACATGTCACTACAGGAAGGTGTTGAGGAGAGTGGGGGATATGTGTGGTCTCTGGCATTAGGTATGGTCAGAGCTGATTCTGGTGATTGAGAAGACCAAGGGAATGAGTCTGGATAGGTTGAAAGACAAGATTGTTTGAGGAGGGAATTTTAAGGAGCTGGGAGACCAGGATATTGGAAGAATCCTCTGTATGCATGTTGAAAGAGCAAATAATTAATACAGGGATAGCTCTCTGCTCACTGGGGGCAATGTCTTTGTTTCATGACTGGCCTTCTGAAAGGTTGTCAAGCCAGCTCATATTTTCTGACAATGTCTTTAGCTTATTCTGGATCACAGACGTAGAACAAAAGGACTAGGAGTAGGAGAAAAAGAAAGAGGACATAGTAGATACCAAAACTCAGTACAGTCTGACACCAGGAGAGAGTGCTCTCTCAGAATTCAGTCATTTGGGGTATTGTATTTTTATTCTAAGATGGGTGCTGTCTCCATTTTAAATCATGCCTTTAACTGTGACACTCAGATTGAGGGAAATATTTCAGGTATTAGAAGACAACTTGATGCTTGATATAAATGTGCTTATGATGAGTTTTGAGAACGTAGAAGAAGAGAATTCTTAAGATGGTAGATCTTCTAGGGTGTTTGGGTTATGGACATTGGGGAGTATATGTGCTATGGTGAGTGCTGTGAAGTGTGTAAGCCTGACAATTCACAGACCTGTACCCCTGGGGCAAATAATACATTATATGTTAATAAAAATAATTTTTAAAAAATGGTATATCATCTTGAGGAGATACACAGATGTAGCCACATTCAAGTGTCACCTCTCCCACACTACTCTGAGGCCAGGGGCATATAAATTTCCAAATTTCCAATAGAATCTAACAAAAGACTATTTCCAATTTCCAATTTCCTCATTCACATGCCCTGTTGTATGTGTGAGAGTGAATTAAAGAAGTGTGGGCTAAATAAGCATTAATGAACATTTTGATGAAAACTATGCCTGACTCTCTAAGCTTTCCATCACTTTGACTCATCAGTACCAAAATAACACTAGGATGAACTATCAACAAGCAAGTGGCCAGAGGAACCATGGATCCTGAAACAGAGAAAGAGCCACTTGTCTCTTATCTTGTTTGAGGACTGTGAGGCAAAACCTATAAGAAGTTGACAATTATTGCTGACATAAAATCTAGGAGGGACTGGAGGTCCTTCTCCATCAGAGCCAGTATAAGGAAAGGAATTTCGTGGTATTTATTTCTAAGAGTCTCTGACAGAAAGACCGGATACACTCTTCATAAACTACTGAACTATTAATAAATTTTTGATGATAAACTTAAGGAGTTTGTGTAGTGTGTATTTATTCATGTGTGAACTGATAACTACCACATGGTTATGGGCACTTAACTGCATTCTCAGGCTGCAAATAAATGTGTGACAGTTCTATTGAATTATAACTTCAGCCTTCGGTATTGATTGGATTGAGTAATAGAGATATTGCAAGAAATATCCAATTGGTTTCACTTCAGACCACTGACATTATCTCCAAGAAAGGAAAACAGGCTATTTGCTGCTACAAGAGTTTATTTATGGTGGAGTATGGCCTACTATTAGTCATAATCAGCTCCTGATGGCTGTGACCATGGAACCCATGTATTAATCAGTTATAATCCTTTAGTAGATTCTCTCATGTTGTATTTTGCTGAAGAAGTTACATTTAAGACAGAAGTAAACAGTAAGATACATTTAAATTATTAGAAGTCTAAAGTTTAAGGCTGCTTTTATTACCTTTAAATACCCACATGATCTAAAAGAATTTTGTTAGGGGGCACCTGGGTGGTTCAGTGGGTAAAAGCCTCTGCCTTCAGCTCAGGTCACAATCTCAGGGTCCTGGGATTGAGCCCCACATCGGGCTGTCTGCTCAGCAGGGAGCCTGCTTCCTCCTCTCTCTGCCTGCCTCTCTGCCTACTTGTGATCTCTGTCTGTCAAATCAATAAATAAAATCTTCTAAAAAAAAGAATTTTGTTAGACCTACTAAGAATTTTCAACCTAAACAGAAGAGAGAGTGGAGGTGATATTTGGTGTTATTGGTCCATGGAGTAGAAAAGCCAGTTACTACCTTGCTCATAGTGAAAGATCAGGGATCCTGGTTGTCCATTTGTGCTGCTCTGGGTAGATGAAAAAATGGTTATGCCAGAAAATGTTAATGAGTCACTTTCCATCCTCCTCCTTCCTTTGTGAAAGAACCCACAATAAAACATGGTCATTCAACAGAAGACTTTGTTTTCCTCTTTACCTTGATATTATGTGTGGCTATCCAGCTAAGATAGAATGTGAGCATTTGTAGTAAGCACCATTTTTGAGCCCTGCCTTTGAGAAGAATTGGTATGAATTCCACTTTCTTTGCTCCTCTCCTTTTAGAAAGTTGAAGCAATCATTTTAGAACATGAGATGGAAGGCACCTGTTCAGGATGGCAGAGCAAGAAAGCAGAATGGTTCTGGTCTATAATATCAGCCCCTGATTGTTAAGCTTGGACTATTATATGAGAATCAAACAAACTTCTACTTGTTCAGCCCAAATATAACATGTTATTTTGGTCTGAGAGTCAATAACTGAAATGATGATATGACTATTATAGAAGCAAATGTCTACCTTCTAAGAATGTTTGAAAGGCTAATTTGGCGAGAGCTATGGCTACCCGGCATTTAAAAAAAAGCCACTATGACACTCAGGTTCAGTGCCATGAGACAGAATTTGGCGGTTTCAGAAAAACAAACTAGCAAGTTAAAAGAAGTTTCATATTTGAAAGTGAAGCCATTAGCATGAAGTATAGCTATTCTTCAAAGGAAGGTAGTCAATGGGCTCTGGGCTTGCACTGGGCTCATCTTCTGTCTACTTCTGTTCACTTCTTGGGAGCATGGGGGCAGGACAAGAAGGCCCAGGACTTTTTTAACCAAAGGAGCTCCAAAACAAGTAAAAGGCACCTTACTCCCTCCCTTGCAGAAAATGGGAAGAGTGCAAAGTCACCTGTGACTCTTTGAAGGTGACTAACTGATGTGGATAGGGGCAGGAATCCTGCGACACAAATACAAGGGGACTCTAACTTGTCTTTCACGAACCTTAATATAGGCATGACAAGCATTTGAAATTGTAGAAACTTGTCAGTGCAGGGAGGCTAGGCATTTACTTATTTATTCATCCTAATACCTAATACCTAATACCTAATACCTAATACCTAATACCTAATAAGGAATCTAAACTAATAATTAAGAACTCACTTATTGTTTCTCTATACCAGCGGCTGGGTTTAGGAATGGATGATTTAAATAAATGTATTGAACCTCTCACCCCAAGAAGCCTATGTTCTAGAGTCTTATTCTAGCTATAAGATTAGAGAATTTACCATTTCTTTTGTTAAATGCTTTTTTCACTTTTGTTAAGTGTTATATTACTTCTCTTAAATGAAGGGGGATTTCTAGTTTTCATGTACTTACTGCTAATACACTTGGAGATTTCCAATTTTTATGGGTGTATCAAATACTGTACTTTTTCTCTGGGGAAAAAAAAGTGAGAATGTTATTTCTTAGGCTTTACTTTTTCCAAGTACAGTTCTGTGAAAGGAGTCCTCTCTGCAGTTGAGAACTCGAGTGGAGAAGCTGTAGTCACGCTATTCTATGCTAACCTAAGGATTCTGACAGTCACACTAATAGTACAGTAATAAAATAATACATCCAATTTTCCAGTAAAACAAAAGGAGAAACTCTCCTACTTCTTGGAAGTGTTGAGCTAATTGGGAAAATGCTTAGTATAATCACAATGGCTTATTCTGATAAGGTGGTTGTAGTAATTATTTTTTCTTTTGTATATTGATAATGTCTATCGCCATGATGATTAATGTGATTAAATACTCATTTAATGATTGATTGAATTTTATTATTTAACAAAACTCTTTACAAGAGCTTATTAAATATTTGGATAAATTATTTTGTGTCAATTCAAACACACTTGGTTATTTAGTTTCTATAAAATGAAGAAAGTACTATTAACCTTGGATATGATGTGATTATAAAGAAACCTAAGGAGTTTAGATAAATTGATAAATGGCAAATTAGGATCTTTGTGTAAATGATCGTTATATTTTGAAAGGAACTTGAAATTCATTCAGTTTCTCATTTTGTATGTGCTGAATTTTGTGGAGGAGAAAACTGTATTAGTTTCAAAGAAATTACTTTCTCCAGATCACAGATGTGTAAGAGTTGATAAAACAGAACAAGATATATTTTGAAGATTATTTATTTATTTGAGAAAGAGATAAAGAGAGAGAGAGGGAGAGCAGAGGGAGGGCAGAGGGAGAGCGACAGAGAATCTCAAGCAGACTCCCGCTAAGTGTGAAACACAACGCCGGGCTCGATCCCACAGCCCTGAGATCATGACTTGAGCTGAAATCAAGAGTGAACACTTAACTGACTCAGCCACATAGGCACCCCAGTACTATATACATTTTGAAAACATAATAGTATTATAGTAACTTAATCATCCCCAAACTACTTCTATTCTTAGAGTTGGAATTCTGAGTTGACTATTTGCTCTTACTTTATATAGTTTAGAATATTTTAATTTTTATTTTGTGTTTTCAACCAAGTCTTTAGTCTTTCTTGTAGAGGTCACTGGAAATGAGAATTATTACATTTAGTTGTTTCTAATACCTCTGTAGAATAACTACTTCATTTTATTTTATATCTGAAATTTTAAAGTACTTCTGTAGATGCTGAAACTACATTACAGAGAGATTAGACTGCCTTCCTAAGGTCATATGTAGATGAAGTTAAGAGTTTGATATTAGTGTTCTGAATTCAAAAGTTTACTTTTTTTTTTTGTGATATTCTCCTATTCCAGGAGTTAAGGATGTGTTCTAGAAGTTAAGGGGTGTGTTTTGCTATTCATTTTTTTTTTCCATTTTAAGTCTTATATTTTATATATATGCTGATTATCTGTGAGTAGTTTGGAAACCAGAGAAATTTTGAGCCATGGTCCAAACTTGAAGTTTTGCTCAGAAGTTTCATAACATATTTAACTTTTTGTAGCCAAAAAAGTGTATCTACACAGGATAAAAGAACCCAACCTCCCAGATTGGCATCCTCCATCTAAATTCTAAATCCAGGAGAAATCACCAGGTTTGGTTTATTATCCATATTATATATTTTCAGAAGATGCTGTCTGATGGCAGAAGGAGAGGGGTCATGATGTCATTTCTAGGTAGCAGTTATTCCTGGCATGTGGGAGAGTCCAGAAAACTACATGCTGCTTGGAATGATGGATACTACAAGCTATGGTATAATGAAAAGTTTTAGTAACCAGATAGACCTAAATGCCAAACTAGCTTTACTATTGATTGCTGTGTGTACTTTAAATTAAATAACTTCTCTGATCCTGTAGATTTGAGAATGGTAAGGCTCTTCAAGTGTCTATTCTAGGATTTGACAGATAATAAGTGGTCCATATATGCTTATTTTATTTTCTAGAACTTGAAACTAACATGAAAGAGCAGCAAGAAATTGAGAGACAATGAAGAATTGGTTTATCCATTGCTGTTGCTATTTCAACCTAATTGCATAGCTATTAGAGAATTATATTAACTCAAGTCTTTACCATTAGAGAGCCTGGAATTCTTTTTGTGGCTGTGGACTTCTCCAACTAAAACAAGTTAACTGTGCTGAGTTGCAGTTTTCTCTATTATGGACTGGGAAATATCTTCCTTTTAGTATTATCTCAAAGATTAGCTATGGTTAAATAATATAGCAGTTATAAAAATATTTTTTCAATTAGATAGCACAATATAAACACACAGCCTATTTTTGCTACTTTTATTACTACTATTGTTCTCAGTTCTTGTGACTTGGAAGACACATGAAAAGATACCTAATAAAAATTCACTGAACATTAACCTGCTCCCTGTTCTACACACCCAATTTGACAAAATCAAGAAAAAGTTCTGGTAAAAGTCCAAAAACAAGACTAAGAAAAGCACTTGCATTTTCCCTGAACTAAGGATGTAATTTAAGAATGCATACTATATATTATATGATGTGCAAATTTTATAAAAGAGATAGACAG
The DNA here is from genome assembly GCF_010015895.1 of Lontra canadensis. Taxonomy (NCBI): domain Eukaryota; kingdom Metazoa; phylum Chordata; class Mammalia; order Carnivora; family Mustelidae; genus Lontra; species Lontra canadensis. The sequence goes on from NW_022630997.1 coordinate 35,976,807, forward strand.
TAGGTTAAAAACTACCTTCTTTGCAATTCTATAGTCAGCCCTTTCAAATATGAAAAATTGTGACATTCTCTTTAAGATAGTGAGTAGCCTGTTAAGAATTATCTTTTCAAAATTCTCACCCTGTTTTCCATAATTCATAACAAAATCTCATCTCCTGTTTATGTGGGAACTGTTCGCTCCAAATGCCACCTCTTCCTTCTGATGTCTCATAATCAGGCCGAGATATGCTCGTGTTAAAGCATCACAGCAGTCACCACAGCCAACAGCTCAGGATTTCTAAACTTGATTAGTTTCTGCAATTTATATCTCATCATTGACATATCAGTCTTTAAATAGATTGAGGACTGTGAATGTTTGAGATGAAATTTACACATTTAACAACTGAAGAAGATCGCTCCTTTCTTCAAGAAATTAATTCACTTCTAATGAAGAATGAAAGACTGTCTGAATCATTCATTAGTTTAACCTTTTCCATCTCCTCAAAATCAACCCTTCATTTATAGACTAGACAAAGAGAGTATTATTTTCCACATACTTAATACTTGATCAAAATGATTTCAGATTTCAGGTAGGCATTTTACCTTAAACATTTTATTTCACCGAATTACTAAAATATTAATACCACACAAATTGAGAATAAATAAAATTGGCATTGAGTCATTCTTTTATAATTTCCTTGACAATACTTATAACGACTTTCTACAAACATTAAGACAGAATATCTTTCACAAGATTTTATAAAATAATTTAAAGTAAAATGTTATATAAGTAATATAGAGCATACAATTTTTTTTTAGTTATGCTCATTTTATTTATTTAGAACATGTAATGTTTTACACGCAGAGGAAATTTACCAGATGAGCCCTCTGATGGAAGAGACTTAATTCCTCTTTATTCCCTGTAGGTTAAGGAATTTACCAACCCGAAAACTGTCCGTCCAGTGTATTATCTGCATATCCTGGGGTGCATGTGCATGTGCGTGTGTGTGTGTGTGTGTGTGTGTGTGTATGTGGCCCACCAGAAATGGCTCTTGCTTCTTTGCCCCACTTTTATCTATTCCCATTTTGCTAATATTTGGTAACAAGATCAGCAACCAAAAATAAGGCAGGGTGTAGAAGGCCCTGAAGTGGGACTTTACCCTGTTTCTTTCCTCTGCTATGGTCAAGAAGAGAAATGATGTTGCTTTATAGGGATGGCAGGTTTTATTGTCCCTTATTTAGTGTCAGCTAATTCAAATTCACTTTATTTTTGATCAAAAATTCCAACTGCGTTGATCCAGTTAGTGGTCACATTTCATTAATATTTCCATTTACAACAACTCACTTAATCTTCAGATTCATAACTTTAGATAATGAAATTATCCTTTGATGAAATAGTTGAATTTCCTGTATTCCATTTAATAATTTGACATAACATTGAGTATGCATTAAGAGTGAACTAACAGCCAGGATACTGTAATCGCTTTGTATGTATTACCATACAAATTCTATAAGAAAGACATTTCTATTGCATCTATTTCCCAAATGATGGCAGTGGAGTATAGAGAGGATAAATATAGTGCTCAAAGTGACCCTAAGGAGGAAGAAAAAGGGAAAGTAATCTCCCAGGGTTCTTGCCCTCAGTCCTCTACTGCTCCTATGTTCTGCTCCTTAAGGAAACAAAGATCTTCTCTTTGTGTCTCCACAGTCTACCTTCCACCTTTATCAACTTTTCTGGGATATTTTAAGTCTTTGTACTTTTCTTTTACATGTTACAGACCATCTTAAACTTTTCCTCCGCATATGACCTCAATATTCTGAATTTGATACACATTTTTTACAACTTCGATGACACTATATTTCTCTATTTTATTATATTGGGCTTCATTTTTAAACCTTGAGATCCGTTTTCTCATAGCTTTCTTTTTATTCCCTGCTTCTGGTGTTATTATCATCATCATCATTGTCATCATCATCACTCTCTTCGTTTTGTATTATACTTAGATTATTATCCCCCTGTTGAGAATTTGTAATGTCTCATGGCTTCAGGTGGAGACACCTCCATTTCTCTCATGGCTTGTTTTTATGCCTCCATATTTTCCAAGTCAAAATTTTATGTCCTCTTGAAGCTTATCAAAAGCATAATTAGATCGTGCTCATTTTTTCTCTTCTCCCTCACAGTAAAGCAGTTTATGAAGGACGTAATTGCAATACTGTCTCATAGTTTAAAAGCAATTTTTGTCTGTGTTTGTTCTTGTTTTTAACACATTAGGATGGTGAAATCTGTTATTTAAATTTTATCATCCCAAATGGAAGTAGCAGGCACTGAGTTAGTTACCCTAGATGAGGCCACATTAATAAATAGACTCAAGTGTGTATCCAACAACATAATAAATATTGTTTGATTGCTCACATCAAGGTCAATGGTGGTCCCATTTCCCAGGCAAGAGATGGGGAGGGGTGGGGAAGCTCTATTTAATGTAACCATCGGAGGATCCATGCTAGTGGTAATTCTGTTATTCTTATCAAATGGATTCCTACCTAAGAGCCCTGGATTTCCATCTCTCAACAAGCAGAATGATGTGAAGCAGCACAGGAGGATTTTTTGTCCAAGTCTAGAAAAATCATATATCACACCTCACATTCCATGTGTTAGAGCCAATTGTAAATGAGTTTGGGGTATACTGTCTAGGTGTGTTCCCATAAAGAAGAGAAAATGTTCTTGGGGGGAAATATTTAGCAGCATGTTATATTTCATATAGTGCGATAACTGCCTATTTGGAAATTTGTCAGCTGTATATAGGTTTCATATATATTTGCATAGTGTATATGCTGGGATCAAGGGCTACCATGAGCTTCTCTACTACTTGTAGCCTGCACTGTAAGACATTCTTATCATGGGACCTCCTCATGGATAATGGAAAGGTATCCAAGTACCACACACCCATCTTCCAAACTGTATTGTTTCCAATGTTTCTACATCACGTAAGGTTGTATCAGTTATTAGCTGGGTTCTGCTCTCCAACTTTTCAGCATTCTCTTTTTTTCACAATTTAGAGACTTAAGCATGAGTCTTTTTCTTGCAAAAATTAAAATTTTTACTTAGAAAAGTGGTTAGAGTTTTCTTGATTTTACTTCACAATAATTTTCACCAATAATAGAGTTTTATATTCTTAAATGCATCATTTAAGTGGAAAACTAGGATGGGGGTTAGTCATCTGTTCTCACTTTGACTTTCTGCCTAGAAATAAGAAAGTAACATTTCATGCAGAGATTATTCTTGTTTCCTAATGATGCCTGTTATGAGAGATTTTATGATTGAAAAGAATAAGCAAATCTTCATATATCTTTGGTTTATGTTTTCATTTACATTTCTTCTTCTTTTGCTTAAATTGAAATATACTTTTAATCTTTAATATAAATAAAGACTGTAGGTCATAATTTTGTCTACTAAAGATATAAGAATTTCCACTATTGAGAAGATACACTAACAAAATATAATTTTCAAACAATCGAGGAGTCCAGTGCTGGCATGGAAAAGCTGATGTCCCAACAGGCTGCGAGAAGAAATACAGTCTGAGTTCTGCCTTCTTAGTGCAGAAGAAATGAATGGCTATTATGCTCTCTGGATTGAGGATTTGTGATTGTTGCGGTTAAGACCTTCCTCATTTCTTCTGCATTTATCTAGACTATACTGTCTTTAGATGAACAGTGAAGACCCAGTTAAAGTGTGTAATGGTAATTCAGATTCAAACATGGCAAGGTAAGCTGAGTGGAATTAGACCCTGACTTTTAGTTATCCTATTATAAAAGCACAAATACTATTGAACTTAAATAGAAAAGACTTACCCACTTGTTATTAATATGCATAGCATTTCAAAATTGTGTAATTTTCAGAGCCAGTTTTGAAATGCAGGTTAAAATACTTGGAATTTTTTTTTTCTTTAGGATTATCCAGAGATTTTGATGGAGGCAAGGATGCCTTATTTGCCTGCTTTATTTGGTAACTTTGTCCTACTACCACCAAGAACATCTCCCAGACGGATCATTCTGCAGAGCACTTTTTAGAAATGCAAACAAAGAACATAAACCTAAATCAAAGCTATAATTTCACACATTCCTATAACTCTTTAACTATTATTTTCATTCTATTCTTACCTTATATATGGATTATAAGAGTATTTTTATCAACTAAATAAGAACCAACCACTTTCCTCTGACAAATTTTTAATAACATTAACATATTTTGCATCTAAATATCTTGCATCTTCTCACACAATAAAGGGGGGACTGACAGCCTCAAGGACCAGGTTGGTGACGGTGTTCTTTAATTCTGCTATTTTGCTTTGTGTCTCTTTTATTTTATGATCAGATGACTTGAAAGAATGAGAACATCTTTGTAGTAGCATGAACCTAGTAAGCTGAGAAAAAGCTGTGAGTGCATTTTCTGACTGGGTAAGATTTTCTTGTCTGCTCATTAACATCAACTCTAAGGAATCTTGTTTTCATTTTTGAATAATTTGGCTTTCTTGGGAGGAACTTGTGTAGGGGAAGAAAAACAATTCTTCCAACCTTCTAGGTTCTTGGTTGAGATCTCCTGTAATATGACAAATTTAATTACATGCATATGGGCACCCCACCAAGATATGACACTCCAAGGTAGTCAGGCAGCTAAGACCTATAGACCATTCTGAGCTAAAAAACAGGGGTGGGGAGAGGGGTTTGGGGTTTCAAAAGGGAGGAAAGCCATTCATAGGAAGGTGAGAAGAACAAACGTTTGGCAAATGAATTTGCCCTGCCATGCAGGTAAGTCTTTTAGATGAAGAACTTATCTAGCTTTCTTCCTGATACAATCCTCCTTTCTAATTTCTTTTAAGCAGTTAAGAATACTTATACCCCCTAAGTATTCATTGCCTTCAGCTCAATTCCAAATGGCATATTGTGTAGTGACTCATTCTTCTGCCCTTCACTTGTAGATGTTGTCATTTGCAAACACCTATCTCTTCAACTGCCATTATATATATAATATATATGTGATATATATATATATATATATATTACATTTTTTCTTTTTGTTTCTTTTTATTCTTTTTCTTTTCTTTTCTTCTTTTCTTTCTTTTTTAAAAATATGTATATAGAGAGGGCACACAGGTGGGAGAAAGGGCAGAGGAAAAGAGAGACAGAGGCAAAGAATCTCAAGCAGACTTCAGTCTGAGCCCAGAATCTGATTCTGCTGGGCTTGATCTCACGGTCCTGAGATCACAACCTGAGCCAAAATCCAGAGCCTGGGAGCTCAACTGCCTGAGTCACCCAGGCATCCCTAACTGCCATTATATTTTTTAACTTAATCTCAACTCTACTTCTTTCTGAACAAGATAAGGAGACTATAAGATCCTAAAAGATTCTAAAATATGTAGAGTACTTCAAGAAACAGAAAGAAGAAGAGAAGTGAAAGAGAAAGACAGATGCCATGTTACATAGGAGTAAATGTTTTAGTCACACACACACACAGAACTCTCTTCAAGCTAGTTGGTATTTAGGGAGAATGAAGACAACATCAAATAAACCACTCCTTTGGGGGTGTCCGGGTGGCTCAGTCATTAAGTGTCTGCCTTCTGCTCAGGTCATGATCCTAGGGTCCTAGGATAAACCCCTGGGATGGCTCGCATCTCTGCAGGGTATCTGCTTCTCCCTCTCCCTCTGCCTCCTTGCTTGTGCTTACTCTCTCACTGTCTAACTCTCTCTGTCTCTCTCAAATACATAAATAAGATCTTAAAAAACAAAACAAAACTAAACAAACGACTCCTTTGACTTCAGTAATTGCTACCCTGACTACCCTTTGAAGACGGTAAAACAGATGCAAATACAGTCACCTAATGAGTCAGCACCAGTACACTATATAGAATGTTTCACTTTTTAAAGCGTATCTGACAATAATAGCAAACTTGTGAAGTCGTCCATCTTATTAGGAAATGTTTAACAGATATTAAAACTGAATGTCAGAAATGTCAAGGGACAGTGAAAACTGCACAGTTAGGAAGATCTTGAATCAAGATGATTTCTGATAGTCATTCTCGTTGTCACTATGATATGCTGCATTGCCCACACATTTGACAAGAGAATAAACAATTTTAATTTAGTAATATCAAGTCCAAGAGAATGTGCCATAAGAAGATTGTAGCAATACTGAGCTGGAAATGTGAGAAGGTAGAATTTCTACTCCATAAAAAAGGTACATTTTGAAAATGAGAGAAAGAAGTACAGTTCTACATTCCTTACCACTTTTCTTGTTCACAAAGTCGTTTGGTGGAATATGAAAGAAATTTTTACTTTTCTTCCCTTTCCAATTTGGCTAGATGTTGAAAGGCAACCTTTAGATTTCATACTTTCTGTCACATCATTCTTTCTGACACTCGCTCGGTGGCTTGACCTTAATTATAGGTGGGTAGGGTTTGCAGGAGAGATTGACTTAATGTCAAAGAGGTATAAATCAAAATGTAAATAAAAAAACGTAAATAAGAACATTATACCTGTTCTCAGGGATAGAAAATGAAAATGTGTAAAATAGTGACTTCCAGAATGTGAAACCAGAAAGCAAGCAATTAGAATGAATGGGTCCAAGTGAGTCTCCTATTGTGCACAGACAGAAGTGTATTGGAAGCTTTTATCAGTACCCCAAGTTCTCTCTGATTTATGTAGAACACTAACACCACCAGCTGTGCATGTTGTTCTCAATATCAAATTCTTTTGTAGGATACAGAAGAAATTAACCAGCCTCTTAGGGGAAATGACACATAAAAATGTGATCCCTGGAAGTCATTTGGTCAATCTGATTTTAGTTGATCAAGACAATATGACTGAAAAATTGGAGGAAATATTCTTAGGGAAACCTTTAGAGCTTTGAAAAGGTGGTAGTTGTAACTGATGTTTGGCTTGTTATACAACCATGAGAGCAAGAACGGGGTCATTTTGATTGTGGCAAAAAAACAGAGTTTCCCCTCTGACCCAGCCTGCCTCTTTTTAGATTCTTCCAACATTGTGCTGGAATTTGGGGGCTGTGCCTCATAGGACAGCCATATGTTTGGTATTTGCCATTTTTATTTTTTTTCAGCATTGTGTAAGGTGACAGCTATACCATTAATGCCCATTTAGTGTTGCAACACTAATGCCCACAAGAGGTACCCATGCTGATGTTAATTTCCCCTGATGTTTGTCCCCAGGCAAGCCAGTCTTATTTCTGACAAACTCATGGTTTCTGTTGTATCCAGCACTTTTTGATACATACAGAGCAGATGACTCTAACACTGAGCATGCCTTGAGCCTTCGATATCCCATAGAGATGGAAGATAAACAGCTGTTTGGGTTTTTCCTCCAACTGTTTTATTACAGTATACTCCAATCCCTGGAATCAGGCTTGAAACCATAGGACTGTTCCAGAAGCCAAGCTTAGTGAGAGACACCAGGCTGTGTTAAGCATCACCATTCCCCTCCATCTCTTGTGAATTTCTTCTGAGTAAGAGTTATAATTTTCAGTAGGTCTGCTCCTGTAGTTAATTCTTTGGTGGAAATCTTTTCAGTTCTTTCTCATATTAGCTCAATCCTTGAGATATGCCTGGAAGCAGTAAAAAATTAGAGAAAATACAGTAACCAAAATGGAGAACACTGGGAGAAGATCCAACTTTAAGTAGGTGGAAATCAGGCATTCCATTTTAGACATTTGAGTTTGAGTTTTCTATTAAGATAATTCATTATGAAGCAAGAGTAACTGGAATAGGAACAGTGACAGTAATTGGAATCAACAAGATAACATACATGTCAACAGCATAGCAGAGGCCTTGTGACTTTCAGAGAAATATTCCTAATGTCTCTAAATAACTCCATACTTGGGAGTGTATGGCCCAAGAGTCAAGGCTGAGAGCCATGAACTATTTCAGCTCCGTGAAGCCATAAGCCCTCAGGTCCTATCCGGTTTTTTGCCTTGCCAATCACATAACAGTATTCAGAAATACATTGCTCTCATCCCCTGATGCATCTGCATCTCCCAGTCACAGCTTATCAATCTTTCTAGGAAGTCTTGACTAACCTATTTGGGATCAGGTGCAGGGTCCACTGGAAGCCGAGTGATGTAGGTAGCCTTGCTTACATGTCTGGTGTTGGGCAGTTTGTCACCAGCGCACCTGCCTCTCTGCCACATGGCCTCTCTAGCAGGCTAACTTGAGTTCATTCATAGGACCGCCTCAGAGGTTTAAACACAGAACAAGAAGCCCTCAGTGTGTAAGATCTTCCAAATTGCTGCTTGTGTCTCTTGTTAATATCTTATCAGCCAAATCTAGTTACATGCCAAGACAGAGTCAATGTAGCAGAGGACAATCCAAATAGGGAGACAGAAGTAGGGGAATAATTTAGTCATTTCTGCAAGCAATCTACCTTAGGCAAGACTACTTAGGAGATTTTCGTTGTTGTTGACTCTACGTGGGTGAAACTGGGGAAGTCAGAGAAGTAATGAGCCATTAGACCCTTCAATGTAACTCCAATAGATATGGCATAGCCAAACATATTCTCTCGGGAAAGTATTGACCTTTTGGGGAGTTCTGAAAATGTAATGCCTATGCTCCTTATTCCATGCTATTTTCTAGATTCTGTGTTGACTATGGATATGGTTATGTTAGGAATCTCAAACACATTGTACTCATTTTATGATACTCATCTAAGATTCTAAATTTACGCATTACATTCACATAGGCAAATAAAATGCTATTTTTTATTTTCCCACACTGATTCTTTTTCTTTATTTCATCTAATTTGTGTCTTTTTGCATTCCTTTGCCTCTGTACTGATTTGTAAATACTTATTCCTCATTCACAAAGCCTTTTCTTCTTTCTTTGATCAATATTGATTGATAGGATCAATGTATGAATGAAATGGAGTGTCTGGAAATTTCTCAAAGTTATATAAGACTTAAATTGATGTCTTACATATTATCATATACATTCAGGAACTACTACATATGTAATATTATTACTGCTCTTTCCTCCTTTTGTTGCTGGAAAACCTCTTATTTTATGTATTCAGACATTACCTTTCCAAAAATGTTCCTTTTCTCTATCTCTCTCTCTCTCTATCATCTATCCATCCATCTATTTCTAAAGTATTAGTTGTCTTATTTCAGATCTTGTTTAATTCTTCAGGTTGGCACAAGCCATCATTAGTCATCATTAAGTACTAAGATTTACATTCAGGGCACTGAGATGACCTCCTTGTTCCAACTTTTATATTTAAGAGTCTGCATCCTTTTGTCAGTGATTTATATTGCCTCCCACAATGAAGACAGAGAATTCCAATGCAGAATCAGTCAGCATTTACTGAATACCACCATGTTCCAGGCACCATGTTTAGGACTCCCATAGTTCTAATTTAACCAAAACTCATTATGATGTTGCTGTCTTCACCATAGTCACCTTATCATTGAAGAAATTTGTTTACAGAAAGATAACCTGTCTTGCTCATGGAAGAATAGAATCAGTTAGATGACATATTAAGAATGGAGACAGCAGAGACATCAAGCAGGTGAACACTATTTACTACCAATATATTAGTTCACGCCTTCTTTGTAGACTATCATCAAGAAGTGGCATGTAAGCTAAGGGAAGCTTTAGGCTAAAAGAAATAGTAATCTAGGGAAGCTTCTCCTTCGTTTCTTTCCCTTTGGCTATGACTTGGTTTCCAACGACTATATAATGGGTATAGGTATCCTCACCAAGGTAGATGAGTCTCTACTTTTCTCCTTCAGCACTAGCCCCACAGTAGATAAATTCCAACATGGAGACTCAATTCAAAGAGAAAAATTATGGAAAAAGTGAAAGGACCCTATAAGGGAGCTAAAGTAGGAAGGAAACTAGTTGGAAGGAGGACATCAGTTTAGAGCTACAGCCCTTTTGTTGTAGTTGATGCATGTAAGAATTTACTTTTTTTGGAGGATGGAAAAGCTGGTGTAAAAAAGAAAATTAATTATCTCTTCAGCTTCAGAGTGCCACTAATACTAGGATATTATACTTTTCAGTTTAATCTTCAAGATCCGACAGATGACAGACAAAAGCAAATGAAGTACCCAATCTCATGTCAGGACTCAGAAGTCATTTAATAAAGAAAATAAAAATTCATAGTCAAGGGTGTCTGGGTGGCTCAGTTATTAAACATCTGCCTTTGGCTCAGGTCATGATCCCAGCGTCCTGGGATAGAGCCCTGCATTGAGACCCACAGTAAGCCCCACATTGGGCTCCCTGCTCAGCGAGAGGCCTGCTTCTCCCTCTCCCACTCCCCCTTGTGTTCCCTCTCTCACTGTCTCTTTCTGCCAAATAAATAAATAAAAAATCTTTAAAAAAATTCACAGTCAAAATCACAAAACTCACAAGTTACCAAGGCAATAGAAGGTAAGCGTCTTGTGAGAACAAACTTTGTCCACCCAACCTGTCAATTTAGTGGTTAACAATGTCTTAAATATGGTACATCTTTAATAGTGATTTGTTTAATACATGAAACAACAGGTCAGATATGCATATTGATCTCTTCTTATTCTAAGACCAGCACATTCTACAACAAACTACTCGAAGAATAAAGAATATAACTCCTAAAAACAAAATAAATCATGTATTACTATTATTATATTACTATGATATTACTATTAATATATTATTAATATTAATAGGCAAGGGGCCATCTAAATCCAAGTTTGGGAAATACAATTCTCTAATGAAAACATAACCTTCCAATATACAAGTCTGCTGGAACTTACATTTAATTTAAATTAATACACAGGATATAGTGTTTCACGCTGAAGAATATATACTGTGGTAGTTTATTGCACTCAGGTCTTCAGGACAAAGAGTCCTTACTTTACATTTGCATAATGAAAGGACTCACTGAAATATATCTTCCAGAACGAAGGGACATTCTCCTAAAGTTAAATTCAGTTTTAATACAGAAAGCAGATACTGGTAAAAATTTTTAAACTGCAACTTTTTCTAATATTAGCCATCAATCCTCCTCTGACCTACTAGTCTCACATAAGAGGTTTTAAAACAGAGTAGGTGTACACATGTGCAAATATGCACACAGGTATATGCATTGTAACATGCATGTGATATGTATATGCATGTGTTACTGGGTAAGTGAACCTGCACGTGCATGTGTTTGCATACAGATATGTGCGTTGTGTATGGTATGATATGTATATAGAAGTGAGTTTGCAGCAATGCATTGAGAGAGATTATCTGTAGGTGTTAACAGTATTGTTGATTTTTTTCTGCTTAAAAAAATTTCTTTAATGTGATTGTCTGTTGCTTAGGTAATTGAAATAAAACCAAACATTAAAAGCCATTTTAAAAACATTAAAAACATTTTAAAAACATTTAAAAATGTTTAAAAACATTAAAAACATTAAAAACAAAAACATTCAAGCTTCCATCAAAAACCAACTGGGATGAGTAGCATTTACGCAGCAGTAGAACAAATGCTGTTCCTGGACTGCCTTCAGCAGCTAGTTTCTTCCTTGGGAGAGTGGCTTCTATCACCAACTTGCATTGAGAGAAATTCTGAAGGTTGCTTTGGTAAAACTCAGTTGTCAAATCTTCCTTGAAACCAACTTTGTTTTTTAATTTTCCATTCCAAATATTTAAAACCTCTCAATTTTTCTTCCTGTTCTCTACTAGAATTTTGCATCCTACTTCAATAGTGAGAGTTTATTAATAGGTTAACATCCACTGCCTTGGTGATCTTCCGATGAACAACTTTAAATAATTTTCTTGTCTATATATTTTCCCACAGACTCAATATCCCTTGCAAAATCCAAAAACTTTTTCACATTCATTTGTTCAGTTTTTTTGTGGTATTACTAAAATTTCTCCCTGGCATGGAACTCCTGATCCCCAAAGAGGCTCCCTCTCTTATGTTTGCTTCACTAAGTGAACCTCTCTATAGTTTCTACAGATTTTTGACCTACAGTTTCTGAGATTTTTGGGTATGTCTCTGCTGGGGCTCAGTGAGGAGCTCCATGTCCACTGTGTTCTTTCTCTCAAAATCTTGTCTTTCCTCCTCTTTTGGATTCAGAGTCTGGATTAATATTTTCTCCAGCAGTAAGAGTAGAAAGAGAGCTTTTTTGGTGGGGGGGGAGGTCACTATTTTTTTTTTTTTAAGCAGGACCAACCTCTGCTTTCTCTGTTGTTCAGCTTTCTTTTTCATTCAAAATGTATTAGAATTCTTGGAACAACAAATGTCTTATAGACAGTTTAAGGTAGTAGAATGAACACAAGCATCTAATTTTACTTCCTCCAGAAAACATGACAATACAGTAAAATGATTTTTTTTAAAGGTGTGAACTCAAAAGGATGACAAAAAAAAAGAGAACTGAGGAAGAAATTGTAACAAAATTTTGGAAGTTGGAAAACATGTGGACAATTAGTACCTGTTGTATACTAAAGAATTTGGCTGGCCTTTAATTACTGGGAGAGAAATTCTAAAACCTTTGGAATTTCCCAAATGAGATAATCATCTTTATTATTCATGAGCCTCTAGGATAACAACTGAGTTTGGGATAATGAACTGATTTGGAATGGACCCCTAGAAAGTTTCAGGATGAGGGTTGGCCACCAGAAATACCAATGATATGATTACAGGCTTGGGATTTTGAACTAGCCCACCTCCAGGGATGGGGCTGGAGATTGAGTTCAGTCATGGGGTCAGTGATTTAATTAATCATACCTAAGTCATGAAACACCACCCCTCTAAAAATTCTGGGCCTCAAGTTCATTGAAGAATGCTGATGGTGATTTGCATTCATTTTGCTGTATATGCTCTATTGTGTCCCAAACACATAATGTACTTGTTACTAATCCCATTTTTTAGATGAGAAAAACACATCAGTTAAATAGCTGATAACATTGCTAAGAGCGGAGTTGGTCTTTCTTGACTTTAAGCTTCTTCTTCTTCAAATACTTTATTAAGCATAGTCTCTGATTTGTCAAATAAAAATAAAGTGAATGATCAAAAGATGATAAAAAGCAACATGAAAATTAAGAAATGCTTTCCTAGTTGATAACAAGATCAGAGAGAAAACTCAAAATAAAAAACACAAAATGTATAAAGTGAAAAGGAAAACATTTCCTAAGAATACCTATGGGACACAGGTAAAGCTTTACTCAAAATTAATAATATTATATGCTTGAATTGTTCTGGTATAAGAGAAGACTGAAAATATGAACCAGAAAGTCAAGTTGAGGAATTAGAAAAAAAATAGGAGAAATATATAAATTAGGAAAAGTTATAAAGAGTAAAATTGCAACCCATAAAAATTTTAAAAAAGCAAAAGAGAAAAAATCAGAAGTTGATTTTCAAAAAATAAGTCAGTAAATTAAGTACAGTTAGGGAAATGTAGTAATAATTTTCTTTTTAGTGAGACAACACAAAACAAAATTTAAAAATAACAAATTTTGAACATGATTATTGAACATGTTAAAAGACTTGGAATATTGTATAAAAATAAGAGTATGCTTGTATTGGAAGTATTGTATGGTTTCTTTTCATAAATATAAAATCCTGAACTTGATCCAAGAAACATTTGCAAAGGATAGTAATGAAGTTATTTAAACTTTGAAAACCTAACTAAAGATTTATCATTAACAAAGCACTGTGTAGCTTTGTATAGTAGTCATTTATTCATTATCATTAATGTATAGAATTAAATTGTAAGGATAGATTACAATTTACCTGTTCTACTGTAGATAGGTGGATATTTGATTTCCAATCACCATTGTAAATGATGCTATGTCGTTCTAAGTGAGCTCAATTTATCAAGCATGCTTTCCATGCTTTCTTCCCAAACAAACAAAAACCTTTGTTTCCTCTTTAAATTGTTTACATCTTTATCTGAATAACAAGTGAATTCTTGTTTTCTGTGTATGTTATGAAAGAGTTGTCCTGCTGGCCTGATGCCTCTGTGTCCCATTCTCCCCCAATAAATAAAAACAGGCACTTAAGAGACATGAGAAAAATAAATCCTGACATACTATAGTGAAGTATAAAAACATCAAAGAAAAGTGAAAGCTTCAAACTTTTCCAGAGAGATAAAGTAGATGAAAAGAAATTAGAGACACAAGGAAATCAGGCTTCTCAACAGCAACAATACATATAAGAAGAAAGAAGACTAAAATTTTTCAACAACTAAAGAGAATAGTACAGAAATTAAAACTTCACAAAGCATATACCTTATTTTTCTGGCTTTACTGATACAATTGACATAGAACATGGTGCAAGCTTAAGGTGTACAACTTGTTTAATTGATTTAATACGTTTATATGTTGCAGAATGATTACCTTCATAGCTTAAGCTCACACCTCCAACACATCATCACATAGTTGCTATTTCTTTTTTTGTGGTAAGAACATTCAAGAGTTACTTTCCTAGCAATTTTCAGCAGGTAACACAGTATTATTAACTATAGTCCACATGCTGCACCTCAGATACCCAAAACATATTTGCCTAATAACCAGAAGTTTATGCCCTTTGACCAACAAATCCTCCTCTCTCCCCACAGTCACCTGCCCCAGTCCCTGATAACCACCAACTATACTGTTTTTTTGAATTCAGCTTTTTTCAGATTTTACATAAAAGTGATATCATACAGTATTTGTCTTCCTCTGTCTGACTTATTTCACTTAGTGTAGTGTCCTCAAAATCTATTTATGTTGTTGTCAAAGGCAAGATTTCTCTCCTTCTTGTGGCTGAATACTACACTATTGTATGTAGATACTGTATCTTCTTTAACCATTTATCTACTGATGGACATTTAGGTTGTTTCTAAACCTTTGCTATTGTGGATAATGCAACATGAACATGGGAGTGCAGACATTTCTTCAAGTTGTTATTTTTGTTTCCTTTGGGTTGATAGCCAGAAGTGGGATTGGTGGATCACTTGGTAGCATTATTTTGATTTTTTGATAAGACTCCATACTGTTTTCCATAGTGGCTGCACCATTTCACATTCCCACCAACACTGCACTAGGGTTCCCTTTTCTCTACACACTCACCAGCTCTTATTATCTCCTGTCTTTAAAAAAAAAAAAAAAAGAAAGAAAAGAAAAGAAAGATTTTTAAAAAATTTATTTGACAGAGAGACAGAAACAGAGCACAAGCAGGGGGAGCAGCAGGCAGAGGGAGAGAGAGAAGCAAGGTCCCCACTGAGTAGTGAGCCCAATGTCGGAACTCGATCCCAGGACTCTGGGATCATGACCTGAGCCGAAGGCAGATGCTTAACCGGCTGAGACACCCAGACGCTCCTCTCTTGTCTTTTTGATTGTAAGTATGAAGTGATAGTTCATTGTGGTTTTGATCTGCATTCCCTGATGATTAGTGATGCTGAGTACTTTTTTCTTGTAACTATTTTCCATTTGTATGTCTTCTTTGGAAAAATGTCTATTCAGACCCACTGCCCACTATTTAATTGGATTTTTCCTTCTTTCTTTTTCTTCTTCTTCTCCTCCTGCTCCTCCCCCACCTTGCCCCTTCTCCTCCTCCTGCTCCTCTTTCTTCTTCCTCTTGTTGATGTTGAGTTCTATGAGTTCTTCAGATATTTTGAATATTAAACCTTTATCAGATATATGATGGTTTGCAAATTTTCTCCCATCCTGCAGGTTGCTTTTTTTTTTTTTTACTGGACATATATAATCAAAAAAAAAGATTAAAGGTTACCTTTTCACTGTGTTGGTTGTTCTTTTTGTTATGCATAAGCATTTTATTTTGAGGTAGTCCCACTTACTAGTTTTTGCTTTTGTTGCTTGTGCTTCTGTCTCATATCCAAAAATTTGTTGTCAAGACCAATGTCAAGGAACTTTTTCCCTATGTATTTTTTTTTAATAATTTTATTTTTTATAAACATATATATATATATATATATTTTTTCCCCCCCAGGGGTACAGGTCTGTGAATCTCCACGTTTACAAACTTCACAGCACTCACCATAGCACATACCTTACCCAATGTCCATAACCCCCCCAACCCCCCTCTGCCCAGCAACCCTCAGTTTGTTTTGTGAGATTAAGAGTCACTTATGGTTTGTCTCCCTCCCAATCCCAACTTGTTTCATTTACTCTTCTCCTACCACATTAACCCCCCATGTTGCATCTCCTCTCCCTCATATCAGGGAGATCATATGATAGTTGTCTTTCTCCGATTGACTTATTTCGCTAAGCATGATACCCTCTAGTTCCATCCACGTCGCAAATGGCAAGATTTCATTTCTTTTGATGGCTGCATAGTATTCCATTGTGTATATATACCACATCTTCTTTATCCATTCGTCTGTTGATGGACATCTAGGTTCTTTCCATAGTTTGGCTATTGTAGACATTGCTGCTATAAACATTCGGGTGCACGTGCCCCTTTGGATCACTACGTTTGTATCTTTAGGGTAAATACCCAGCAGTGCAATTGCTGGGTCATAGGGTAGTTCTATTTTCAACATTTTGAGGAACCTCCATGCTGTTTTCCAGAGTGGTTGCACCAGCTTGCATTCCCACCAACAGTGTAGGAGGGTTCCCCTTTCTCCGCATCCTCGCCAGCATCTGTCATTTCCGGACTTGTTAATTTTAGCCATTCTGACTGGTGTGAGGTGGTATCTCATTGTGGTTTTGATTTGTATTTCCCTGATGCCGAGTGATATGGAGCACATTTTCATGTGTCTGTTGGCCATCTGGATGTCTTCTTTGCAGAAATGTCTGTTCATGTCTTCTGCCCATTTCTTGATTGGATTATTTGTTCTTTGGGTGTTGAGTTTGCTAAGTTCTTTATAGATTTTGGACACTAGCCCTTTATCTGATATGTCGTTTGCAAATATCTTCTCCCATTCTGTCAGTTGTCTTTTGGTTTTGTGAACTGTTTCCTTTGCTGTGCAAAAGCTTTTGATCTTGATAAAATCCCAATAGTTCATTTTTGCCCTTGCTTCCCTTGCCTTTGGCGATGTTCCTAGGAAGATGTTGCTGCGGCTGAGGTCGAAGAGGTTGCTGCCTGTGTTCTCCTCAAGGATGTTGATGGATTCCTTTCTCACATTGAGGTCCTTCATCCATTTTGAGTCTATTTTCGTGTGTGGTGTAAGGAAATGATCCAATTTCATTTTTCTGCATGTGGCTGTCCAATTTTCCCAACACCATTTATTGAAGAGGCTGTCTTTTTTCCATTGGACATTCTTTCCTGCTTTGTCGAAGATTAGTTGACCATAGAGTTGAGGGTCTATTTCTGGGCTCTCTATTCTGTTCCATTGATCTATGTGTCTGTTTTTGTGCCAGTACCATGCTGTCTTGATGATGACAGCTTTGTAATAGAGCTTGAAGTCCGGAATTGGGATGCCACCAACTCTGGCTTTCTTTTTCAATATTCCTTTGGCTATTCGCGGTCTTTTCTGGTTCCATATAAATTTTAGGATTATTTGTTCCATTTCTTTGAAAAAAATGGATGGTACTTTGATAGGAATTGCATTAAATGTGTAGATTGCTTTAGGTAGCATAGACATTTTCACAATATTTATTCTTCCAATCCAGGAGCATGGAACATTTTTCCATTTCTTTGTGTCTTCCTCAATTTCTTTCATGAGTACTTTATAGTTTTCTGTGTATAGATTCTTAGTCTTTTTGGTTAGGTTTATTCCTAGGTATCTTATAGTTTTGGGTGCAATTGTAAATGGGATAGACTCCTTAATTTCTCTTTCTTCTGTCTTGTTGTTGGTGTAGAGAAATGCGACTGATTTCTGTGCATTGATTTTATATCCTGACACATTACTGAATTCCTGTACAAGTTCTAGCAGTTTTGGAGTGGAGTCTTTTGGGTTTTCCACATATAGTATCATATCATCTGCGAAGAGTGATCGTTTGACTTCTTCTTTGCCGATTTGGATGCCTTTAATTTCTTTTTGTTGTCTGATTGCTGAGGCTAGGACTTCTAGTACTATGTTGAATAGCAGCGGTGAAAACGGACATCCCTGCCGTGTTCCTGACCTTAGCGGAAAAGCTTTCAGTTTTTCTCCATTGAGAATGATATTTGCGATGGGTTTTTCATAGATGGCTTTGATAATATTGAGGTATGTGCCCTCTATCCCACACTTTGAAGAGTTTTGATCAGGAAGGGATGCTGTACTTTGTCAAATGCTTTTTCAGCATCTATGGAGAGTATCATATGGTTCCTGTTTTTTCTTTTATTAATGTGTTGTATCACATTGATTGATTTGCGGATGTTGAACCAACCTTGCAGCCCTGGAATAAATCCCACTTGGTCGTGGTGAATAATCCTTTTAATGTACTGTTGAATCCTATTGGCTAGTATTTTGGTGAGAATTTTTGCATCTGTGTTCATCAGGGATATTGGTCTGTAGTTCTCTTTTTTGATGGGATCCTTGTCTGGTTTGGGGATCAAGGTGATGCTGGCCTCATAAAATGAGTTTGGAAGTTTTCCTTCCATTTCTATTTTTTGGAACAGTCTCAGGAGAATAGGAATTAGTTCTTCTTTAAATGTTTGGTAGAATTCCCCTGGGAAGCCATCTGGCCCTGGGCTTTTGTTTGTTTGGAGATTTTTGATGACTGTTTCAATCTCCTTACTGGTTATGGGTCTGTTCAGGCTTTCTATTTCTTCCTGGTTCAGTTGTGGTAGGTTATATGTCTCTAGGAATGCATCCATTTCTTCCAGATTGTCAAATTTGTTGGCATAGAGTTGCTCATAATATGTTCTTATAATTGTCTGTATTTCTTTGGTGTTAGTTGTGATCTCTCCTCTTTCATTCATGATTTTATTTATTTGGGTCCTTTCTCTTTTCTTTTTGATAAGTCTGGCCAGGGGCTTATCAATCTTATTAATTCTTTCAAAGAACCAGCTCCTAGTTTCGTTGATTTGTTCTATTGTTTTTTTGGTTTCTATTTCATTGATTTCTTCTCTGATCTTTATGATTTCTCTTCTCCTGCTGGGTTTAGGGTTTCTTTCTTATTCTTTCTCCAGCTCCTTTAGGTGTAGGGTTAGGTTGTGTACCTGAGACCTTTCTTGTTTCTTGAGAAAGGCTTGTACCGCTATATATTTTCCTCTCAGGACTGCCTTTGTCGTGTCCCACAGATTTTGAACTGTTGTATTTTCATTATCATTTGTTTCCATGAATTTTTTCAATTCTTCTTTAATTTCCTGGTTGACCCATTCATTCTTTAGAAGGATGCTGTTTAGTCGCTATATATTTGGGTTCTTTCCAAATTTCCTCTTGCGATTGAGTTCTAGCTTCAGAGCATTGTGGTCTGAAAATATGCAGGGAATGATCCCAATTTTTTGATAACAGTTAAGACCTGATTTAGAACCAAGGATGTGATCTATTCTGGAGAATGTTCCATGTGCACTAGAGAAGAATGTGTATTCTGTTGCTTTGGGATGAAATGTTCTGAATATATCTGTGATGTCCATCTGGTCCAGTGTGTCATTTAAGGCCTTTATTTCCTTGTTGATCTTTTGCTTGGATGATCTGTCCATTTCAGTGAGGGGAGTGTTAAAGTCCCCTACTATTATTGTATGATTGTCGATGTGTTTCTTTGATTTTGTTATTAATTGGTTTATATAGTTGGCTGCTCCCACGTTAGGGGCATAGATATTTACAATTGTTAGATCTTCTTGTTGGACAGATCCTTTGAGTATGATATAGTGTCCATCTTCATCTCTTATTATAGTCTTTGGTTTAAAATCTAAGTGATCTGATATAAGGATTGCCACTCCTGCTTTCTTCTGATGTCCATTAGCATGGTAAATTCTTTTCCACCCCCTCACTTTAAATCTGAAAGTGTCTTCGGGTTTAAAATGAGTTTCTTGTAGGCAACATATAGATGGGTTTTGTTTTTTTATCCATTCTGATACCCTGTGTCTTTTGATTGGGGCATTTAGCCCATTAACATTCAGGGTAACTATTGAGAGATATGAATTTAGTGCCATTGTATTGCCTGTAAGGTGACTGCTATTGTATATTGTTTCTGTTCCTTTCTGATCTACTACTTTTAGGTTCTCTCTTTGCTTAGAGGACCCCTTTCAATATTTCCTGTAGAGCTGGCTTGGTGTTTGCAAATTCTTTCAGTTTTTGTTTGTCCTGGAAGCTTTTAATCTCTCCTTCTATTTTCAATGATAGCCTAGCTGGATATAGTATTCTTGGCTGCATGTTTTTCTCGTTTAGTACTCTGAATATATCATGCCAGCTCTTTCTGGCCTGCCAGGTCTCTGTGGATAAGTCTGCTGCCAATCTAATATTTTTACCATTGTATGTTACAGACTTCTTCTCCCGGGCTGCTTTCAGGATTTTCTCTTTGTCACTAAGACTTGTAAATTTTACTATTAGGTGACGAGGTGTGGACCTATTCTTATTGATTTTGAGTGGGGTTCTCTGAACCTCCTGGATTTTGATGCTTGTTCCCTTTGCCATATTGGGGAAATTCTCTCCAATAATTCTCTCCAATATACCTTCTGCTCCCCTCTCTCTTTCTTCTTCTTCTGGAATCCCAATTATTCTAATGTTGTTTCGTCTTATGGTGTCACTTATCTCTCGAATTCTGCCCTCATGGTCCAGTAGTTGTTTGTCCCTCTTTTGTTCAGCTTCCTTATTCTCTGTCATTTGGTCTTCTATATCGCTAATTCTTTCTTCTGCCTCATTTATCCTAGCAGTGAGAGCCTCCATTTTTGATTGCACCTCATTAATAGCTTTTTTGATTTCAACTTGATTAGATTTTAGTTCTTTTATTTCTCCAGAAAGGGCTTTTATATCTCCCGAGAGGGTTTCTCTAATATCTTCCATGCCTTTTTCGAGCCCGGCTAGAACCTTGAGAATCGTCATTCTGAACTCTAAATCTGACATATTACCAATGTCTGTATTGATTAGGTCCTTAGCCTTTGGTACTGCCTCTTGTTCTTTTTTTTGTGGTGAATTTTTCCGCCTTGTCATTTTGTCCAGATAAGAGTATATGAAGGAGTAAGTAAAATACTAAAAGGGTGGCAACAACCCCAGGAAAATATGCTTTAGCCAAATCAGAAGAGATCCCAAATTGTGAGGGGTGGGGGAAGGGGATAAAAAGAGGTTCAGAAAGAAAAAAAAAAAAAGAAAAAAGAAAAAAGAAACAAAAAAAGAAAACCAATAATGAAAAAAATATAAAAAGGAAAAAATATATATATATATTAGATAAACTAGTTAAAAAACGTTAAAAAAGAAAAGGGTAAAAGTTTAAAAAAATTTAGCAGAAGAAGAGAAAAAAATTGAAAAAGAAAAAAAAATTAAATTAACTGCAAGGCTAAAGAATCATGGGGAGAAAGCCATGAGTTCTGTGCTTTGCTTTCTCCTCCTCTGGAATTCCGCTGCTCTCCTTGGTATTGAAACTGCACTCCTCGTAAGTGAACTTGGTCCTGGCTGGGTTTCTTGTTGATCTTCTGGGGGAGGGGCCTGTTGTAGTGATTTTCAAGTGTCTTTGCCCCAGGCGGAGTCGCACCGCCCTTACCAGGGGCCGGGCTGAGTAATCCCTCGGGTTTGCTTTCGGGAGCTTTTGTTCCCTGAGCGCTTTCCGTAGAGTCCGGAGGACGGGAAGGAAGATGGCGGCCTCCCAGTCTCTGGCCCGGAGGAGCCGAGAGCTCGGGGTCCCACTCCTTAGTGCGACCTCAGGGAACAGCGTCCAATTGCTCCCGTCACCCTGGCCTCTGGCTGCGCTCCGAGCTCACCGAGCCTGCGACCGGTTCAAGGTAAGCCCGAGCTGTGAGCTCACTCCTCGGCTCTGTCTCTGTAGCCGGCTTCCCCGTTCTAATACCTGTGAGCTCTGCGACACTCAGACACCCCCGATCCTTCTGTGACCCTGCGGGACCTGAGGCCACGCTAACCCCGCGTGGGCTTCACCCCGGTTAAGCCTCTGGAGCGATGTCCCTCAGCGGAACACTTTTAAAAGTCCTGGTTTTGTGCTCCGTTGCTCCGCCGCTTTCCGGGAGCCGGCCCCTCCCCCCGGGGTCTATCTTCCCGTCGTTTTGGATTCACTTCTCCGCCAGTCCTACCTTTCAGCAAGTGGTTGATTTTCTGTTTCTAGAATTGCTGTTCTTCTTCTCTTCGATCTCCCGTTGGATTTGTAGGTGTTTGCAATCTTTAGATAAGCTATCTAGCTGATCTCCTGCTACCTGAAGTAGTCTCAGCTGCTACTTCTCCGCCATCTTGACTCCTCCCTCCCTATGTATTTTTCTAGAAGTTTTAAGGTTTCAGATCTTATGTTTAAGTCTTTAATCTATTTTGAGTTAATTTTTATGAGTTGCATAAGGTAGGGTCCACTTTCATTCTTCTGTAGGTGATTATCCAGTTTTCCCAACACCTTTTATTGAAAGTGTCCCTTCCCCATTGAGTATATATATTTATATTTATGATTATATCTTCTTGATGAATTGACCCCTTCATCATTATGTAATGTCTCTTGTTGCCTTTCTTGACTTAGAGTCTATTTTGTTTGCTATGAGTATAGCTACCACTGTTCTCTTTTGATTTCTACTTGCATAGACCATTGTTTAAAGGAAAAGAGAGTCTCTTATAGGTAACAACATATCATTGAGTCTTTTTTTTTTAATCCATCTATCCACTCTGTATCTTTTGATTTTAGCATTAATCCATCATGTTTACAGAAATTATTGCTGCATGAGGACTTACTAATGCCATCTTATTAACTGTTTTCTGGTTGTTTTGTAGTTCCTAGTTTCCTTCTCTTTTGCTGCCTTCCTTTGAGAATTGATAATTTTACACAGTAGTATGCTTTCATTCTCTTTTCTTTATCTTTTGTAAATTTACTATAGTTTTGCTTTGTGATTATGATGTGTCTTATATAAAATATAGATACAATTCTATTTTACACTGATAACAACTTAACTGAATACAATTGAAAATTCCAAGGTGTTAGTGTATTCAAAAGATAAATTACTACAAATGAAATGTCCGAGATAAATGATACATATTTTCAGAATCTAAAAAGAACTTGCCAAATGCCTAAATTTCTGTCTTTACCTTTAATTTGTGATTTTCATAGATTAGGAATCTAAATTTCTTAACATCTATAATTCTTCCTGTCATGATTTTCATCCTAACTCCCCTAATTATTGCTTTGTTTCTTTCCTTCAGATGTCTTCACTACCTGCCTGTTAATTATTGATATGCCCTAGGATGGTGATTTATACTGTATAATAGGAGTACCACTTGTCATATAGCAGATGATTTCATGTGACTTTTCAAGGAACACGTTTATTTAAGTACATATTTTAATATACATTTGTAAAAAACAACTGTACCAACAAATTAGCTTTGTCTCACATGACATTTACATGAGAAAAGTATTTATTTAAATAATATAGTTGGTGATATAGAACCATGTAATACTCCAATTTGGAAACACAACATAGGTGTTCTTGAAGGTGATCTTGAAGAGAGAGAGAGAGAGATGGATGGAGTCACGAAGATACCAGAAAGACATGGAAAGGAAAAGAGAGAGCAAGAATATGTATGAAAGACCACAGTGATAAACATACAGAAACAAAAGATAAAAACAAAGGGAAATGGAAAAAAGAAAGGAAGAATGTGAAGCCATGTGAACCTTAATTTGGGCTCTTTTGTACCCAGGGTCTACTTCGGGACTGAATATTAACTCCTTTATGAGAATCAAGGTGGTGGGCTGCACAAGTCAGTAATTATAACACTCATTTCAAATTTCATGGTTTGGAAGTATATCATTTTAGGGCTTCCTACCTTTGTATACAAGGAAAGTAACACCCATAGTTTTGGATAAATTTTGTTGTACTTGGAGCTACATATTCATATAGTTTTAAAAATTTTGCCTCTACTACTGTGGAACCATAGATTAGATAATTAAATGCACAGAACTGATGAATTCTTACCTAAAAATGTGCAATATATGAAATAAAAAATGAAAAGTGACTAACAAAGCAATGGTACATAATACATGCTCTTGTTTCTAGCATGGTGTTCATGTTTATAGTAAAATTAGAGTTCTGTCTGTAGCCAAAAATGCCAAAGTACTGAACCTATATTTTAATTATATGAACTAACATAAGTATAAAGAAACACTGTGCCTACCAAGCTTTCTTTGCGAGAGTCACATTTGATGATACACAGTTACTATATGTTTACATGTCAGACCAGGATTGCAAAACGAACATTGAGAAATGCAGAAATATTTGAAAATTAAACATGCTTTTAAGTAACACAGACCAATTGGAAATTACAGGGAAGTTGGTCAATATTTTGATCTGAATGAAACAAAAATACAACATATGGAAATGTGTAGAGGGGTGCCTGGGTGGCTCAGTGGGTTAAAGCCTCTGCCTTCAGCTCAGGTCATGATCTTAGGGTCCTGGGATCAAGCCCCGCATTGGGCTCTCTGCTCAGCAGGGAGCCTGCTTCCCTTCCTCTCTCTGCTTGCCTCTCTGCCTACTTGTGATCTCTGTCTCTGTCAAATAAATAAATAAAATCTTTAAAAAAGGCATTTAAAAAAAGAAATGTGTAGAATGTAGCTGAAGCAGTGCTTCAAGTTGTAAACTATTAAGAAAGAAGAAATATCTAGAATCAATACCCGAAGCATCCACCTTAAGAAACTTTGAGAAGATAAGAAGAACAAACTAAATACAAAGTGAACAGAGGAAATAATAAAGATTAGAATGGAAACTAATAAAATATAAGAGAAAAAAAGATAGAGAAAATCAATATGACCAAAGGATTATGCACCATGGCCAAATGGGATTTATCTCAGGAACGTAAGTTTGGTTTAACATCCAAAAATCAATTAATGTAAAATAATGTAATAGGATGAAGTTTAAAAAGCATATGATTTATCTCAATATATGTAGAGAAAGCACTTGATACAAGCAGATCTACTTACAAAAAAAATCCCAGAGACCTCTCAAACTAAGACTATAAGGAAACTTCCTCATTGATAGAGGTTATCTATTAGAAAACTTATACTAGCATTGTAATAGTGAAAGACTGAATGCTTTCTGCCCAAGATCAGGAAAAAGGCAAGATTGGCAGTCTTTACTTTGTCTGTCAACATTGTACTGGAAGTTTTAGCCAGTGAAATCAGACAAGAAAAAGAAATAAAAATTCTCCAGATTGGAAAGGAAGAAGTAAAACTGTCTTTATTCAGAGACAACATAATATTGTATATAGAAAGTTATAATGAAAATAGAACAAAGCCCTCTGAACAAATACAGAAATTCAACAAGGCCACAGGATACAAGATCAAGCTGAATATAGAAATAGCAAGAATATTTATATGCAACACCAATGAACAACCCAAAATTAAAAAAAATAATCCCATTCATATTGGTATCAGAAATAATATGTATTTAGGGATAAATTAAATGAAAGAAGTGTAAGACTTTTGTACTGAAAACTAAAATACATTTTAGAGAAATTAAAGATAAGTATCAGTGGTTTTTAGCCAGGGTTGATTTTGGACTCCCCCCAAGAGACACTTGACAATATCTGCAGATAATTTTGTTTTGCATAACTGGAAGGATTCTTCTAGCATCCAGTGGGTAGAACCAAGAGAAGATGATCCTACAATGCATGGGAAAGCTCCTAAAAGAATATGATCCAAAATGTTAGAAGTACCAAAACTGAGAAACCCTGATGTAAATGCATCTGATGTTCCCAGAATAAAAGACTCAATATTATTAAGATAGTGATTCTCTCCAAATTGATCTATAGATACAACACAATCCCTATCATAATCCCAGCAGGCTTTTTTTCCTGGAAGTTCACAAGGTGACTGTAACATTTATACAGAAAAGCAAAGATTTAGGATAACTGAAACAATCTTGAAAAAATAACATAGTGCAGGGCTTATGTTTCCTGATTTCAAGCTTACTGTAAAGCTATATTAATCAAGAAAGTGTGTTACTGACATAAAGTTTGGTGGTATAGATAAATGGAACAGAACTGGGAATCCAAAAGTAAACTCTTACATTTTTGGTCAACTGATTTTCAACAAAGGTGACAAAGCAAGTCAGTGGAGTAAAGGATGGCTTTTGACAAGTGCTGCTGAGACAATTGGATATCCACATGCAAAAAGATGAATTTACTCTCCCATTTC
Organism: Lontra canadensis; assembly: GCF_010015895.1. Classification (NCBI taxonomy): domain Eukaryota; kingdom Metazoa; phylum Chordata; class Mammalia; order Carnivora; family Mustelidae; genus Lontra; species Lontra canadensis. The sequence continues at coordinate 36,002,953 of NW_022630997.1, forward strand.
ATACCCTACACAAATAGTAACTCAAAAAGGATCATAAACCTATATGTAAAATATATACCTGTGTTACTTATAGAAGAAACTTATGAAAATATTTCTATGGGCATGTGTTAGGCAAAAATTTCTTAGATAAAACACCAAATGTTCTGACCATAAAAGAAAAAAATGATAAATTGGACTTCTAATTAAAATATTTCACATTTCCAAGACAATGCAAAAATAAACCACAGACTGGAGACAATATTTTCAAATCATGTATCTGATAAAGGAATTATATTCAGAATTTATAAGGGACTCTTACAAAATCAATAATGAGAAGACAACCCAAATTAAAAATTAAATGAGGATACTTTACCAAGAAAGATATATGAGTGTTTAATATCATAAGAAGCTCAGGGATAAAACTCTTGTTCCCTAGCCCTTTAGTGGGATAAAATTAAGTTCCAGTTGTTCACAGAATTAACTGGTTTGATAATACATGGCCTGCTGCTTTTCTTCTCTGTTTCCCTATTCCTTCACATTGTACTAAAATTTCTTCCTCTACTGTGTTTTCCATCTGTGGCACTCTGTTTTGCTAGTTCCTTCTGTAAAATCCATTTCTCCTTCTTGTTGGACATTTGAGCCATACTATCAATTAAATTTGTCTTCCTCTTTTGTAGCTATGTAATATGAGCAGAACATAATGCAGTGTGAGCACAAGAGATGGGTATACTTTCCTTTTTAAAAAGTTTGTTTATTTATTTATTTATTTATTTATTTATTTATTTATTTATTTTGGAGAGAGAGAGAGAGACAGCAAGAAGGGAGGAGGGGTTGAGGGAGAGGGAGAGACAATCTCAAGCAGACTCCCTAACACTGGGCTTGATCTCATCACCCTGAGATCACGACCTGGGCCGAAATCAAGAGTTGGACACTTAACCTTCTTAGCCACCCAGGTGCCCCTTTCTGGTCATTTCTAAATATAAATGTCCTTTTCTAAAGCCTAGCTTTTCCCGTCCTTCATGAGCAGGAACTATACAGCTTTGACGATGTAGATGAAAATGCCGTTCTATAGAGAAGCAGAGAAAAGATAGAAGGATCCTAAGTCCATAAATAACCAAAAGGAGTATGATGATGACCCCACTGGCCTAGAGTTTGTCAGGTTGTTATGGAGAGAGCAAAATATACTGCCATATTATTTAAGGATCACTTTTTGGTCTTTGTTGTTGTTTGTTGTTTTTAGGAATCAGCCAGCTGGCTTCCTACGATATGATCTCCCATTAGTCTTCAATTTCTACCACCTGCCTTATTAAGTCACCTGATTAGTAATCTACAGTGATCTCATTGACTCCATCCTTTCACCAAGTTTAAGAAAGACCTGGGAATTTTAGTAACATGATTTTTTCTCAGATTTCTTGAAGTCCTAATAGTTGAGAAACAAGGTTTTCTTGTTATTCTGTCTGTGCTCTGTAATCACATGCAGTGTGCCCTGTAAACCATCAAGATCTTGGCTCATCAACCAGATTCCTTGGTCTTTCTGCGTAGGTATTAGCAGTGAGGAAAGTGGCAGCAGATGGCGTTCCCCTGGCAACTATGTTTCTAACTCACCAGTTCCTGTCAGTACCTGCTTGAAGGTTACAAACTCATAAACAGTTTAATTCCTCTGACAGACTTGTTGAAGAAACAAGCTGAGAGGATCTCTGGGAGCAGAAGCTTTCTAAAACTCTCAGCCTCACTGCCTCCCGTTCCTTTGAAGGGCATTTGGTTTATCAGGGGGTTATCAGAATCACAATCACTTCTGATGCATCATAAACTGGACATAACAAACTCTTGTTCACCATTGGCTGTCTCGCTCAGAGGGGCAGGGCTTAAAATGACAAGGCTACAAACAACAGCTAAGTCAACGCTCAAGCTGGGTAGTCGTGTTCCGGAGGCAATCACAGAGAATTAGTGGGCTTGTTATGTACCCACCATTTAGTAAGATAATAAGGACCACCGTGGAAAACTGTCAGCTCCAAGTTGGAGAGGTATCCCCCTCTATGGCAGATGGGGTTCTCTAGGAAGCGGATTCTGAGACAGTTTGCAGGGTGTTTATCAGGGAATACTCTTGAGATCAACTTCTATGCAAAGGGAGGGAAGAAAGGAGTGGGCAGAGGGAGAAGCTGAGCTGCCATCACCAAAAGCTTCATTGAACCCCCACAGAGTGCTCCAAAGTCAGGATGTCTTTAGCTGACTTGCACTGCAGACGGGGCGGGGGTGGAGGGCTGGCCCTTCTGCCTCCATGTTGACCAGTCATTGGTATGCAGGCTGCCCCAGGAAGTGGCTGTGACATAGAAGAAGCACATTTTTGTAATCACTTAATTTCCAAACAAGATTGATCGCTTTTAGCTGTCTGGTGACAACCTTCTCAGGAACTTTGGGAATAAGAAATAAGGCTAAGAAACTCCGAAGGAAAAATCTGGATGACTCCTCACAGGGTATAATCTATCCCCCACTCCAAGAACCTCCAAGATGAGTTCAAATGAGTTTCTTCCATTACTTTCGGGTTCTTCTCCTTACCACTGCTAGAAGTGATGACTTAATCTCTGCAGTCAGCTAGCAATACTTTCTCACTAGGGTACCTGTGAACAAAATGTCCCAATCAGGGTGGCTGGGATTTTTAGGAGGCAGTAGCTGTTCAACCATCCTTTGGCTTCTCTAAAACGTGTTAGGCTGGGAGACCTGGGACCGTGTTTCTCTTCCGCTATTACCTGCAACCCCTCTTCCCTCAACTCAATGATTCATTCCGTTATTCATCATTTACATGCCATGTTTGTTCCAGGTGCAGCAATTTTCCTCCTTAAAACAGAGTTTTTTATGTAAACTATTATTGGTCTCTGTCAAAATTTGCCGGAAGTACAATGTTTCAAATTCAGATCTATTTCTCCTTTAATTTGGGGCTGTGTGGTGGCCACCTAGTTTGGTGTCTAAGAACACAGCAGGTACTCAATAGGTTCTTGTTGAACTTATTTGAACCCCACAGAATTTCCTTCCTTAAATGTGAGTGTCCTAACTACTTAAGTTTTATTTGCTGTTTCACAAACCTGCAAATGCATGAATTTCAAGAATTCAAAATGTTTTTGGAAATGCCTTTTATGAGATGTCACTTCAAAAATGTCCTCTGTATTCTTGAATGAATAAAGACCCTTGTTGTTATTATTATGAGACTTTTGTTTAAAATAATAAGAATAGATGTTGGCTGCTTTCAAGAGAACTTACTGTGAAATTATTGGTTGACACAGAATCAGATGGGAGGCTTGAGAAACAGCCTGGGGCCTAGGCAGGACCTAGGAAATCTCCAAGGAGTCAACAAGCAAGAAGTAATCATCTCAAAAGGACATCATCACAGAATACATGTATGCATTTTTATTTTTTTTCCTTTCATAGCTTCACTTAGAATTCAAATACTATATTGGATTTATGTAGTCTGATCATGTGCCTATTTCCTACATATACTTTGGTAGCTGTCTCTTGATCCTTTTCTTTAAAAGATTTTTAAAAATTTACTTGAGAAGGAGAGAGAGAGAGAGAACGTGAGGAAAGGAAGGGGGAGAAACAGGCTTCCCCGAAGGGCAGGGAGCCTAACACAGGGCTCAGTTCAAAGACCCTGGGATCATGACGTGAGCAGAAGGCAGACACTTAAGCACCTGAGCCACCCAGGTGCCCCTATCTGTTGATCCTTTTTATATATCCATTCTGTTTTCTCATCTCAGAGAATGTCAATAGTTGTCCACATTAGAAATCTGTATATCCTGTAGTGTTTATACACAGTTATTGCTACAGATATTAGGACATTTACATATATTAATCTGACACTTTTCTACTTAGACCTTGACTCCTACCATGCACACAAATAGGAGACTACAAACTTTTTATAGCACACACTAGCATATCTTGTCTATATTATTATATCTATCTAATACATCCACTTTTGTTGTTGCAACAACAAAAGCAATCTTTCTTGTCCCTAAACACGCAGGAGAGTTCAATCACATTTCCAGCCAGAGTTTAGTATATATGCAGGCCTATATACATTTTTTTTCAGCATAATATATGCATATATTTTTAAAATGCTAAATTATATTAAAAGACATCATGAGTCTTCTCAGTGCCATGGTCCAATTACCTTGAAACAAATGCTATTTTTCTTTTTTTTTTTTAAAGACTTTATTTATTCATTTGACAGACAGATAACAAGTAGGCAAAGAGGCAGGCAGAGAGGGTAGTGGGAGAAGCAGGCTCCCTGCTGAGCAGAGAGACTGATGCGGGACTGGATCCCAGGACTCTGGGATCATGACCCGAGCCGAAGGCAGCGGCTCAACCTACTGAGCCACCCAGGCTCCCCAAATGCTATTTTTCTGACATTTTCCTATGTACATGTTTTATGTGCTTTTACTAACATTTTTAAAGTAATTCATGTGAGATTTTATGTACTGACTTCTTATTCTGTCAAATATGGTTGCACACCTTCCTGGTAATTCCACTTTCAAAATCCTCCTAATGGAGTTTTGCTCCACTTATATAAATTCCTTTGAAATTCCTAAATTCTCTGTTTTTCTGAATTAATTCTTCCTTCCCTCCCTCCCTTCCTTCCTCCCCCCTTTCTTCCTTTCCTTTCCTTTTTTCCTTCCCTTTTCTTTCCTTTTTCTTTTTTCTTTTCTTTTCTTTTTTGGCTTATTTGTTTATTTATTTGTTTTAAACTCATTCTATTTGAGGGGTGCTTGGGTGGCTCAGTGGGTTGGGCCTCTGCCTTTGGCTCGGGTCATGATCTCAGGGTCCTGGGATCGAGCCCTGCATCGGGCTCTCTGCTCAGCGGGGAGCCTGCTTCCCCTCTCTCTCTGCCTGCTGCTCTGCTTACTTGTGATCTCTCTATGAGGTGAACCATGAGAGACTATGGACTCTGAAAAACAATCTGAGGGTTCTGAAGGGGCGGGGGTGGGAGGTTGGGGGAACCAGGTGGTGGGTATTAGAGAGGGCACGGATTGCATGGAGCACTGGGTGTGGTGCAAAAACAATGAATACTGTTGCGCTGATAAATAAATAAATAAATAATCTTTAAAAATATAAAAATAAAAAAAAAACTCATTCTATTTGGAAGTTTTCCTCAAATACTCCATTGCATTTGGCTCTGTATCTTTACTAGTGAGCTGCTCTATTGATTGGAAGTTATTGTAAAGTGTTTGATTTGTTGATAGGATATGGCATTATTTTTTCTGAGTTCCTTGGTTTTCTCCTGAAATACCCATATCCCATTTGGGTACTGAGTCTTCTTCATAGTTGAATATGCATGTATACATTTGATTTCCTTGTTTTCAATAGAATGCCCAATTCTACATTCTGCTGTGACTGGTGCCCCAATTTCAAAATTTCTCTGATTTTTTTTCTTTATTGGAAACATCTACTTTTTGCAGAGGTTGGAGAGGGGTTTGGCACATGGTTGTGTATAAATTAGGAGTGAGGGTTTAAGAGTCGAGTAGCCAGAATCCTCGATAGTTTTATGAAATCCATTTATTTCTCACCCTGTGTCTTACCCACATCTTTTAAGATGTCTTTTATTATATCTCAAGTCTCTAAGACTTTAGGGTTATTCTGGGACAAATTGGCTTGTTTTTTGTCATTGTTTTCATGGGTATTTAACTTTCCATTTTTTCACCAATCTTTTCAATTTCAAGTGAATTTTAAGAATTGCTTGATTTGTGTATAATTGGGTCATATGAAAAAAATTATTGAATCTCATCTAATATAGATACTTTCCATTCACTGAACTTACTTTTCATTTATTCATTCACTTATTCAAACAATAAAAGTGGTGCTAGGCACGGCTTAGGTGCTTGGGATACCTAAGCAGTGAAGTAGTGATGGAAAGAGAAAAATATATTTTTCTATGTGGAACTAGGTTTCTAATAGAGTATTCAGACTATGAATTTCTTTTCATATGTATTTTGAGTTTTACATAGTAATATAACAAATAATCCAATATAGTACATAATATATAGTATGTATTTGTATTTTTTTCTAAAGATTTTTTTTTTTAAGATTTTATTTATTTATTTGACAGACAGAGATCACAAGTAGGCAGAGAAGCAGTCAGAGAGAGATAGGAGGAAACAGACTCTCTGCTGAGCAGAGAGCCTGATGCGGGGCTTGATCCCAGGACCTGGGATCATGACCCGAGCCGAAAGCAGAGACTTTAAACCACTGAGCCACCCAGGCGCCCCTTTTCTAAAGATTTTATTTATTTATTTGATAGACAGAGATCACAAGCAGGCAGAGAGGCAGGCAGAGAGAGAGGAGGGAGCAGGCTCCCTGCTGAGCAGAAAGCCAGATGCAGGGCGCGATCCCAGGATCCTGGGATCATGACCTGAGCCAAAGACTTTAACCCACTGAGCCACCCAGGCGCCCCATGTATTTATATTTTAAGAACTACTCTATGATCTAGCAGTTAGATTACTAGGTATTTACGCAAAGGATAAAAAAAATACAGATTTGAAGGGGTACAGGTACCTCAATGTTTATAGCAACATTATCAACAGCAGCTTAACTATTGAGAAAGCCCATGTGTCCATTGACTGATGAATGCAAAAAGAAAATGTGGTATACATACACAATGTAATATAACTCAGTTATAAAACTGAATGAAATCTTGCCATTTGCAACAAAAATGTAGAAGGAGCTAGAGTGTGTTATAGTAAGTGAAACTAGTCAATCAGAAAAAGACATATGCCATATGACCTCACTCATGTGGAATTTAAGAAAGAAAACAGATGAACATATGGGGTTGGGGAGAAAAAAGGAGAGAGGGAAACCAGAAGGGACTCTTAATGAAAGAGAACAACAAGAAGTACATTTATCTTCATTGAATTTTGTGTTGTTCAATTTATTTATTCTCTTTATTGTTAATAGACATCAGAAAGTCTTCAATTTTTGAGGTTTGTTTTGTTTCTTGCTATTGAAAACAATAACCATATGCTTATTCTCGCACATGTGCAAGAATTTCTCTGGGATTTATACATAATACTGAAATTGCTGTTATCTTAAGGTATGGGCATATTTAACTCTATAAAACAATACCCATTTCTTCTTTTCTAGACTGGCAGTGAATGGAAAGTCTTCTTGCCCAACATTCTAGTTAGCACTTGATATTGTTTGATTCTTTGAGTTTTGGGTTAAAGTGATTGGTGGAAATGAAATCTTGCTCTGCATATAAATTGGACACCTCCCCCCAGATTATCAATGAGATTGAACGTTATTTCACTCATTATGTACCTGTGGCATTTTGTGGTTCATTTTCGAAACTCGTTTTTTTTTTTTTTTTTAAGATTTTATTCATTTATTTGAGAGGGAGAGAGAGAGCATAAGCCAGGGGAGGGAGCAGGGAGCCTGACTTGGACTTGATCCCAGGACTCTGGGATCATGACATGAGCTGAAGGCAGATGGTTAACAACTGAGTCACTCAGGTGCCCCGACCCCCATTTATTTCTTTTCATTTTTTTAAAGATTTTATTTATTTATTTGAGAGAGAGAGAGCACAAGAGGGGAGAAGGTCAGAGGGAGAAGCAGACTCCCCGTGGAGCTGGGAGCCCGATGTGGGACTCAATCCCAGGACTCCAGGATCATGACCTGAGCCGAAGGCAATCACTTAACCAACTGAGCCACCCAGGTGCCCCCCCCCCATTTATTTCTTGTATGTGTTTTTGGAATGAGTTGGGTACTTCTCCTTATTGATTTGAAAGTCTTCCTAGTGTATTTACAATCGTAATTTGTTAAATATTTTGTAAACATTTTTTTCAATTTTGTGTCTTAACTTTCCATTCTTTTTATCATTTTTTAAGGAAGAGAAATTCTTAATTTTAATGCAATAGAATTTATCAGTCTTTTCCTTTATGGATCATTTTGGTATCTTATTTAAGAAGTCTTTCTCTTCTTCAAAGTCATAAAGATGTATTTTTAAGTAGTATTAATTATGCTTATTAACATGTGTTTATTCACCCGGAATTGAATTTTGTGTGTGTTCTGTGGTTGGTTCCAACTTATTTATTTATTAGTTAACCATTTATAGAAAGCCATCCTTCTATGACCTGCACATGTCCTTTTATATATAACAAAAATCAGAAAACAAAAGTATAAGCCAGTCCCATTGGTGAAAATAGATAAACATTTCCAAACCAATAACTAACAAATGGAACATGGGATATAAAAAAGATAATAATATCATGACCAGTTATATTTATTCTAGTAATATACATTTGAAAACATTAAACAATAATAAAGTAATTCAATAGACACATGAAAGGTTTAAGGAAAAAAATTTTGATTATTTTAATGGCAAAATCTAAAGTTAAGCATAATGAATTAATCTCTCATGAAAATAGATGATCTTAACATGTGTAATGTCCAAACACTGTGCTCCAGTTTTGCCAATATTTTAGTTTTATTATGTTTTCTTCTAATTAACCCTGCCTTCAGTTAGATATTGCTACATTAGTTTATATAAATGTTTGCTTATATTTTTGCACATGTTGATTTTTTTTTACTAATCAATCTGAAATTCATCTATGCTATTTCCTTGTAAATAATTTATCTGTATTTTGTCTACTTTTTAGATACTTGTCTTCTCTTATGTTTTTTGAAGTTTTGCTAAGTTATGCCTAAGAATGGAAATCTTTTATTTATGCCTCTGGGATAAATGTATTTAAAGCACTGTTTTGGAGACTCTGTATAGAATTCACACCTTTCTCTGTGTTCTCTTTCTTTTGGGACTTTAGTTATTAGACCTTCTGATTTTGTCTTCCATATCTACTTACTTCCTTTTCAGTCTACAATCTTTTTTAACCTCTGCTACACTGAGAATTATTTTTTTAGTTCTATCCTCTGTTTGGTAAATTTCTCTTTATCTGCATCTTGTTTGTCATTTAACACTTCATTGATTATACTTTTCATGTTTATATTTGGTGGTAGTTCTTCCTGTCTTTTCTTCATTTAACATATTTTATTAGTTACTATTTTTTGGTTTAGTCATTTTATTTCAGCTGTACTTAATTTAAAATACATATTTTATATTCTCTATCCAACAGTTGCAATATCTAATTTATCTGATATTCTTGGTGATCTAAATCCTCTGCTTCTTGCTCTTGCTCTCTCTGGCTAATTGATATTTGTATTACATTGTTATTAGTGTTGAGAACTCATTGTGGTGAGGCTTTATCTGCAGGATCACTGCTTGGCCTTTTTGAAGATATGGCCTATTGGAGACTTTCACCTAATGACTACTCTAGCTAGTTTGCAGCTTATGATAGTCCACTAAAAGCTAGAAGTATGACCACATGAAGTCCTTGCCTTCCAGGAATTCAAGGACAGATAAAGGAACAATGGCATCAAGCTCTGTTAGTGTCATATTCATAGTTGCTGGTGTACCCATTCTTCTCCCTCTGCATCTTCCCATCTTCGGATACCTCGCTCTTTATCCTACTTTCCCACACTGCTACCTAGAGAAAAATTGCTTACAGAAGGAAATGGAGGGAGAACAAAGGTTTGGAGCCAGGTCTACTGTGTACTATAAGTTGATACATGAGAAGGGAATAGATTGAGAACCAGAGAGTACTTACATTGTCCAATATGGTCTAGAGGAAAGGGGTATTGAAAGGAGATTTCCCCTTGGTTACAAATTGTCACCAGTCAATGTTCTTAGAAAGTCCCAGGTAAAGATTCAAATTCCATTTGTGCTTGTTTTTCACCAACTCTTGGTTGAACACATGTTTTATGGTAAGCATCTTTTGCATCAGGGAAGATGCAGCAGGAAACAACACAGCAAAGACGTTGTTCCCATGGAGTCTATACAGTATAGACAAGCACTTTAAAGAAAGGAATAAATAATTAAATACTATTTTAAATCAATATAAATGTTAAGATGGGAATGAAGCAGAGTAAGGGGACAGTGATGGAAGGAAGGGTGCTATCTTACCTAGGGTAACAAGATAAATCCTCTGTGCTTAAGTGACTTTTGAGCAGAGACCTTAATAAAATTGTTGGATCTTGTTTTCATAAAGAAGATGTTGCACTAGGACTGAGCTACCTGGGAGATTCAGTTTCTACTAGGGCTGTAATTGTAATAGATGTAAACACAGGGTTTTAGGTGGGGAGGACAGTTGTAGGCCATTAAGTCAAGTTTGTTTAATGGTTTCATGAAAGGCTTACAAGAGGGTGACCAAAGTCTCAAAGGTGATAAAAGGATTAGGCAGTCAGAGGAGATAGAAAAAGTGCACACAAAGAAAATAGTGTCTGTAGAAGCATAAGACAATATGGAGTGGTACTGTAGTAACTCTATTTACTGTAGCCTATAGGGTTATAATGCACTTAAGAGATGCAAGCAGAGGCAAAAACAAAAGCATTTCTGTGACAAGCTACACAGTTTGGATATTACTCTGAGGCCAGTGGGCTAGAAAATGATTTTAAGTAAGGGAGTAACAAAGTTAATATTATATGTTGGAAAGATCATTCCACAAGTTGGAACGTGGCCAATTTGTAAAGAGCAGATTGAAAAGAGACTGAAATCAGAAAAACTAGTTAAATTTCTGTATTTATCTAAACATAGATGTAGTTCCCAAATATGTTTGACTCTACTGATGTCTACTGTGAATATAGAAACTCTCTCATGACGTCAGTGACACTTACACAAACACAGTGCAAGTATTTTACATTTATATCATTAATACTCCTCATGGATTCATTTTACCCCTTTCCTAGGTAGGCCACGGATCCTTCATTCAATGTATATTTATTGTATTTTTTATAGCTAGCCTTTGCCAGGCATTTTGTCTTGGAACTGGTCAAACCACAGAAAATAGGCTGGAATAACAGTGAAATTCTGTTATGGAAAATCGATTATATTGCTAGTACTCTTCATTTTAACTCCTACTGACCCCTTGCTTGTCCGTATTTCCATCCGTCCTTGATGGTGTTTGTTTTTCCTCTGGCCATCTTGTGGAATCACGTACATCATCATAAACATAAGGACAACAAATATTCATTTCGGTTATCGTTCACCTTCAGGCTTTTATTGTAACTCCTAACTTTCAGTGGTTCTATGACAGGATTAGTTGCCTCCTGCTGGTCTTCACTGCATCTATTACAAGTAAACTCACTTTAATCTTCAGGAATTAAATGTCCTGGGCTTTAATAAGGTCAGTGTTCAATGCTTTTCATTCTCACAGATGAGTCTTGGTCACAAGTTTTCTGAACCATCTGTTGATGACAAAGAAGCCTGCTGTTTGATGGCCTTGTATTCTCTGCCTCCAGTAACCCCTCTTTGACTATACTTTCCCCTCCAAAGCAAGTCATTAAAGTTTGTTTTACAAAACTCAATGTGCTGTTTTTCCTTCAGTTTGCTCTGCAATACATGGAGTTCTCTAGAAAAACATTTTAACAGCTTAAATTCTTTCCTCTAAGTATTCCTTACTGTGTGAGCTGTTTATCTCCAGAGCCCTCGTAATTCTGCACTCTTGATAATTACTTTATATTGCGATTCGGAATCAATCCTAACATCATCACCTCAAGTTTCTTCTAGATGCAGAGGGTACCATTACAGATCTATCCAGTGATGAGTTAACTATTAGCCTCTTTCTTGTTCACTGGCTGAACAGTCAACAGTTGACACATAAGAAATAAAGCTCTCTATATTTTGTTCTTTATGCTTTGCCTGCTTGGAAACAAGTAACACACATTTTATGTTCCAAAAGAAGCATCGCTAACTTTATACTACTTCAACACATACCGGTTAATCCAAGCTCCCTAGAAAGAACAGTTCTACATATCTTTAGATTTCATCAGAAAAAACCAAGATGTGGTAAAAGAGCATGGGTTTTAGAGTTTTATAGATATGACTTGTTATTAACTTTGTCATTTCCAAAGTATATTTCCATTTCCAAAGTGGCTTTAGCCACTTCTGAGTCAAACTTCCTATATTTGTAAAATAAGGATAATAATATTATGATTCAGATTGTGAATCTGAATCTATTTCTAAGAGTATTTTTTTCAATTCTTATATATTTATATGTTTATTGAAGTTTACACTGTGTTCATTGGATTCAAAAGAATCACTTGGATTGAGATTTAGAATTGCATTCTATTTGTAGATTCGCATTTTTCCTTTTATTTTAGAAATAGGATTTATTTCTGTACTTACTCAAGGTGTTTATATTTCTTCTCTGAATATTTCCTTCATTTTTGTTCTAATTGAATTTTGGCGATCCCTTCAGGGCATTGATAGACATAGAGGAAGCTCTCCCACGTACTCATTATTTCCTCTCCTCTCTCCTCTCCTCTCCTCTCCTCTCCTCTCCTCCCCTCCCCTCCCCTCTCCTCCCCTCCCCTCCCCTCCCCTCCCCTCTCCTCTCCTCTCCTCCCCAATTCCTTATCTTTCCTATCCTTTCCTTTCTTTTTCTTTCCTCTCCTCTTCTCTCTTCTCCTCTTCTTTTCTTTATTTTCTTCCCAATATCTGATCTTTGAAAGGGTCTAGAGGTAGAATAGTCTTTCCTCTTGCTTTTTATTGTTTCATCCATAGCATTTCTCTTTCTCCTCTCTAAAAACTGTTTTCTTTGTGGTGGTCTATACCAATCTACCTCTTACTCTCTCTTACTTTTTGAATGCATTAGAGGTTAGTTTATACTCTTCACTACTATTCCTGTTATCATTCTTGGAATAGGAACTTAATTATAAAAATGATCTCAAATTTTCATCTATCTCCATTTTCCTGAGCTTTGTAATATGATTTTGCTGATCCTTCTCAGGAGTTGTAAAGTCTATTTTTCCACACCTTGAACTTGGGCTAAGCCTGTAACTTAGTTTAGATAGTAGAATGTAATAGAAATGCCATTGTTTGTTCTGAGCGTAAGCCCGAAAGAGCCTTGCACACTTCTATTCTTTCTCAGATCCCTGTAGCAATTGAATGTACCTGGGTTAGATGTTGGAAGTATAAGAAACCATGGAGGAGAACCAGGTAAATAAGATCAGTGGACCCAGCTGAGACCCTGGACTTCTGATAGAACTCAACCAAGAACATCAGAGCCAATTGGCAACTGACTTACAGCTGACCACAGACAGATGGGTAAACCATTCCAATACCAACAGATCAGCAGAACTGCCAAGATGACCCACAGCTTATGAGCAACAAACAATGTTTATTAATGTATGAAACCGAAATTTTGTTATTTTTACCCAGCATTATTTTGGCAATAAATAACTGGTACAAGAATTAATTGTGAAGAAATAAAAATCACAAAGTTATGCAACACAAACATCATAAGAAAAACTAATCATGAAATCTGAGTTTGTGATCTTTCCATTGTACGCAGAATGTCTTCACAGTTTATAAAAGCAAGTGATAAAGATCACACAAAAATCCAAGCCAATCTGGACAACTCTATGTTAGAATTCTTCAGTCATTACCAAAGTTACAAACATACACCTCCAAATTGTAAAATTAAAATAAAGGTTTGCTTTTGGTATGGGAAATGAGAAATGAGAGAACATCACAACAATGCTATTAGGATGTTCGGTATAACTGCAATGGGTAGTAGTTTCTCAACCGTTGTTTCAACTTCTTCCTGAGATTTATCCCTACACCTGAGGGTTATACTTATTTTCTCAGCCAGTCCCACACACCAGGAATGGGAGCACTGTGTGATGTCCACAGACTGTTGCAGAAAATGTTCAAACTGAGCCAGAGAGCTAACCTTTTCAATTCTTACAATTCTTTGTGGTTATTTTAACAGTATATATACTCAATTTCAATCTTCAGTTGCTGAATATTCTTTTTAAGGTTGGCCATGTGGGCAATCAAGGTGGAAATCCTAAAATCAGTTTCACAAAACAGAAAAGCTGTTAAAAATGTTTTCAAAATACTTTGGCTTAGGGTAATGAAAAATGTTAGAAAATTTGGCCAGTTTGGAATGTTTGGATTCTCCTACTTGACATGAAGGAACTAAAACGGTCTCAGTCACTGTGCTAACACAAGCCTATGTGCACATGACTTTGAGATCTTCTTCAGTCACAGTTTCTAGAACAACATATGTACTAACATGCCTCCTCTTTCAGTAATGGTAATATAGAATTCAGAAGGGAATGGATTTGATCCATTTATGCACAACTTGATAATATGTAGTTAAGAGTGTGAGCTTTGATATTACTGAGATAAACCCCCAATTTTTCTGCTATTTGGTCTTGTGAGGTTAGGGCAAGTTGTTGAATACCTCAGGAAGTTGTTTTTCGTGTGAAATGGAAATAATATTGATTACCTCAGTGTTTTGGCTATGTTTCTATTTTTGTTTGTGGAATGAACTGCCACTTACATCACAGTGCCTTGGAAAAAGTTAGTTCTCTGTCGATTTCTTTCTTCCAATTCAAAAATCCCAAATCTGTTCTGTATAATCTTGACATATTTTTTATTATTTTCCTATCAAGACCAATTTCCCCAAAGATCTCTATTAATTCCTGTCTAATCTATGAACTTTGCTTGAATGTTATTGATTGGCTTCAATTTTGATTCTAAACATCTGTTGTCTAATTAAACTTTCAACAATTTAAATTGGCAAACATATTACTCATTTTGGCAAAATTCTCTTTATTGTACTCTAAATATTTTATTTCCAATAGATCTTTCTTCTTAAAATATTTGCGAAGTTTTGGAGAAGGACTCTCCCTTGCTCTTATTATAAAGAGGATACAGTGTTAACAAAGAACAGAATATACCATATATTTGCTAACGGAGTCAGTAAACTGAGTCTGAAAATATCCCTTAAAATCTCATTAAAGAAGATATAAATAATCTGAATAGTCCTGAATCTGTTACAGAAATGAATTTGTAGCTAAAATCTTTAAAAAAAAAATCTTCCAAATAAAAACCTCCAGGCTCAGATAGCATTAATGGTAAAATCTAGCATATGCTTAAAGAACAAATAACACCGGTTAAAAGAATCCTGCCGGAAAATAGAACTGATTGTGTAAGTAGAAAACACCAAGTAAACCACAAAAGAGATCCTAGAACTAATAAATGAGATAAGCCAGATTGTTGGATAAATACGTATGTCACATCCATATACCTATGTAATAATGGTGGATAATTGGAAATTAGAATTTTAAAAATATCATTTAAAATAGCACCAAAAAGGAAATATCTCAATATCAGTCTAATATTATCTGAGTAATTTTCACAGAACATGGATAAAAAAAATCAAAGACAGCCTACCTAAATTAAGGAATATAGCCATGTTTATACGTTGAAAGATTCAGTTTTGTTGAGATATCGTCTCTTACAATTTGATCTCCAGATCCAACGTAATCATAATTGAAAATTCACTAAGGTTTTTAAAAATAGACATTGACATATTAATCCTAAAATTTCTATGGAAAGACAAAAGAAGTAGGATAACCAAACTGACACTCTGAAATTTTGCAAAGGAACAGTGTCATAAGCCTCACATTACTTAATTTCAAGAATTACTGCAAAGCTATAATAAGCAAGAGTGTGGTATTGTCAAAAGGATAGACACATAGATCAATCAAACAGAATGAAGGCCTAGAAATAGACCCTATGAATATATTCAACTGATTTTTGACACGGGTCTAAAAGTAATTCAATAGAGGAAAGATAAATAGCCTTTTCAAAAAAAAATGAATTTGTTTCATACCTCAACACCATGGGAAATACACACACACACACACACACACACCCCACCTCTTAGGATAGATACAGATCTAACATGCAAAATTTCTTTAGAAAGGAAGAAAACAGGAGGAACTATATTAAAATGGGTTCATTAAAGAATTTTTAGAAATCAAAAGACGACCCATAAAAGAAAATATTTGTTAGTTGTACTCAATCAATATTTTAAAAAATTGTTCTGTGAAAGACACAGCTATGCAAAGGAAAAGACAACTCATAAAATGGGGAAAGTGTTTGCAAATCATTTATCTGATGAATTACTTATACTGAGACTATATTAAAACTCCCCAAACTCAATAATATGGAAACCAATAGCATAATAAAAAATATTCATATTTGAACAGACATTTCTTGTGCAAATAAGGACATAAAAAGACGGTCAATGTCATTAGTCACCAGGAAAACACAAAGTAAAACTACAGTGAGATACCACTCCACACATATCAGAACACTTAACATTTTTTTTAAACGGACAATATCAAATATGAGAATGTGCAGCAGCTCTCGTGCATTGCTAATGGGAGTTTGAAATGAGATGGCCATTTGGAAGACAACTTGGTAGTCCTTTGAGGGTTAATACTTTAAGAAATGTTGTATTTTTTATTTGAAAGGTCATAGTTCTCAAAGTTACCATATGACCCAGGAAACTCACACATAGGTAATTTACCCAAGTGAATCCCGCTTTATGTTAACATAACTTTATTTATGATCACCAAAACCTGGAAACAGCCACGTGGTGCACAGAATAATGACCCCTCCAGGATGCATACGTCCTAATGCCTGAAGTTGGTGAATAGGCTAGTTATATGACCAAGGAGTGTTAATGTGGAATTAAACTTGCTAATCTGCTGACTTTAAAATGAGGAAATTATCCTGGAATATCCACGTGGGTAATAAGGGTCCTAAAAAATGGATGAGGCATTTCAAATCAGAACCAGAAAGATGGGGGTGTGAGGACTCAGTCTGGCATTCCTGGCATCAAAGATGGGAGGAGAGAGCCATGGGACAAGCAATGTGGATGGCTTTTAGAAGCTGGAAAATACAGGGAAATAAATGCTACCCTAAAACCTCCAGGCAGAAATAGAGCCCTGCTTACACACTGATTTTAGTCCAGTGAGACCTATTTTAGACCTCTGCTCTCCATTAACTAATGATTAAAAAAAATCTACATTATTTTAAGCCATTAAGTTAGTAGTAACTTATTCCTGCAACATCAGAAAACTAATAGATATTCAGATGTCCTACAATAGAAAAGTGTATAAGCAAACTATGGGAGATCTGTCCAATAGAACATTTCTCAACAATAAAGCTGAAACAATCACCTAGTCAAAAGACCATATGACTGAAACTTAAGGGCATTTTACTTAGTTAAAGTAGCCAGATCCCAATGACATTTTTCCTGGCATTCAGGCAAAATGAAAATGATAGGGATAGAAACAGATAAGTGGTCAGCAGGGTTTGAAGTTTTAGGAATAGGTTGACTACAAAAGGATTGCACAAAAAGATGTGGGGAAAGTAGAACTGTTGTGTATTATATACACAACTGTATGCAATTGTCAAAAATCATGGAACTGGATGCCACCAAAAGGGAATTGTAACTGTGTGCAAAATTAAAAAAAAAAATCAACCAGGAAGTTAGGGAAACTGCAGGGGGAAATAACCATCTGTATCTTTCAATCTGATAAAAAAAATAAATTGAAGTTAATAGAAAAATCAGTCACATTCCTACCTCAGATTTGTCAACTGATAGTGTAGGTATTCTTGGAATCTTTCTATTCATATAGACAGAGATATAGAGACATAGATTGCTTGCAAATTCATCAGTACATCCCAAACACATTTACATATCATTTCAAAATCATTTGTGGTGCACAAGGTCTCAATCGTGCCTTTCTCCTCTATAAGTCTGTCAAGTTTTCAAATTGTTCATTTGTTATGGCTATCTAAACAGGCACTATTAATGCTGTGTCCTATGAACTTGTTGAGATTACAAATTACCGATTATCCAAATTTGTTTCTTTCTGGTGTTTAATAATATACTGCTGTGTACCAGTACTACCACAAAGTTAGCAGCTTTAAAAACCATACATTCGTCATCTCACCTTTTCTGTGGATCATGAGTCTAGGAAGAGTTTAGCTGGTTCTTCTGCTTATGGTAACATAAGGCTGCAATTAAGTCATTGGTCAGCACAGAGTTCCCATCTGGAGGCTTGACTGGGGAAGGGACTGCTTTCCTTCTTGTGTGGTGGTTGTTGGTAGCTTTAGTTTTTTGCCAGTTATCAGCTGGAGGCCCCCCTCAGCCTCTAGAGGCCACCTATAGTAGTACCTTGTCACCAAGGGTTTTCTAACATGACTGCTTACCCCCTTGCCAGCTGGGTGCTGCTGTTCTATGTAACATGGTCACTCAAGTAAACACACATGGTCACATACTTCTAGGCGAGTAACAGATCCCACCTACACTTAAGGTTGAAGGAACACACAAGAGAGTGAGCCCCAGGAACTGTGGCTGAGAGGGGACATGTAAGAGTATTCATCAAGAATCCTCTGATAAAAAGGTCTCCAGTGGCATCCTATGTCTTGCTGATTAGAGTGACTTTGGCTTCTCCAGAGACCTCTAAAGGATTCTTTTATTACACCTAGCACCTACCATTTTTCTAGTTTTTAGTTTATTTGTAGGAAGTAGTCTCTTTCTACTCCTCGAGAAAGTGTTTTTCACTAGCATCAAATAGCTAAGCGTTCCCTTCTTATTCGGTCCTTACTTGTTCTTTTTGTCTGAAAATGTCCAACATCTGTGTGGCATC
This sequence comes from Lontra canadensis, assembly GCF_010015895.1. Taxonomy (NCBI): domain Eukaryota; kingdom Metazoa; phylum Chordata; class Mammalia; order Carnivora; family Mustelidae; genus Lontra; species Lontra canadensis. The sequence goes on from NW_022630997.1 coordinate 36,021,487, forward strand.
AGATCTGTTGCTGATAAAAATCTCATATTTTACATATTCTTTTGTTCATTTCAGTAAGAATCTGGAAAGGGAGGTGATGTGTCTCCATTATAATATATATTAAGAATTTATGGGGATCTCTTAAAGTTTTATTTGAGGAGGAGAGAAGTTCTTGATGAAGATCTGGTCATGGGTTTGAGAAATAAAGTGGCCTGTGAAGCCTCTGTGACTCATTCAAAAATACTTGATATTATCTATTTGTTTTGTGAATATATATCTCTTGCCTTTCTGTGCTGCTTTTCCCCTCTCAGATTTTAGTCTAGGACTTTAAATAAACTGTAATATAATATTGAATTTTACCATGTCAGAGTTTTATATGTCTTTAGTTACATCATATATAATTTATAGGGTCTTAGTTAATTAAAACCTTAAAGCCTTTTCTTCTTTGTGAATAAAATAAGAGCAGAAATTTCCTTGAAGAGCGAGAATTTAATTATGTGTAAAGCATTTGTACACCACCTGGTGCATGCTAACACCCTAATAAATACAGTCTATTTTTTGTTATTTACGAAAATGGGCTTTTTAAACCTAATCTTGTTAGAGTCACAAACACTTCTGTGATATAGAAATCATCTTTCAAATTTTACATATGAAATAACTAAACATTAGAGATACTAAGTGACTTAAGTTTCCACCAAAAGAGTGGAGAAGCCTGAATATGGTGCAGGGCCATATGACTTCAATCCCGTGCTCTTGACCTTCTATTGTAACTATGAGTAGGTCCAGAAAGGAGACATATCCCACAAGGGATGCTGAAAATCCATCAGCTAAACTTGTTAGCACTTTTCTTAAAACATTGAAATTGCCACCTGTCAACAATTTGGTATCACTTCCACCCTACCACAGGGTGGCAAGGCCCATTTGTCTGTTGGATTATTGCGCTGGCTTCCTAACTTGTCATTTTGATTCTGCTCCTGCCAGTCACACTGCCAACACACAGCATATATCATCAACACATTAAACTATGTGATGTTTAATCTTCAATGAGATCATGTCACTCCTCTGCTCAAAATATTTTGTTGTCATTGTATATATATATGTGTGTGTGTGTATATATGTGTACATATATATGTGTGTGGTTATATAGTTTATATATATATATAAGTGTGTACACATATAAATATATATAAATGTGTATATATAAATGTATAATCATATAAATATATATAAAAATGTGTATATATATAAATGTGTATACATATAAATATATATAAATGTGTGTGTGTGTGTGTGTGTATATAGATATATATATAAATGGATATTACAAGGATAAATGGAAACAAGAAAAGACCAAAGATCTTGTGTTTCCTGGACCAAAGACCTCTCCATTTACCATGTCACTTCTTTAGAAGAATTTCTTTTTATATATATATATAGAGAGAGAGAGCTCACACACAAATGGGGGATAAGGGGAAGAGGGAGAGGAAGAGAGAGAGAATCCAAGATAGGTTCCATACTGGACTATATGGGGCTTGCTTCCACACCCCTGAAATCATGATGTGAGCTGAATTCAAGAGTCAGATGCTTAACTGACTGACCCACCCAGGTGTCCCTAGGAAAGGTATTATTCTTGATTATGTTCCTTCAAAGTTAAAGGTTGAATGCATGCTCCTGAAATGGGGACAAATGTGCTTTACTTTTTTCATGATCTAAAGTTACTACAGGCAGTTTAGAAGGAGATCTGTATCATATTCCAGACTCAGTCATTTACTCTGTTTGAATGTGAATAAATTACTTCTACTCTCTATGCCTCAGTTTCTTCAAGTGAGAAAAGTCTATATTATAATCATTTCCAAGTTGAAACATGTTGCAATTCTATGAATGACAATAAATTTAGCAAATCCTTGGAACTGTGTTCATCCAATTAAACTCTGCAGTCTCATAATTAAAAAGGATTAGATATGAGCATAAAACAGAGTTTCTGCTTACCCTTAGAGAAAGCCACGAGCTCATGATAAAGACAATAAAGCTGCTTATATTTACTGCAAAGAACTTTCAAAATATGTATTTGATGTTCTTAATGCATTACAAATGCATTGCAGTTACTGTTTTCTCAGTCTGGGATATACATCACACTTGGAGTCATACCTAAAGAGAACATTCCTGCTCTTCCTATATGTGACCTACCCTTTGATTTTGTTGCTTTGTTTTCACCACTGACAACTGTAATTGAAGTCTAGTTTACTCTTACTTTTGGAGGCAGTTTGGTTTGCACAAGTTTCAAGGTTGCTTGGTCCAAATGCCTAAATAGTGCTTGGTCCAAATGCCTAAGTAGTGCTCTTGGTCTGTTGGTTTCTTCCAGAAATTCTTAATTTATTTGAAGGGTAAACCATTTCAACTCACTCTATTTTTCAAATTAAATTGTTTTAAAATGGAATATACAACAAATAAAGATTTGGCTTCTGCTATTCTCACCAAAATCTTCTTGCATCACTCCTCTCAATGAAACTGATCCTTGGTAGTGGGTATAAATTAATGTGTTTTCTTCACCTTTTGTACCTGGCAGATCAATCATTTTGCCTGAAAAGCACAGTAAGTGTTCTCATTTTTTTGTCCCCTCACACTAACTTTTTATTTGTAACTTATAAATTATATATCTGGGTGATTATTTGATTATTCTCCCTTTCCTTATTATACTGTAAGTTCCATGAATTCAGGAAACATGTTTGTGTTATCACTTTATATTCATCACACTTTATACTTGCCTAAAACCAGGTCCATGTGCATATATATGTAGCATTTATCAAAAGTGTGAATATGCAAATTCATGCATTCTTCATAACCCAGCATAATAACTTTCTCTATAAAACATTGTTTAATTTTTTCCTCCTATTCCTTCACAACTCCTACCCAAACTGTTCACTGCCTCCTCTGTACTACCGTCATATACATGTATACCTACTTAGGACATTTGTATGTGTGGAAAATACTGGTTTAAGAAGGTCTAACTTGGACTTATCTTGCTAACCACAATGTCTGAATATAATCTTTCATTTAGCAAAGATTCCTTGAGCAGCTAATATGAACCAAGTAATATTTATAATCAGTAAATATTTAATCTTCATTATAAACCAGTATTTAGCTCTGCTTCTGACTCACAGGCAATAAATACCCAATAATGGTGTGCCAAAGAAAAACAATGTATGATGAATCATTTTGCACATCTCTCTCTGCTAGCACATTTGTGCACATAAAGCTGAATAATTGAGAGAAGTTAACAAATCACTCATGAAAGGATGTGAATTTTGCTAAAGTGAAGTGGCTTATGGTTCTTTTTCATTGACAATAAGTTAAATGGGTCAGGTTTTTGGTATTTGAAGGAAAACAATTATGATTTTAATTTTCTTTATGTGTGTGAACTATTGTGCAATAAATGTATGTTCTTTAGAGAAAATTTGTCAAATGAAAACATTATTAAACGTAATTACCTTTCTCAGAGATAATCAATATACACATTTTAGTACATAGTTCTTCTAAGAAAAAAATTATATTTTAACCCAATTTAAAAAAATCTCAAACATACTGATTTGTACTTGATTTATTTTACACACACACATACACAAATGCACACACACACATACACATACATGCTAGGCCTTTTTAAAAAAATATAGTTTCATTGTTCTCTGATGTTCTATTCCATTTTCTTCTACTATTGGCATTGTGTCAAGGTTTATATAATTTTTTCTTGGGCTATGTCCAATCTACTGATTAGCCTATCAACAACAATAACAACAACAACAAAAAAACCCCAAACAAACCAAAAATACTCCCCATCCTTGATACTGCATTTCCATTTCCGGTATTTTCATTTTTTTTTATGCTTTCCAAATATCTGCTGAAATTTCCCAATTTTTTCATTTATGTTTTCCACTATTATCACTAGATCTTTTCATATATACTATATCATAATGATTTTAATTTCCTAGTATGATAATATTGAATTTTTTTAATTAATTATTTTTTTAACATATAATGCATTGTTTGCCTCAGAGGTACAGGTCTGTGAATTGTCAGACTTACACACTTCGCAGCACTCACCATATCACATACCCTCCCCGATGTCCATAACCCAACCAGTCTCTCCACACACCCCCTTCCCCCAGCAACCCTCAGTTTGTTTTATGAGATTAAGAGTCTCTTATGGTTTGTCTCCCTCCCGTTCCCATCTTATTTCATTTTTTTTTCCTTCCCTGTACCCCAAACCCCCCATTTTGCCTCTCAAATTCCTCATATCAGGGAGATCATATGATAATTGTCTTTTTCTGATTGACTTATTTTGCTCAGCACAATATCTCTGGTTCTATCCACATCATCGCAAATGGCAAGATTTCATTTATTTTGATGGCTGCATAGTATTCCATTAGGATGATATATATATATATATATATATATACACATATATATATGTATATATATATATAAAATCCATATATATATGTGAATGGATAAAGAATATAGAAGATATGATATATATAAAGAATACGATATATTCTTTATCCATTCACCTATTGATGGACATCTAGGTTCTTTCCATAGTTTGGCTATTGTGGACATTAGTGCTATAAACATTCAGGAGCACGTGCCCCTTCGGATCACCACATTTGTATCTTTAGGGTAAATACCCAGCAGTGCAATTGCTGGGTCATAGGGTAGCTCTATTCTCAACTTTTTGAGGAACCTCCATGCTGTTTTCCAGAGTGGCTGCACCAGCTTGCATTCCCACCAACAGTGTAGGAGGGTTTCCCTTTCTCTGCATCCTCGCCAGTATCTGTCATTTCCTGACTTGTTATTTTTAGCCATTCTGACTGGTGTGAGGTTGATCTCATTGTGGTTTTGATTTGTATTTCCCTGACGCCAGTGATGTTGAGCACTTTTTCATGTGTCTGTTGGCCATCTGGATGTCTTCTTTGCATAAATGTCTGTTCATGTCCTCTGTCCATTTCTTGATTGGATTATTTGTTCTTTGGTGTTGAGTTTGAGAAGTTCTTCACAGATTTTGGATACTAGCCCTTTATCTGATATGTCATTTGCAAATATCTTCTCCCATTCTGTCAGTTGTCTTTTGGTTTTATTGACTGTTTCCTTTGCTGTGCAAAAGTTTTGATCTTGATGAAGTCCCAGTAGTTCATTTTTGTCCTTGCTTCCCTTGTCTTTGGCGATGTTTCTAGGAAGACGTTGCTGCTGCTCAGGTCAAAGACGTTGCTGTCTGTGTTCTCCTCAAGAATTTGGATGGATTCCTTTCTCACATTGAGGTCCTTCATCCATTTTGATTCTATTTTTGTGTGTGGTGTAAGGAAATGGTCCAGTTTTATTCTTCTGCATGTGGCTGCCCAATTTTCCCTACACCATTTGTTGAAGAGACTGTCTTTTTTCCATTGGACATTCTTTGTCAAAGTTTAGTTGACCATAGAGTTGAGGGTCCATTTCTGGGCTCTCTATTCTGTTCCATTGATCTATGTGTCTGTTTTTTTTGCCAGTACCATATTGTCTTGATGATGACAGCTTTATAATAGAGCTTGAAGTCTGGAATTGTGATGCCACCAACTTTGGCTTTCTTTTACAACATTCCTCTGGTTATTCGAGGTCTTTTCTGGTTCCATATCAGTTTTAGGATTATTTGTTACATTTTTTTTTAATTGATGGTATTTTGATAGGGATTGCATTAAACATGTAGATTGCTTTAGGTAGCATAGACATTTTCACAATATTTGTTCTTCAAATCCATGAGCAGGGAAACTTTTTCCATTTTTTGTATCTTCCTCCATTTCTTTCATGAGTACTTTATAGTTTTCTGAGTACAGCCTCTTTGGTCAGGTTTATTCCTAGGTATCTTATGGTTTTGGGTGTAATTTTAAATGGGATTGACTACTTAATTTCTCTTTCTTCTGCCTTGCTTTTGGTGTATAGAAATGCAACTGATTTGTGTGCATTGATTTTATATCCTGACACTTTACTGAATTTCTATATGAGTTCTAGCAGTTTTGGAGTAGAGTCTTTTGGGTTTTCCACATGAAGTATCATATCATCTGCAAAGAGTGAGAGTTTGACTTATTTTTTGCTGATTCGGATGCCTTTTATTTCTTTTTGTCTGATTGATTAGTCTAGGACTTCTAGTACTATGTTGAAGAGCAGTGGTGACAGTGGACCGGACAGTGGACAGGAACATCCCTGACATGTTCCTGACCTTAGGGGAAAAGCTGTCATTTTTTCCCCATTGAGAATGATACTCCCTGTGGGTTTTCTTTTTCTTCTTTTTTTTTTTTTTTAATTTTTATGTATTTATTTGAGAGCGAGAAAGTGAGAGAGAGCATGAGGGGGAGAAGGTCAGAGGGAGAAGCAGACTCCCCATGGAGCTGGAAGCTCAATGCAGGACTTGATCCTGGGACTATGGAACCATGGTCTGAGCCAAAGGCAGTTGCCCAACCAACTGAGCCACCCAGGTGCCCCTGCTGTAGGTTTTTAATACATGGCTTTGATGATATTTAGGTATGTGCCCTCCATCCCTACACTTTAAAGAGTTTTGATCAAGAAACAATGCTGTACTTTGTCAAATGCTTTTTCAGCATCTATTGAGAGTGTCATATGGTTCTTATGCTTTCTTTCATTAATGTATTGTATTACATTGGTTGATTTGCAGATGTTGAACCAACCTTGCAGCCCTGGAATATATCACACTTGGTCGTGGTGAATAACCCTTTTAATGTACTGTTGAATCCTATTGGCTAGTATTTTGGTGAGAATTTTCACATCTGTGTTCATCGAGATATTGGTCTATAATTCTCCTTTTTGGTGGGATCTTTGTCTGGTTTTGGGATCAAGGTAATGCTGACCTCATAAAATGACTTTGGAAATTTTCTTTCCATTTCTATTTTTTGGAACAGTTTCAGGAGAATAGATATTAATTCTTCTTTAAACATTTGGTAGAATTCCCCTGGGAAGCCATCTGACACTGTGCTCTTGTTTGTTGGGAGGTTTTTGATAACTGCTTCAATCTCCTTACTCATTATGGGTCTGTTCAGGTTTTCTGTTTCTTCCTGTTTCAGTTTTGGTAGTTTATACATCTCTAGGAATGCATCTGTTTCTTCTAGATTGTCAAATTTCCTGGTGTATAGTTGTTCATAATATGTTCTTATAATTTTTTGTATGTCTTTGGTGTTGGTTGTGATCTCTCTTCTTTCATTCTTGATTTTATTTATTTGGGTCCTTTTTCTTTTCTTTTTGATAAGTCTGGCCAGGGGTTTATCAATCTTATTAATTCTTTCAAAGAACCAGATCCTAGTTTTGTTGATCTGTTCTACTGTTCTTTGGTTTCTAATTCATTGATTCTGCTCTCATCTTTATGATTTCTCTTCTCCTGCTGGGTTTAGGCTCTCTTTGCTGTTCTTTTTCCAGCTCCTTTAGGTGTAGGGTTAGGATGTGTACTTGAGACCTTTCTTGTTTCTCAAGAAAGGCCTGTATCACTATATACTTTCCTGTCAGGAACACCTTTGCTGTGTCTCACAGATTTTGGACAGTTGTGTTTTCATTTTCATTTATTTCCATGATTTTTTTCAATTCTTCTTTAATTTCCTGGGTGACCCATTCATTCTTTAGTACGATGCTCTTCAACCTCCATGTATTTGAGTTCTTTCCGAATGTGGTCCGAATATATGCAGGGAATGATCCCAATCTTTTGGTACTGGTTGAGATCTGATTTGTGACCCAGGATGTGATCTATTCTGGAGAATGTTCCATGTGCATGAGAGAAGAATGTGTATTCTGTTGCTTTGGGATGGAATTTTCTGAATATATCTGTGATGTCCATCTGGTCCAGTGTGTCATTTAAGGCCTTTATTTCCTTGTTAATCTTTTGCTTGGGTGACCTGTACATTTCAATGAGGGGGGTGTTAAAATCCCCTACTATTATTGTATTATTGTCAATGTGTTTCTTTGATTTTGTTATTAATTGGTTTATATATTTGGGTGCTCCCATGTTAGGAGCATAGATTTTAAAATTGTTAGATCTTCTTGTTGGACAGACCCTTTAAGTATGATACAGTGTCCTTCCTCATCTCTTATTATAGTCTTTGGCTTAAAATCTAATTTATCTGATAGAAGGATTGCCACCCCAGTTTTCTTTTTATGTCCATTAGCATGGTAATTTTTTTTCCACTCCCTCACTTTAAATCAGGAGGTGTCTTTGGGTCTAAAATGATTTTCTTGCAGACAGCATATTGATGGGTTTTGGTTTTTTATCCATTCTGATACCCTGTGTCTTTTGATTGGGGCATTTAGCGCATTTACACATTTACATTCAGGGTAACTGTTGAAAGATATGAATTTAGTGCCATTGTATTTCCTGTAAGGTGACTGTTACTGTATATTGTCTCTGTTCCTTTCTGATCTATTACTTTAGGCTCTCTCTTTGCTTAAGGAACCCCTTTCAATATTTCCTGTAGGGCTGGTTTGGCGTTTCCAAATTCTTTTAATTTTTGTTTGTCCTGGAAGCTTTTTATCTCTCCTCTATTTTCAATGATATCTTAGCTGGATATAGTATTCTTGGCTGCATATTTTTCTCATTTAGTGCTCTGAATATATCACGCCAGTTCTTTCTGGCCCCAGGTCTCTGTGGATAAGCCTGCTGCCAATCTAATATTTCTACCATTGTATGTTACAGTCTCCTTTTCCCAAGCTGCTTTCAGGATTTTCTTTTTGTCACTAAGACTTGTAAGTCTTACTATTCAATGATGGGGTGTGGACCTATTTTTCTTGATTCTGAGAGGAGTTCTCTGTGCTTACTGGATTTTGATGTTTGTTCCCTTTGCAATATTAGGGAAATTCTCTGCTATAATTCTCTCCACTATACCTTCTGCCCCTCTCTCTATTTCTTCTTCTTCTGGAATCCCAATTATTCTAATATTGTTTCATCTTATGGTATCATTTAACTCTTGCTTTCTCCCCTCATGGTCCAGTAGTTTTCTCCTTTTTGCTCAGCATTTTATTCTCCATCATTTGATCTTCTATATCACTAATTCTCTCTTCTGCCTCATTTATCCTAGCACTAAGAGACTCCATTTTTTATTGCACCTCATTAATAGCTTTTTTGACTTCAACTTGTTTAGGCTTTTAGTTCTTTTATCTCTCCAGAAAGGAATTTTGTTTCTCCAGAAAGGGTTTCTCTAATATCTTCCATGCCTTTTTTGGGTCCAGCTAGCACTTTGAGAATCATCATTCTGAACTCTAGTTCTGAGATATTACCAATGTCTATATTGATTAGGTCCCTAGCCATTGGTACTGCCTCTTGTTTGTTTGTTTGTTTTTGTGGTGAGTTTTTCCGCCTTGTCATTTTATCCAGATAAGAACATATGAACAAGAGAATAAAATACTAAAAGGCGGCAAAGACCCCCCAAAATGTACACTAACCAAATCAGAAGAGATCCAAAATCGGGGGGAGAAGAAAGGCAGAAAAAAGAAATTTAAAAAATTATATAATATATATATAATATAATATATTATTATATTATTATAATTTTATTATATATAATAATTATATATATATAGATAAATAGATAGATATAGATATATACACACACACACGTATATATTAGATTGGTGAATAGAGCAGAGCCATCCACTTGACTTTGGGTGTATTTTTGTCTCTTAGAACAAACTACCTTCCAAAATTTTAAAGAAGGAAAAACATATATATAGAAACATAAGGATAAACACAATGAAAAGATGGAATATGATTGTAAAGATGAAAATTTTAAAAAATTCTAAAAAAGGAATTCATAAGGTATGTTGGTTAAAAAAAAAAAAAAGAGGAGGGAATGTGCTCAGGCTGGAGACTAGTACAAAGCCATGTGCTAGATTAGGGTATATCTATTAGAGTAGGTATATTTATTAGAAAAAATTGTATCCCAAATTTTTTTAGAAAAAAAAAAAACACCTATATGTATACAAAAAAATAAGGTTAAATGCATTGAAGGGATAAAATATGACTATAACAATGAAGGTTTGAAAATATATATTTTTTTAGAAAGGTATCGTTAAGATAAACTAGTTAAAAAATGTTAAAAGAGGAAAACTTAAAAAAATAGAATAAGAAAAAGTTTTTTAAAAATTTAACTTTGCAAGACTAAAGGTTCATGGGGGAAAAGCCATGAATTCTATGTATTGCTTTCCCTACCTCTGGAGTTCTAGTGCTCTCCTTGACCAGTGAGCTTGGTCTTCGCCGGATCTTCTTGCTGATCTTCTGTGGGAGGGGCCCGTCGCAGTGATTCTCAGATGTCTTTGCCCAAGGCAGAATTGCACTGTCCTTGCCAGGGGCCGGGCTAAGTAATCTGCTAGGGTTTGCTCTTGGGAGCTTTGGTTCCCTGAATGCTTTCTGCACTGCTTTGAAGGATGGGAATGAAAATGGTGGCCTCTCAATCTCCAGTCCAGGGGAGCTGAGAGCTCAGGGTCCTCCTCTTCAGTGTGCCCTCAAAGATAAGCAGTCAATCACTCCCGTCTCCCTGGTCTCAGGCTATGCTCTGAGCTTCCCCCTCCTGTGACTGAGGGTTTCGATCTTTGGCACACAGCCCCATTTGGAGTCTCTAATCCCAGCAGATTCCTGCCATGTTACTCCTCCCAGAGCAGGAAAGTGAATCTTTCTGATCTGCCACTTATGAGGTCCCTGCTCAAAGAGTAGTGGTCCAACTACGCCTTAGATCATGGTTTAAGGTAACCTCTATCTGAAAGCTCACTCCTTGTCTCCGTCTCTGTAGCCCGCCTCCCCGCTCCAATATCTGGCAGCTCTGCCACACTCAGATATCTCCAGTCTTTCTGTGACCCTGCAGGACCTGAGACCACACAGTCGCTGCGAGGGCTCAACCCCCACTTAGTGTCTGGAGTGATGTCCCTCAGTGGAGCAGACTTCTAAAAGTTCTGATTTTGTGCTCCACTGTTCTGCCACTTGCTGGAAGATGGCCCCTCCCCCCATAGTCTATCTTCCTGTCACTTCAGATTCACTTCTCCCCCTGTCCTACCTTTCAGAAAGTGGTCGATTTTCTGTTCCTAGAATTGCTACTCTTCTTCTCTTCTATCTCCTGTTGAGTTTGTAGGCATTTGGAATGGTTTGATACCTATCTAGCTGAACTCCTGGGATCTGATGTCATTTCAGTGTGCTACTCCTCCGCCATCTTCCTGATGCGTGCTTTGAATTTTTTAATTGAATTGCTAACTTTGTATATAGAAGAGTAGAAATTGCAGTGAATGATATTTATGCTCACAAAGAAAGCACTCTTCTATCAGGCCCAGAGTGTGTGGAAGACATGGGGGTATTCAGAAAAATCTAGTTTGTAGTCAAGATGAGTGTGGACTTTGTTGTTGGTTTGGTTATATTCAGTTTACCAGAGTCTTCTGATTATCACTGAGTACAGTACAAATCTTTGCCTTTTCAAGACTTGGCATTAGAATGCCTGGAGAGAGCATTTGCATTTTCTTCCTCTGTCCTCACACTTCAGCTGCACGTGCACTTGTTCTTCCCTATTGTCCTCACAGCAGTAAATGGACACTCCCTTGTCCAGTGTGTGATGCTTTGAAGTGTCTCATAGTTGTCCTACAACATCATCAGACTACAGTAGATCTGGGAGGGTCCCCTCTCAGCTCTTTCTGCCCCCCTCTTCTTGAAAGGTATCAATTACCTGGTGTTTGGTTTGAGGTGGAATAAGAGAGGGCTTCTCCCTCTTCTCTTGCACTCCACACAGATTGTGGAAGGAATATGGCATACCTCTACATCAGAAGGGCCTCTGTCAGATCTCCTCTACCAGCAGTAGATGAACACTGCCTCCTCACCAGGGTGGGGAAAGGCCCAAAGTATAGGAGAGTTTCCTTTGGTTCTCCCAATTTGCTCTTTTGCTTCAGGAGATCGTTCTTTGTTCTCCATTTCTATATCCAGCCTTGACCATGGACACTAGATGAAAATTCATGAAAAAAGTGTCAGTGGATGGGTATGGAGATCCATTTTCTCTAGAGCTCCTGTAGATTTCTAAGTTACCATGCCAGCCCACACTCAGGCCCTAAAAATTTGTTAGAGTCTCAGCAGTTTTCTTCTAACACATGTGTGGTGGTTTAATGTGTCACCTCAAATTTCACATGTTGAAATCCTAACCCCCAAAGGTGATGGTGTTAGAGGCATGGCCTTTGGGAGGTATTTAAACCACTGAAAGTAGAGCCCTCGTAAATGGGATTAGTGACTTATAGAGAGGCTCCAGAGAGACCACTAGCCCTTCCACCACTTGAGGACACAATGAGAAAGAGCCAGAGATGAACTAGGAATAGGTCCCCTTACTCAGCAATGCTGGTTCACTGATCTCAAACTTCTCCCCTCCAGAACCAGCAGAAAGAGATATTTGTTTTTTATTAGTTACTCAGCCTGTGGTATCAAATATACAATATAGTAATTCATAATTCCATATATTACTCACTGCTCATCATGATAAATATACTTTCTCAATCCCTTTCACCTATTCCACCCATCCCCCACCACCTCCCCTCTGATAACCATCAGTTTCTTCTCTGTAGTTGAGTCTGTTTTTTGGCTTATTTCTCTCTCATTTTTCTTTTGTTCATTTGTTTTCTTTCTTAAATTCCACATGAGTGAAATCATATGATGTTTGTCTTTCTTTGACTGACTGGTTTCACTTAGCATTATACTCTCTCGCTCCATCCATGTCATTGCAAATAGCAAGATTTCATTCTTTTTATGGCTGAATAATATTCCATTTTGTGTATGTATGTGTGTGTGTCTGTGTGTGTGTGTGTGTGTGTGTGTGTATGACCTTGTCTTCATCCATCCATTTATTGAGGGACACTTAGGCTGATTCCTTAATTTGGCAATTATAAATGCTGCTACACTAAGCTTAAGTTTGTAAGCTTAAGGGTACATATATTCCTTAGAATTAGTGTGTATTCTTTGGGTAAATACCCAGTAGTGCAATTATTAGGTCATAAGATAGTTCAATTTTTAATTGTTTTTTAGGAACTTCCATACTATTTTCCACAGTGGCTGCATCAGTTTGCATCCCCACCAACAGTGCCTAAGGGCACCTTTTTCTTCACATCTTCATCAATACTTCTTGAGTTTTTACTTTAGTCACTTTGACAGGTGTGAGATGATATCTCATTGTGGTTTTGATTTGCCTTTCCCTGATAATTAGTGACGTTGAGAATCTTTCCATGTATCTGTTGGTTATCTCGATATCTTCTTTGGAAAAATGCCTGTTTATGAATTCTGCCCATTTTTAAATTGGACTCTTTTTTTTTTGGTGTTAAGTTGTGTAAGTTCTTTATATATTTTGGATACTAACCTTTTATTGGGCATGTCATTTGCAAATATCTTTTCCCATTTAGTAGTTTGTCTTTTAGTTTAGTTTTTTTTTTTTTAACTGTGCAGAAGATTTTTATTTTGATGTGCTCCCCACCGTTTATTGTTGCTTTTGTTTACCTTGCCTGAGGAGACATATCTAGAAAGATGCTATGGCTGAAGTCAGAGAATTTACTTGCCTGTGTTCTCATTTAGGATTTTTATGGTTTCAGGACTCACATTTATGCCCTTAATCCATTCTGAGTTAATTTTTGTGTATGGTTTAAGAAAGTGGGCCAGTGTCATTCTTTTGCATGTCACTGTTCAAATTTCCCAACATCATTTGTTGAAGAGATTATCTTTTTCCCATTGCCTGTCCTGGTCTCATTTGTTGAATATTTTGGGGCATATAATTGTGGGTTTATTTCCAGGCTTTCTGTATTGTTCTTTTCATCTATGTGTCTATTTTTATGACAGCACCAGACTGTTTTGCTCCTACAGCTTTGTAATATAACTTGAAGTCCAGAATTATGATACCTCCAATTTTGGTTTTTCTTTTTCAAGATTGCTTTGGTTATTTGGGGTCTTGTATGTTTCCATACAAATTTTAGGACTGTTTGTTCTAATTCTGTGAAAAATGCTATTGGTGTTTTGACAGGGATTGCATTTAATGTGTAGATTGTTTTCAATAGTATAGAAGTTTTAACACCTGTTCTTCCAATCCCTGAGCATGGACTGTTTTTCCATTTGTTTGTGTCATCCTCAGTTTCTTTCATCAATGTTGGGTAGATTTCAGGGTACAAATCTTTCACCCCTTTGTTTAAGTTTGTTCCTAGGTACTTTATTATTTTTTGTGCATTTGTAAGTGGGATTGTTTTCTTAATTTCTCTTTGTGGTGTTTCATTATTGGTAGATAGAAATGCAACTGATTCCTGTACATTTGTATCCTGTGACTATACTGAATTCATTTATCAGTTCTGGTAGTTTTTTGTGGCATCTTAAGGGTTTTCTATACATAGTAATATGCCATCTGCAAATAGTGATTTGAATCCCCCCTCCCTTTTTTTGGTTTTTGTGTTGTTGTCTGATTGTTGTGTTTGTCAGAGATGCAGTAGCACCAAATTTTCAGACACTTTCCCTGTGTTGTTGCCTGAGAAGTTTTCATGGATGGGCATGAGTGCCATCAGACCAGTTGCCTGCTCCCAACCCACTGCTGGGACTGCAGTCTGACTGGTGTGTTTAGTTATCCTCCTTTAACCCCAGGGCAGGAGTCACTTTACAGTGGTGCTGTCCCCTGCTGGGATTGTTTTCACACTGCCTGGCTTGTGGCCCTGGATTGAAGAGGCTCCAGCCAAGAGTGAAGGGGCTTATAATACACAATACACAAAAAGCTTATAATACACAAGAGTGGGGGCAGCAGGACATACCATACCCACAGGGTTTCTGTGTTGGTTAAAGGGGACATGCTGCCATCACCAGAGCATGCTGGCTAGGGCAGTGTGCAGTTCTAACAAGGTGCACACTGGTCTGCTGTGAAATGAGACCTATGGCCATCACCAGCAAGACCAGCTGAAGTAGATTTGCAAAGTGCATGTGGGCAGGGCATGAAATTTTAACAAGGTACTGGCTGGTCTTCTGGCTTGCTCAGAAGAGAGCCCCCTGATTTTTAAAATTCCAGACTTTAAGTCCCATTGGTTGTAAGAACTCACAAAATTTGCCCCCTCCCCTAGTTTTTCAGAGCCAGGTGTTATGGGGATTCATTTGGTGTGAAAGTCTGTTTCTCTCTGGTCTCTGTGCCTCTGAGTCCCTCCCTCCCACAGACAACTCCCAATCTGTTTAACTCCCCAATGCACGTCTTCTCCCTTACCCTCTTCAATGTGTCCTCTTACCTACCTTTAGTTGTGGGTATTTTTCTGCCAGTCTTCTGAGGGTTACCTAGTTGTATCTGTAGGAAAAGGTGAGCTTAGGGTCCTCCTACTCTACCATCTTCCCAGCCACCTGACAGCTTCTAAATTACTTTCAAAGTACTCTTGTTTAAGTGCTAATAGAATAAAAAGCTTATAATACACAAGTTAAATTAGTCTTGGAGTGTTTTTGATCACCTCTGATGTGTCTGATTTCATTCAAGATACTTTAGACCCAGTGGTAAATATATCATTGTTTTTGCCATCATAGAATTTATACACTAAGGACTGGGACTATAAATAATCTCAGAAATCATGGAAGTATTGCTGTTCTTGATTGTATGCATGTATAGGCAGACATAGACATATAAATTCAGTACACATAATCTAAAAAAAGAAGTGTGAGAAGAATGGATTGCTTGCTTTAACCTGGTAATAATAAATGTATCATTAATGTATGAAAAAAATGAATGTGAGACCAAAGAAATGCAAATATTGAACTTTCCAGCCATCAAAAAATTCAAGTTAAAATATTAAGGTAAGATGTCAATCTATTATAAACAAAACAAAATAAAAAAGCTCCAACAGAAGAACACAAGGTCTCAAGGAACGTATTGCAGTGTTACATAGTTTTGTGTGTAAACTGGAACAAATAATTTGGAAAACAGTTTAACAATATAATATAGTTTAATAGTTGTAAAGTATTCATATTTTTACTTAATAATTCTATTCCTTTAAACATATACCAGAATAATTAGTGGAAAATGATGATGTTTGTGAACAAAAATGTTTGTTGTATATTTGTCACTAATAAAACATAGTATGATATTATTATATATTATTTTCAATATAGTAGAATAACAAATTGGTAAAATTACTTTTATGCTTCCTATCCTACACTGTATTACTAATCCCTTTTGCAAAGGTCAAAACCTTAGCATACTTTATCCATCTGTAATTACAGACACTTGAATTAATATCTATGCATAACTTCTTTCCATCAGTTATAACCTTCTGCATTTCTCATTCCCCTTTAGAGATTCATTTGAGTTTCCTCCTACAAAATGAGTCAATGAATATATTCTCTTCTAAAGAAAAATTTAAAATGAGTGATTTTAGTTAAATACAACATTTAAAATAATTAATGAGGATGATTATAAATGGTCACAATCTTCAGAGCCCCAGCAGTATGAACTCTTACCCAAAGGATTTTTTTCAAGGTTTATATTATTATGTTTAATTTTTATGATGTCCAACATGCAAAACAATCACAAAGGAAATAATACATTCATTCTCATTCTTCCACCCAGAAACAAAATTCATTCCAATGTCAGGACATTGGTTGTACCTAAGAATGGATGGCATATAATGGAATGAAAAACTGGGTGTTTTTTTTTTTTAATTTTATTTTGTGCCTTGTGTTTTTTCCTCTAAGGATTACAAATAAAGAAAGCTGATTCTATTGTCTGCTAATAAGCTGCTTCAACAAAAATTCTACTTCAAAGTCTCTATGCCATTTGTAGTACTTTAGCAAGATTGAAATAATTATGTTTCTAATGGGATTTGAAAATCATAGTTCTGGTGCTTGTAGCAATGTTTAATGACAATAGGCTATTGTGGAATGGGTGACTTTAAAATTTAAGGTGGAAGATATGAAACAAATTTACCTCTGTAAAATCTTTCTATTACTAATCAAACTTTGTGAAATTAAAAAAAAAGAGGTGATTCATATTTGTCTACAAAAATTTAGCTTTGCTTTGGTGGTTTTAGGGTAGCTTCTTAGGAAATCACAATGATTGTTAAATAAACAGGGTAGAAAACTGATGTAGATGTAATAAATGTTTGCCTTTTTTTGTTTTATTTAGTCTGTGGGTATATGTTTTGTAGAGACTTTCCGCTCCCTGGTGGGTACCACATTTTACTTTCTTTCTAAATGTACTGCTAACATTGATTAAAGAACACTCAGTTTAATTCATCAATGTGGGAAGCAGCAGCCTACTGTTTAACAGATCTAAATCTACTTTCTCTCATTTAAATTTCTGCTTGTACTGAGTGTATTGTATGGATCATTTCTGTAAAAGAATTATCATCTATTTTGAGCACCCCTCTTATACACACTTAAGATAATTTTATCCCAGACCTAAAATTATGTTGATGTTAATCAAATTTGCATAGGTTATTATTAATATTTTGAACATTTTTATGATTCTTTACAAATTAAAAAATATATATATATTGTTAAAGGGAATGATAATACTCAAGATATTGTGTTAAATAAATGAAATACTGAATTTAAATAACCCAACAATGTATTTGAAGTATAAAAGGGACTCCATAAATGTCACTTCCTTTATTTTTTTTTCCTGGGCATTATACAATTACAATCACTTAAAGAAAAGAGAAACAAAACATGAAATAAAGAATATGATGTAATAGAAATTATAATCTTAGATTTTATTTCATCCACTTTTATAGCATTTTTACAAAAGGAATTCATTTTTAATTGTTATGTTACTGTATATAGAATTCTTATAATATGAATAAATATCTTTTCCTTTGTTTGGTTTATTATGGATTCTTCTATGTTCTATCTTTCCATAACAAACTACATAAAGCAGAAGGGTTTTATTTCTTAAATATTTGGCAGGACTCTCCAATTAAACTGCCAAGACCTTACATACATGTGTGGGAGGGTGTGTTTTTGTGTAAGCATTGTGTTTGAAATACTAATGAAAACTTTGTAATATACAGTGAACTATTCCTGTTTCTTATTTCTTCTTGATTCAGCTGAAGTAAGCTATATGTTTCTAGATTTCCACAGTTCAGTTCATACAAGTTTCAGACTGGAACTACTATTCCTACACCTGTGAGTTAGAAGGTATCTACATCTTTTAAGAGAGATTGTTAACTTAGTTCATGTAAAGAACGTGAATATAGTAAAGGTTCAGAAAATATTCACTCATAATCTTCTTAAGGGAGTAAATAGAGATCATGACCTAATGACCTTTTTAACCCTTTTATTAAGCAAGTACTAGAGGAGCTTATTTATTGCTGAACAACATGGCGCAAGTATTATGTTGAGGTCAAATATGAAGGAAAGCAAAGATAGTAAACATTGTTAAACATTACATATTTCATGTAAACCATTTCTTACACACTATATCATTTGATTCCTTCAAGATCCTTGAAAATTAACTATTTTAGGGAAGTGGAGATTCTCATTCAAAGTCACACACTCAGTAAATATTCAGCCCCTATTGTAACCCAGATCTATTGGTTTATGAGCCACTATTCTTTTAAATCTCCATACACAGTTTCTCCCTCTGTATCACCCAAATATTGTATTTGATCTAAAAGACTAGATAATCCATGGTATGTGATTAGGAAAAAATATTGTACTGAGAACAATATATTATATAAAAAGTAGAGGACTGGCTTTTTCCTATTAAGAAGTCAAATCAGAAAAACAAATGCTGAGCTGAGTCTAGAAATATTTAGTGAGGAGGAATATATTTGAATGAGCATAAATAGGTAGAGGTTTTGTTTAAAAGGTATGCATTATGATATTATGTATTATATCACGGATTATGTTTACCAGACCTAGAGTATGGCTTTTGATCCCATTTTTTTTTTGAAGTTACAAATTTTTATTACTTTGTAACGTCATTCTTTTTTTTTAATTTCTTTTCAGCGTAACAGTATTCATTGTTTTTGCACTGAACCCAGTGCTCCATGCAATACGTGCCCTCCTTAATACCCACCACATGGCTCCCCCAACCTCCCACCCCCTGCCCCTTCAAAATCCTCAGGTTGTTTTTCAGAGTCCATAGTCTCTCATGGTTCACCTCCCCTTCCATTTTCCCTCAACTCCCTTCTCCTCTCCATCTCCCCATGTCCTCCATGTTATTTGTTATGCTCCGCAAATAAGTGAAACCGTATGATAATTGACTCTCTGTGCTTGATTTATTTCACTCAGCATAATCTCTTCCAGTCCTGCCCATGTTGCTACAAAAGTTGGGTATTGATCCCATTTTTTATTTTCTGTTTCCATATGGAAGACAGGATTCAATAATGGAAAGAGCAAGACCTCACTTCAGGTCTTTGTCTCCCACATTTGGTTGGAGTGCACCAGACAAGTCATTTCTGCTCTTTGGGTCACTATCTTTTTTATTTTTAATTTAAGGGGTTGCATGAGACAATTTTACTTGAACTGGTGATATCACCAAAACTTTTATGTCAATTTTCTTGTCACTGCATCATAATATGCCAACTAACAGGTTGTTTGAGGACCAAAGAAGAAAAGGTATACAAAGAAGAAAAAAAAAAAAAAACTACTGTATCTTTATAAACACAATGGAATGTAAACTCCCTTCTTGATGTTTGAAAGGTAGAGGCCATATTCTTCAGAATAATACTAGCACAGCATAGAAACACAGAAAACAAGCCCTCAGAAACAAAATGGAAACAATTAAAAAATTACCTTACCCTTATGGTCTCTCTGTTATGAGAAGGTTTCAACAAATCTCAAGTCTATCAAATCAGCCTGAATAGTTAGTAGTCATTGTTTGGAACAGAATCACATTTAAGTATAATAGAAATTTAATTTTATGTGTTTAAAATGTTTTGATGTATAAATATATGAGACACTGAAGGGCTGTCCAGTGATGGGATAATGAAGCCATTTCACCCTGGAAACATCTTTTTGGGGAAAAAAATCTGTGCTAAAGCCTGTTCATTGACTATCAATGGAATGATAAGAATAAATGTTAATAGGAAGAAATGACTGTCACACCCATGTTTTTTGTTATCGAAAACAAAAGGAGTTTTTTTAGCCAGACTGATGAGATAAAAAGAGATAAAACCCCACTAATCCCCTTCATGTTCAGTGAACTTAAAAAACTGATAATTGAGGAATATGTCTCTTTTTGTCTCTCTTTTAATTCAGGTTTTTGGGGATTTGGGATAGAAAGGGAGTTGGATATCAATGAGCCCTTGATCCATTTTTCTCCTACCTTCTGTGTTTTGACACAGTTTTTACTTGATCTGTGAAATCTCATCAGAAAAATTTCTCAATTCTGTTACTTTTTTTATAGTAATTGATATTATTTGGATTCTTATGCTAGTTTATTTATTGATATGTCCTATTTTCTGCATTTGTGTCTTCTATCTTTTATTAATAAATATTTTATTTTGAAAGAAGAGAGAGGTTATATAAGCTATTGCTAATCAAATATTGAACCATAATGTTTGCATTTGAGTAGCACTTAATTTTGGAAAAATTATCATTTTTATTTAAATAACCAAATACATTAAATAAAATATTCCATAGCATTTATTTGAGTGGTAAAATAAGAGTACTTGAACAACATGGGAATTAGGGGTGCCAAACATCTCTTACCCAGTTGAAAATCCATGTATAACTTTTGACTCCCCCAAAACTTAACTACTTATAGCCTACTGTTGAACAGAAGTCTTATCAATAACATAGTCAATTAACACATTTTTAAAATGTTATGCATATTATATACTGTATTCTACAATAAAGTTAGCTAGGGAAAAGAGAATGTTATTAAGAAAATCAGAAGGAAAGGAAAATACATTTCCATATTGTATTGTATTTAGTGAAAAAAATCTATGTATAAGTGGACTTGCACAGTTCAAACCTGTGATGTTCAGGGTCAATTGCAATCTGAATTAAGGAACAAATAAAATTTTACACTTTTTTGGAAGGTCTAACCTAGTGACTTCCCTAGTAGAGTATCAAAAACTTGAGTCTTGGGTACCATAGTATATAAAGCCAGTGAATCAGAATCTCTGGGCTTATAGTCTATATATCTCTATTTACTTCCAAGTTACAAGGAAATCTTAACACGTTGACAGAGTTTAGACCTCTTATTCTACTGTATAAAAATAATTTTAAAACATATAATTTTTAAATAAAGTAATTTGATATTTCATTATCTATAGGAGATACAATATATAAAAGACTGTTTTCCTGGAACAGCCAATAAAATAAATTGAGACCCTTTCAGAAATTGTTAGGCCATTTTAAATAGTATGTGTTAAAATGTATGTATTTTAGAAAGTTGATAGTTTTTTTTTCATTTAATTGATTTTTTTTTCAGTGATCCATAATTCATTGTTTATGCACCACACCCAGTGCTCCATGCAGTAGCTGTCCTCCTTAATACCCACCACCAGGCTTATCCACCCCCCTTCCCTCCAGAACCCTCCGTTAAATCAGAGGGGAAGATAAACCATGAGAGACTGTAGACTCTGAGAAAGTTGATAGTTTTTATATAATCTAGCAAAAGTCCTTTAAATCATTGTGGAAGAGGTTTTCAGTAATAGTAAGCTTTTTTTAAAGTAAGATTATTTTATAAAACAAAAATATAAAGTACATTGTTAAAAAATAATAAAAATTTATGGAAAGTGTAAAAGATAAATTATAAAAGAAGATATTTTCTAAAGTCCTGCCAAAAAAATGGAGTACCATATACTGAAATCACCATATTGCAACAAGCACACCTAAGCATTAGAGAAAAACAGGTATTAAGACAATATTGACAAATCTTACTAGTCCAATTTGAAAAAAAATCTGCAATTCAAAAATTACCATAGATAAATTTAAAATAAAAAAAAAACATGTAAATAAGCAAAGCGTAGCTAACAGATGATGGAGTTTTTGTACAGCACTCGTAAAATTACTAATCAGGAGATGAAAACACAACTGGAATTATTAACAAAGCCTATAATAAGCCATTTACTAAAATAAATACAAATGGCAAATGGACATAGCCATAAATATTCAAACTCACTAAGCAATCAAAAAATGCAATTTTAGCAAGAATGCAAACCAATTTTTTGCCTATTGATTTTGAAAAGAATTTTAAAAATCTAATTCACTAGGTGGAAGGTGAGGAAAAATGAGCACTTTCAATCACTGCTGACAGGCATGTTAATTGCTAGAAACTTACTTCAATTTAGAAATATTTATCAGAAACTCTGAAAATGTTCATGTAATTTTACTTAGCAATTCTACTTAGGGAAATTTGTCCCAAGGGACTAATCATAAATGTGTGCAATAATTTGGTATAATGGCAAACAGTATATAATGCAAAAAAAATGAAAATGAAAATCCTAAATGTTTACCAAGAGGAGAGAATTTAAATGATCTATGAGAACAGACACTGAAATCCAAAGTAAAATACTATTTTTAAAAAAACATAAATAAATATCGGTAAACAGAATGAAACAACACATGGGTCAGTAATAAATGAAGGACCCAAGGATTATAGATAATTCAATTATCTAATTCTATGTACTGCAATTTAAAATTTTTTTGGCTCTTATTATTAAGAAAATCAAGAAAGTTGATGAATCACATGTCCCTAGAGGTACTAAAAGCTAGTTTCTATTAGAGCATATTTCATATTTAATAAGTAAGATTTATTTAATATTTAACAAGGATTAGTTTACTCCACATGACAGCCCTCTAAAATAAAATGATTAAAAGAATTCTATTCATTCAGTAGGTACAATACACATTAAAATCAATAGTACTTCATTATTTAAAAAAAACATTTTTTTAGTTTCTTTTCAGTGTTCCAGAATTCATTATTTATGCACCACACCCAGTGCTCCACGTAATACCCACCACCAGACTCACCCAAACTCCCATCCTGCTCCCCTCCAAAACCCTCAGTTAGTTCTTTAGAATCCATAGTCTCTCATGGTTCGTCTCCCCCTCCAATTTCCTCCAATTCCTTTCTCCTCTCCATCTCCCCATGTCCTCCATGTTATTCCTTATCCTCCACAAATAAGCGAAACCATATGATAATTGACTCTCTCTGCTTGACTTATTTCACTTAGCATAATCTTCTCCAGTCCCATACATGTTGATACAAAAGTTGGGTATTCATTCTTTCTGATGGAAGCATAATACTCCATGGTACATATGGATCACATCTTCTTTATCCATTCATCCATTGAGGGGCATCTTTGTTCTTTCCACAGTTTGGTGACTGTGGCCATTGCTGCTTTGAACATTGGGGAACAGACGGCCCTTCTTGTCACTATATCTTTATCGTTGGGGTAAATACCTAGTAGTGCAATTGTGGTGTCATAGGGTAGCTCTATTTTTAATTTCTTAAGGAATCACCACACTGTTTTCTGAAGTGGCTGCACCAACTTACATTCCCACCAACAGTGTAAGAGTGTTCCCCTTTCTCCACATCCTCTCCAACACTTTTTGTTTACTGTCTTGTTAATTTTGGCCATTCTAACTGGTGTAAAGTGGTATCTCAATGTGGTTTTGATTTGAATATCCCTGATGGCTAGTGTAAAATCAATAGTACTTTAAAAAATACCAGTTGTAATCACCTTGAAAATCTTGTATAGATACAAGATTCCATTCATAGTAGTAACTAAAAATTATATAGGCACAAGTGATGGAATCAATGGCCATGTGGCTGAACACAATTTCCAGCCCCTCTTCCCTTTCTGGAGGTTGGGCTAATATCATATAGCTAAAACCCCCAACCCTCTAGTCTCGCAAATGGTCTTTCTGAGGTGGTCAGTCCTCAGTCTTAGTCATCCATCTTGTTTAAGTATTAAGTATAGTCCCAAGGACCCATCATGAATAAGAGACACCCTGTTACTCAGGAAATTCCAAGGGTTCAGAGATTACCTCCCAGGAATGGAAGACAAAGTCCAGACAAATTCTTTATTGCATACAAATCTTGTCAAGGACATGGGCAAACAGGAAATCTTGCAAACTGATGATTGGGGGTGCACACAGGTACTCCATTTGAGAGGCAAATTTAAGGTAATTGAGTAAATTGAATATTGGCAAAAACTATTACTTAGGAACCCCACTCTTAGATATACTAATTCTTAAAGGAACAAGTGTTAGGTTTTTCCCCACAGTGTTGTTTCAGATGACTGGACTTGAGGTGATTTTCAAGTCCATATGAGGCAATAGAGAAATAAAATGTGTATGCAGCAGCTGTAGCAATTACTTAGATGTATTCCCACCAACATGAATTTATATTTAAAACAGGACTGCATGAACAAAAAAACCCAAATGAGGTCTACGGAAATTGTATACTTTAAAAACACAATGGCAGCAACAATAACAAGACTGCACGTTTGACAAAGAGCAGCTTAAAATTCAAGAACGTGTACTAACACTTAGCATCCTGCCCCTCCCCTGCCCCGTGCTTCTGGGATGGATGACAAAACATATAGAGATGAAAATAAAAAAGAAATTATAAAAGAACTGAGAGTAGTCATAGGTGGACCAATGAGAGCTATGTAAACCAAGAAGTTCACATAGAACTTTGATCTTATGGCTGAAAAAAAGAGAGAGAGAGAGAAAGAGAAAGAGAGAGAGCACATTCCTAGCTCCATTCTTCCATTCTTCTTAGGCTAAAGAATTGTTTTAATAGAGCAGAAAGTGTGACTTTGGAGGTGAAATTCATTCATTCATTCATTCGTTCATTCAATAAATATTTATTGAGCACCTACTATGTGCTGACATTCCTCCACCTGATGAGAAAAAAACAGAAAGCTCCATCTAAGCCCTTGGTGACCCTGGATTCCCTGGGTACACAGACTCATGCATGAGCCTTTATAGAACAATGAGACCCAAGCAGGAAGCCTATGCAAGGAGAGGTACAAGTGTGCGGGGACTGATGTATTTTCTCTCTTAGACCACATTATCTGATCACATACACTCTGTACTTTCGTAGTCTTAAGACTAATTGCACTTTTTTTAATTGCTCATTTTTTTGATTGCTTAAAGATGAGCACCTGGTCTGTCTTGCTCGTTACAGCATCATGAGTGCCTTACACAAAGCGTAGGATCTAGCCAGTGTGCCATAAATATTTATAAAAAAAGTAAGCACACAAATACTCTTGGTAAAAATTTTAGAAGTATAATTCTGCTTCCTTAGAATTTATTTTCATGAATTTCAACAGAAGAAGAGCCATGGTTGATGATATAGAAAAATGCTAACTTACCCAATTTTCAATACACTAGTAATGGCTATGAAATCACAAGTAATTCTTTGTTGTTTTTGTCCCCTACCCTGTGTGTGACAATTCTCAACTTAACCATTGTAGTTTAATCCTGGTGTTCATTATTATTAAATTGCCATACCTGGGTATGATTTTATTCTGTAATTTATCTTATTTTCTTCATTTAATTAATTCATTTTAATTTGTATTATAGAAATATAGTTGACATGCAATGTTTTATTAGTTTCAGGGGATGCCTGGGTGGCTCAGTCATTAAGTATCTGCCTTTGGCTCAGGTTATTATCCCAGAGTCCTGGGAATAAGCCCACATCGGGCTCCCTGCTCAGCAGGAAGCCTGCTTCTCCCTCTCCAATTTCCTCTGCTTGTATTCCTTCTCTTGCTGTCTTTCTTTCTGTCAAATAAATAAATAAATAAAATCTTTTTTTAAATGTTATACTAGTTTCAGGTATACAATACAGTGATTTGAATATCTTCTTTTCTTTGAATGCCCACTTCAAAGAGCATTTTCAATGCCTGTTTGCAGTCGGGCACAGTGTTAGTTGCTGAGGACCAAGAGATGAGTTAAAAACACGCTCCATTCTTAAGGAGCTCACAGTCCATCTAGAGTGACATGTACGTGAATTCATTCAAAGTATTCATGTATGCAGAGAGTAGTGCAAGAACACAGAGAAGGAAATGAAATTTAGTATGAAGTAGAAGATGCTAAGGACAACTCACAGGAAAGATGAATTTTTAGCCGGTCTTAAAAGAAAAGCAGCAGTTTGCCATCTGAACAATTAAAAAAAAGTGTATCTAGGAAGTATAAAAAAACAGATTTAGGGAATAAAATCAAGGAAAGGATCAGTGTATCTCAGAGGCTGGGAGGAATCAAGTGTGGCTTAAAACATAGGCTGTTCTTATGGGACAGACTCGGGAGGAGTCTGCAAAACCAGGATGGACCTCAATTCTGGAGAATGGAGTCCCAAGTTTATTCAGTAAAGGCATGGGGAAGTCATCAGTAGGCTGGAAGTTCTTCCATTTATTTCTCTCTTGCATTGTAGTTTCCAGACTCGCTCGGTTTCTTGTGTGTGAAAAAGCATCATTCAAAATTAAATGTAAAAGAGGCTAAGAGTTCATACAACAGCTAATCTCTTTTCAAACACATATTAGCACTTGGATTTGGCTTATAGATCTAAATCATTCCAGAACACTATTCTGAAGTTCATATTCTTGTGTGGGGTTAAACATCCCAGAGCCACAGTGTTTGCTGAATAAGGAATATAACTAAACTATCAATATCTCAACTTGACAAAATCCATATTTACCCTCTTATGATCTGCTGCAGACATTAAAATTCTCTGTGGAGAAGGAAATTTGTTGCGCATATATATGGTAGAGTAAATTAAACAAAAAAGAGTAATGTGAGGCTGCAGACTCAAGATAAATGGTGTATAAATCCAGATATTAAATTAAATGTTTCACTGGGCAATGATGAAGTGTTATACATTTGCTCTCTCCTGATGTATAAGAAATTGATTAGCTAAATTTCAAATTCACAAGGTAACTGACTGACACTCATTTTGCATAATTTCTGAAAGGGTGCTTTAAGATACATGACAAAAGTCAACCATGATCTTAACTCAAAAAGTAATTTCTATCCTGCATATTTTACATATGAGCTGTGAGGATGCAAGAATTATGGGAAAGCAGTAAGAACGTTTCAAATGCAATAACTGCCTAATAATGAGTTACTTATTTTAATTGTCTTGCCTGTACAGTTAACATGAATATTATCAGCAATATGGATATAAGATGCCAGCATTTTCTGGCATCTTGTTATTTTACAAGAAATAAATGGTAACCATCGGGTGTGCAGTATCTCTCCCTATAAATCTCTTAAGATATTTACTTGAGTAACTAGATGCTAACTGTAGAGTCAGTCCTACAGAGCAAATAAATTGGAGACACTGGTGGAGGGGGTACATAGGGAATGAGGATCTCCTTGATCTCCTAGCAACCAGTGATATAAAGGTTGGATGTAAGTAAAGCATTCATTTAGTTTCAGTAAGGCAGTTTGAGCTCATTTATTTAACTCTTCCTTCTTTCCACCACCCCCCGTCCCTGGGTTCTTCTAAAATTAGTAAAAAGTAAGAAATAAATATGGGGATGTATATAATGTTAATAATGAGGAGTTTCAGATATCAAAAAATAGGTTCCAAATTCAGGAACTGAGTGTCAATGGTCACCCATTACATAGCATTACACAGCACAGAACAAAAGCACTTAGAACGGAAATTAATGAAGTTCCTTAGGGATCTATATTCATAGGAAAAAAAAAAACCCACAAAGAAACAAATTGGAAGCATCAGAGACTCAAAATCATGGGAAACTCTGGGGTGGTGAATGGAAGAAAACTGGGATAGTCTGAGCAGTTCCTGACTTTATTGCATCAACAACAAACCAATTTACTGTAGTACATGTAGTCTTTGTTTTAATACAAACACATAGCTAAGTGAACCTTAAAGATCTTTATAGCCAACTCCTAAAGGCTTAAAGAAAGAGAAACAATTCAGCTGACTCAAGCATGGTCAGCAGAGTGGTGGTGTTCTCCCCAGCTGTGTTCTTCCCAACCATCTAGAACAAGCACAGACTAGCCAAACAAAACCATGGTAAATGTCAGCTTTTCCATTTTCCATTTACAGTGGGGAAAACTGAGTAAAAACATCAAACATCTAATGGTGATAAGGAGAAAGAGGAGGAATTATATAAGGATTCAGAACAAAGAACCCCTTATGACATTTATTTTAGTCTAGGAAACAATAAAACATGAGAAAAACTAATTTGTATGAAGATTAAAGAAGATTTTGCATTTTTAAGGTGAAAAAGACAAGAGCAGCAGAGAAAAGTTATGAATGAAGTCTGCAGTTAGAAATTTTAAACTTCAAGAATTATACACAAAGGGAAACTAAGAACATGCTTAGAGGAGTCCCATGGCTCACTTACTCATGTCCTTGCTTTCTTCAGGTGTCAGCTCCAGGATCACCTCACCTGTGTGGCCTCTGGACTTTTTCTCATTGACCTAGAGCAAGGCCCATTCTTTATGGTTCTGTGTTTTGCTCTTTTTCATCACTAAGACCAGATATATTTACTTGTTTACTTGCATTTTGCTTATCTTCCCCCAAGAAAGACCAAGCTATTTTATTTATTTGTCCATTCTTTTCCTCCATTATCAGAACCATTCATCACAAGTTGCTGCTGTGCAAAAAGTTATCTGGAAGAAAGAGGAATGAGAGTTAGTGAGAGAGCCACTCTGACCACAGAGTCATTCCTAACTGAAACTGTGGCATTGGTTAACCTATCTTTTCAATAATGAAATAACTTAGTTTTAAGAAGTCTATTTCAAGGTAGACCAGATTATAAACAATGCCCATTTCTCCTACTCTGGTTCTTTAGGAATTATACTTCCATGCCAAGTGATCTTGAGTGCCCTGTGTAAAAATTACATAAGATTTACTGAGTTTCAGTGCATAAAGCTCCAAGTTTCATGTTCCTCCAATGCATTTAGATTTGGTTTTATCATCTTTACCCTAGTAATCTTTACCCTGGATGCACATCAGATCATCCATGTATGTCTGACAAGGACAAAGGGCCAGGTCCTCTCTACAACTGAAGCCAAATTTCTGAGTAGGACCTAGGTCTTCATAATTTTTTAAAGGTGCCCTGAAGATCCAGATATAAAGTTGATGTTGAAATCCATTGCTTTACCCCCTTCTCTACTTCTCTGGAATAGCTAGTGGTTTACTGTATTACCTGTGAAAAATAGTTGATCTCTATCCATTCCTTGTATAGATTTTGTCTTATCGGTTTTCTAGCATGAATTCTTCAAGGCAACAGAGATAGGATTTGAAGCCATAGAGATGTTATTATGTTCATAACACAACTAGCATGTACAGAGATTCAGTACAAACAACCTCTGACCTTTCTACCTAGCTCAGAGTGATTCCATATGCTCCCATCTATCTGCAAATAACTGGCCATTAAATTCCTCTTTCATACCGGGCAAAGGGCTCAGTGCTCTTCACAAGCTTTCAAATTGGCTTAAGCCTTTAGTTGAGCTAACATCTCAGGTTATGACCAAATGACTAGTAGACGAGGACAGAGAATATCATATTTCCATGGATACTGAAAGACAAATGGGCACAGTACCAAAGCATAGGAGACATTGGCCCTCCTTGCCTCAAAGCCTGATCAGGCATGTGGCTCCCAAGTGAGTATTTACTTTGAGTGAGATGTGAACCCTGCTCCTGCATGGACCCCTCTTACAGCCAATGAACCCCACTTCCCTGAAATCTAGTGAGGCTGTCATAGATAATCACACATTTAAAACTTTTTTCAGGCTATGCCTTCCCCATTTTCTCTTTAGCACCCTAGTATACTTTATTGAAAATGGCAAACATAAAATAACCCTTTAGTTCCTTGTTTTTGTTAATGTGACTATGGCAAAGTCTCAGACCTGAGACAAGCAAAGACCCATCTCACACATATCCCTTGGGAGAAGGCAGATAGGGAGGACATTCTGGGACCCTCATTTTACTCCTGATAAGCCTTTCTACTGACCTGGTTAAATCCCCACAGGTAAGCTTCAGAAAATACAGCCTGCTACATGTCTAATAATATATTTTGCAATTCAGTCTTATGCAGTCTTATACATTTCATTTTCAAGGACATATGCAACAATAAGGAAACCCAATAATACTCCTTGAATCACCCACAGAGCTTAATAAGAAATGCAAATTCTTGAACACCAAATTCAGATGAAATAGCATCTCTAGGGAAGGGGTCTGAGTGCATCTTCATCTTTATGGATTTTAATACATAGAAATCTGAGCTTCAGTCAACTAAAGAAACAGGTAAGGGGATGTCAGAGCATGTCAGAGTGTAAATAGATAGTGAAATGCATTTGAAAACAATGTGTGTTCCATATGCTAAAATCTTTCCTGATGATTATGGATTTATCTATTTCACATTTTATCTGCTGATATATATATATAATACATATATATATATAATAAAAATAATACATATATAATATATATATTAGAAATTATTTTATTAGGTGCAAATTCAGATTTGTTATAATTTTCTTGTGTATTGATTGACTTTAAGTATAATTATTTCCACTTCACTCCTCTATTAAGTTACTAATTTACTAGTTTTTTATTGGTTAATTCTTTCTCCTGAATTTATTAGAAACTGAAATTTGTTATTTAACATTTTTCCTCTATAACTATAATATATAAAGTATCAGAGGAAATCTCCTTTTCCGTCTCATGATTCCCATGCAGAGGACTTTCTCTTAAGCATACCCATGGCCTTCCCATCAACCCTATACTTATTCTTCCCTGAGAAATTGTTGGGTACCCTCACTCTGCCCTAACTGATTGCTGTATTTGGAGGGAAAATTTGCCATGCTAGACTCATTTGCCATTGTTTTTCCTGAGAATGGGGTATTCCCATCAAAACACACATTCTCCTCTCCTCCTCCAGACTTTTGTTTGTCCAGGAGCCTCCTCCTGTAAGGGAAGACCAGCCTGAGTCACTGGTAAAATCCCTGGGTGATTCAGTCTGATTAATATTAAGGGTCATGTTAAGATATTGACAAGAATTCTTAAAGCCACATTGTCTGCCAGCATATGTCTAATCAGTGATGAAGGTCATATTTTTGCCCCATCTTCCTTCTTCTTTTTTTATGTCCCAAATTATTTTCAATACATGTTAAGAAGACCGGTGATAACAACTCTGAGAGAAAGACACCTCCTCAAAGCCTGCATTTATTGTGATCCTTATATGAACCATTTGGTCCAGATTTCCAAGGAATAGCAAAGGATACAGAAAGTAATGGATACAACTTCGGGATTCTGATATCTAATAGCAGCATCTCTTTAACACATCCTCGGGAGAGCTGTTCCCTCTGCTTGAGTCTCCGTGAGACTGGCATCCTTCTACATGTTATTGTGTCTTGTTACATTCAGGCATCACAGAGGCAGGAAGTGCTTGTCCTGCCTTATCAAGGTCATCAATATAGAGGAAACCGCTTGTACAATTTTTCTAAACTGCTGTTACTCCTACATAGATGGCTTATTTCAGTCATATTATTGCTGTATAATACTCCATGGACACTGAGTCAGCCTTTCTCTCCCCATATAATTTTGAATATTGAAAAGACAGAACAACTGTCCATTTGTGAGCACTGAGTTGAGTCAGTAGAAACTCTAGATCGAAAATCTACAAATTCCAAAATTTAGGGATCCTTATCCTAACACTCTTGCAAGCCTCTTTTGTCCTATCTTGCATGATGATACTCTTTCTGGTGCTTTCCTTTATCCTTTTCTTCCTTGACTAGCTGAAGTTAACCATCCACATTAAGAAATATTGAAGAGATCTACTATATCCTATGATATTTTTCAGCTACAATGGAGAGTATGCTGTATTGACCACAAGAGAAACCTATGAACATTGTCTTGAAATCTTTAAGAAATGTCTAAGTTTTACTGTGACCTCTCTCCCTCTGTATATATGTACCTATAAGGGGGAAAAAGGGATATATATCTTCAAGGATCCTAGGCTCTATGTTTTCGAATCACAAAAATTTTTAATGAGCTAAATTATAATAACTTCCAAGTAATGCATACTTAAAGATGTACTTGTCTTTTACCGTGTAGATGTATGCGTGTACATATATTGGTATCTCAGTGGGTGTGTTTGTGTGTGTTGTGCGTACACGCATACACTTATAATGTTTATTTGAAACAACAATGAAGTTGGGAAACAAGGAAATTTTAAATAAGAATTGGATTTCATATGTTAGTTATATGCATGTGTGTAAGAAGGAAGTGGCCACTTCCAAGTACATATGATAAACAGTGTCATTAGATGACAGAATGAATCATTTAAATAATGGGAGTTACTTTTCTAGACCTTGAATATATTTTTACAGATACTGAAAATAGATGAAGAAAAGTAATTAACAGCACTCTGATAGCTTTAATGATAGGAACAGATGTTCACAGTTAAGGCATCAAATCTGAGTGGTTATCACTTAACCGCTGCTGCTTGTAAGCAATGGTATAATGGCTCTCCTTTTCATAGGAGAGATTATTGTAATGCAGATTATTGTGATTGTCTGAAAATATCTCCATGGCTGACAATACTTTTTTTTTTCTTTTTCTACTCTCTTTGAAAGTTAAATGGGGACTACATTTAACGACACAATTATGTCCTTTCTTGTCTACCATGCTGCATTTAAGCATAATTGCTTGCAGAAAGCCTATAGAGAGGCATCTTCAAGCTCAAATTCCTCATTTCCACCAGGACCAAAAAAAGATAATATGTATGTTATGTTTCCTTAATGTTTCATGAACTATAAGTGAGATTAGTGACAGTTTTGATAAACAAGACTGGGATTAAGGATTAAAAAAATCAGCATCTAGGAATTTAATCTAAAATTCTGACTTAGGCCTAGTCTGACACTTTTTTTTTTCCTCATGGAAAATTGAGTCTTCACTCTATTGCAACTTACTTTTAAAAAAATAACCCATTACATCCCGTTTTATACCTTTCAGTTTCCAGTGGGTCAGAGTATTCCTCATGTAAGTGACCCCATAATTTCTTTCTGTTCCTGAATTCGTACTTTCCCATCAGTAATCAGCTAAGTCTTTTAAAGATTTGAGGAATTTATTACGGGACAGTTTTGTTTTAGGTATTTAGTGTACATAACACTTGGAAATGCATAAAACAAAAATATATAATGAATTAACCAAAAATTAGTATTTTGAGATATGATTCTGAATATTTTAATTGATATGCATATGTACACATAGACATTGTATTTCTTCAATTAATATTACATATTGAGACTTTCCATATTAATAATTCATTAACAGCTTAATTTTTAAGCTTTATATTATATTTTTTTGAATATGGTAAAATTTACTTAACTTCTCTTGCTGAACAGTTAGTATATTTCTAATTTCTCTCAATTGTAAATTACACTGACTTGATCTTACAGTAAAATTTTCTTTAGCTTTGATTTTTTTTTCAGACTTTTAGCACTGTTATTTGTGGATTAACTATTAAAAACTCTAAAATCTTATGACTTTAAAGTATTTTTCAGGAAGGTTTTGTACTTTTTGTACTTTTAGTCTAAATGAGGAAATCAGCAAGTTCTTAGGTTGGAAAATATCTCATTATTATTTAAATTTACATTTACATTTCCATTGATCATGATGAGTAAGTTAGTCATCTGCATATTTTCCTCAGTGATTGTTTCTTTCTTATTCTTTTGATCATCAATTATTTCAAATCACTGTAAGTATTTTTATAAAGGATTTTTGACATTTCTAAGCATTACATCCTTGCAAATATCTTTCACTGGTTGAAATTTGCCTTTTTATTTTAGCTTAAAATGTATTTTTACAGATATGTATGGATATTTTCAATTTTTAATGTTTCAGTTCCATTGAATTTTTATTGTGATTTTCCACATTGCATCCATATTTAAATATTTATAGTTTAAAAAATTTTTATTTATTTATTTATTTATTTATTTGAGAGAAAGAGAGAGAGAGTGCATGTAGCAGGGAGAGAGACAAGCAGACGCCACATTGAGCCCAGGTCCCCACATAGGACTAGATCCCAAAACCCTGAGATCACACACAACCTGAGCCGAAATCATGATTGGAACCAAAGTCAAGAATTGGAGGCTCAACTGACTGAGCCACCCAGTGCCCCTAAGTAGTCATAGCTTCTACTATGTTTTACAGAAATAGTTAAAATTTAACACATTTAAAATTTTTTTTTTAATTTAGATATATACATAATTCTGACTGAATTTTCAACTTATAAAAATAAGCTTTCATCATAAGAATGAAAAAATGCTATTATCTTAATTTGACTTTGGTAGCTGTGTATGATGCCCCTAATAATGTGTCTACATAGACTACGTGTGGATATTTCTTTAAATGTCACCATTCAAAATATCCTTCCACAATTTTAACAATCCATACAACCTGTAAGCACTAATGTTCCAATTTAATGGTGAGATGAATTTTTGTTTCTTACTTGGTTCACTAGGTTTTGAAACAGATTGCAATTTATAATATGAAAGACAAATGCACCAAACAATTAAGGACCTGATTTTACTTAGGCTCTTGCAATGGGGTGAATGTTCATTAATGAGAAATATCTCAAAGAAGAGGAGGGTGACCTGGGGATTTATAAAGGCAGGTATCTAATGGAGTCATTCACCAATCTCATGGAAGTCATGAAGAAGGATGGAAATAGGTGTTATCTCAGAATAGGTGAGAACAGTGTTATTAGCAGGTTCCAAAGCACAAAAAGTGTGGGGGCATTTCTTAACTGTTGCTGTTTTCCAGGAGCATGGAGCTCAGGTAAGGCCCAACATTGTTAGTTAGTATGTGGTGTCATATGGATGAAAGACACATTTAAGTATTGGCTGTTGGAATTCTGTAGTCATTTGTCTTGGTGATGTGGAGATATAAATAAGCCTGATGTTTAATTACAAACAGATAATTCTGACATTTTCAGAATCAAAAGTTTTATTAATGTTTCCTTTCCAGTCTCAAGAAAGTATTTTTAAATAGATTACAGCTATTTAGAAAACATTTAAAAATCTTCAAACATCGGAAAATTATTTCTCTTGCACTAGTCAAGGAGATTCCCTAGGGTATTCTAAGTACTTTGTTGCAGTATTCAAGTGAAGAAAATATGTTCAGAAGGCAGTCTCATTAGTAGGCAAATTGCGAAAGGAGCAACTACCACAGATTTTTTTGTTTGTTTGTTTCTCATGACAATGAAATTGTGCCTGAAAAATAGAGCCAAGTGACTCATTATGGCTGAAATTGGGCAATTACTCCTCAAATTAGCCAAATGCAGGTGTAATTATTATTTTAATAAGACTAATTGCTCAGTGGTAATTTGCTAAGGGGAGCCTGCATTTGGTGGAGACATAAGAACTCTTGCTACTTGACATATAACAAATATAATGTGGTATTAAAAATAAGAAGTGAAGCTAATTTCTATACACACACACACACACACAGTGTGTGTGAGAGAGAGGGAGGGAGAGAGAGGAAATGATGAGGTAAAGGAAAGATCCAGAGAGATCTAACATCAAGCTATCAAATTTTCTATGAAAATGATCAAACAGGGAAAAAATTTTCTAGTACCTGAAGTTGACACATATGAAGCATATGTATATATGTATTCTATATACATAAAATATATGTATTCTATGAGAATATATGTATTCTCATATATATGAGAATCCAAGATTTCCAAAACCAACCACACCTATTGCAAATTGTTTTAAAAAGTCACTTCAATTGAAAATTACTACTTTACTTTCCCGTAAGTTTTTAACATTTTTAAGCTGTTGTTATGTCTCACCTGGTCACTGAAACGACTTCCTAAATAGTTTCTCTTTGCATATTTTTCCTAGAGAGTAGCTTACATGGTCTTTTTTTTTCTTTTCTTTTCTTACATGGACTTTTAAAACCATAGATGAGACCAGATTGTTGTCACCCTCGATACTTTCCAACAATATTCTCACCACACTTCCAAAAATTCCAAAGACTTTTCCATGGCTTATTCAGTCGTCAGAGCTGATCCCCACTGCACCCATCTCTACCATATCTAAATTACTTCTCTCCCCTACACTCTTTGACTTGTTCCTTCTAGTTCTCACTGTTTCTCAATGATGATAAGAAATTTCCTGCCCCAGGACCTAGGCAATCTCTTTTACAGATAACCTCATGACTCTCCTCTCTTTTAAATGTCACCTCTCTAGACAACACAACTGATGAACTTAGCTAAAATGGAAACACTTCTGTAATACTTTATATCCCTAATTGTAAATTGTTCTTTTTCTCTATAAGACTTAAGAGAATCCATAATGTTTTCCTTCAGTTGTTTGCCTGTTTACATTTGTATACCTTTGTGAATGAATGCTTGAAGAATGAAGGCAGAGGTTTCGCTAATTTTTTTCATGGCCGTATCCCTTAGTTCCCATAACCGTGTCCAGAATTGTGACATTTGCAACAAATAGTTATTGAAGAAGGAATGAATAAATGAATTAAGGGTGACCCAGGACGGACTTTTTTTAAGTCCTGAAGTTGGAGAACAGAAAGATAGACTTTGGGGGCAGCTTGTGGCTTGGTTGCTTAAGTGTTCATCTCTTGATTTCAGCTCAGGTCTTGATCTCAGGATTGTGAGTTCAAGCCCCACGTTAACACTGGGCATGGGGTCTGCTTAAAAAAAAAAAAAGAAGAAGAAGAATAAACAAAAAGAAAAGAAAGATAGGCTTTGTGTTGAGTAGAACTACAGTGCCCAAATACATTTTGTGAAATAAAGTAAGAGAATTCTTTTCAAAGTAGCAGTTTTTCAAAGAAACAATAGAGTCAGACAATAAAGCAGTAAAAATAGATTTTACTGGGGAACTATGACAGTAGGGGAAACTAGACCTAGTACAGAACTAGACTCAATTCCAAATTGAGCATGGACAAGGAATTTAAAGCCAAGAAACAGGGTCCGGGTCAGTGGTTAGAAAGTTACTAAGAGGAAACCTCCTGGGTAAAGAGGATTCTAGCTGAGCTAACTCGACAAGAGACAGCGGACTTAGGTCAGTGTGATCAGAAAACTAGAAGAGCGGATGAGGAATTTAATCAGATCTAGAAGGTGAGCAGGTGGGGATTCTGACTGACTTGGCACAGGCTTTGAGGCTTCTTTGTTTCTTCAGAAGGAAATTGTATGTGACTGTGCAGGGGCCACGGCTCCCTTTCCCAAAGGTCTACAACCTCTCTTGCTCTGAACTTCCCCTGGTGTGCTGGAAATAAAGAAGATGGAAAGGGTCATCAGACTAGTTCAAAATCTGGGACAATCTACCAGAAAACTGGTGTCACTCATGTATTTTTTTTTTAAGTTTATTACTTTTGTTTATATCCAAAGCTTTCCTCCTGCTCTCCACCTTTCTGCTTTTTCACCACCTCTTTTTTTTTTTTTTTTTTTTTTTTTTTTTACAATTTTTATGTATTTATTTATTTGACAGAGAGAAAGATCACAAGTAGGCAGAGAGGCAGGCAGAGAGAGGGGGAGGAGCAGGCTCCCTGCTGAGCAGAGAGCCTGAAGCAGGGCTCAATCCCAAGGACCCTGGGATCATGACCCGAGCCAGCTCTTTTTGTAAGGCAGCAAGTCAAACGTCCATAGGGTTTTATGGCAACAACAGTCCTGTGCTCATTCACTTCCGTGTTCCCTATGGCGGCTTCGGCTTCCAACAGCAAGTCATTCCCGCAGAGGCTGCATGGCCCACAGAATCTAAAGCCTTTACAATCTGACACCATGCTGTAGAAACTTGCTGACCTCTGCTTTCAGTTAGGCAGCAAGGGGCCTAGGAGCCAAGTCAGCACACAGAAATGATGGCAACTCCAGTTTACTTAGCACTCACGGCATCAAAGGCCTGTCATACGTGGTCTACATGCATTATTTCCTTCAACCTTGCTATCCACAGCACTGAAGCAGATAGAACTGTTTTTTTGTTTGTTTGTTTTTGGTTTTGTTTTTGTTTTTGTTTTAATTTTAGAAATGTTGGAACTGAGTTTTAGAAAGATCTAATAGCTAGATTAAGGTCTAAGCAGCATCTGTCGGGGCCCTGCTGCAGGTTAGGATCCAGCTCTGTCTGTTAAAAACTTTTAAC
The DNA here is from genome assembly GCF_010015895.1 of Lontra canadensis. Taxonomy (NCBI): domain Eukaryota; kingdom Metazoa; phylum Chordata; class Mammalia; order Carnivora; family Mustelidae; genus Lontra; species Lontra canadensis. The sequence continues at coordinate 36,059,546 of NW_022630997.1, forward strand.
ATTAACACTTAGGATACTTTCTACTGGAAAATAGAAGTGTTTATTTTACAATAAGTATAGGGGCACATGAGTGGCTCAGCTGGTTGAGCCTGGGACTCTTGATTTCTGCTCAGGTCATGATCTCAGGGTCGTGGGAATGAGCCCTGCTACTGGCTCTGTGCTAAGCATGGAGTCTGCTTGAGATTTTCTCTCCCTTTCTCCCTCTGCTCCTCCTGCTTGTACACACACACACTCTCTTGCTCTCTAAAATAAATAAATTAATTAAACAATACTAATAAAATACAGTAATTATAGATTCACAGGATGTTGCCAATAGATGTGCGGGGAACTCCCATGTACTCTCCCTGAGTCTCCCCCAACGTCATTCTCAAGTTGAACACTGTCTTCCCTTTAATACATTTGAGATTTAAAGTCTTTTTTGTTTTATTGTTTTGCTTTGTTTTTGTGAGGAAAATGATAGAAGTTTATTAAGTGAAGATACAGGGAAAGCTCTCAAGAGTGAGAGATGTCCCAACAGGGTCACCAGTGAGGGCCTTTAGGGTTGGTCTTTTACAGAAAGCTAGCCAGGGAACTTAAATCCTTTAAAAATCTCTATTCACCTTCTAACACCTTCAATGGCTTACTTACTTTTTTAGGATCTGGTTATTCTTTTGTTGGTCACAGGTGATTAAAATAAAGACACCCACCCCACATGAACCACCCCATATGCCTAGGGCAGGATGGTTAAAGGTGACCAAGTTGAAGGGCCAGGTGAAGCAGGAATGGGAAGGATCTGGGTAATGGGTGACTTCAGGAGGCTATGCAGCAGCACCTTCTTGCTTACTACTCTACCAGTAGGCAAGCCTGGAACCTTCAGGTCTAGAGGGCCAGGCCAGCATCCATCCTGTCTGTTAAATGAGTGTTGAATGAGAGTTATGGAGAGATACCAGGAACAGTACATGCCATTCAGTCTATCATTACTTCAGGACTGTGCATACATTTTGGATGGCACTGTGGGGGTTTTGAAGTCCCTGATAGGTTCAGTTGCACTCTGTCAGGTAGACACTAAGATTTTAATGCCTGATAGTTTCTGCGGGAACATTTATTTATTTTATTTTATTTTATAGATTCACAAGATGTTATAAAAATAAGGAAGGCTCATGTAAGCCTCCTCAATGTTAATACTTTGGTAAAACCATACAAATTAACAGTTTCAAAGGCAATAAAACCTTGCTGTGTAGTTCATAGTGCTTATTCAGAATTTACCAGCTCACAGGCATTCATTTGTGTTTGTGTGTATAATTTGATCACATGTGTAACCTTATGTACCACCACAATCAAGATACTCAACTGTGTTTCACTAGAGGCTCACTTGTATTAACCTTTTGTAGCCACATCTATCCCCACCTACTCCATCCTTAACAGTGGGCAACCATGATCAATTCCTTTTCTCTATAATTATCTTCTTTTACAAATGTTACCAAAAAAATGGAGCCATGCAGCTTATATCATCTTCAGATTGGCTTCTTTTTTCTCTTAGTATAATTTCCTTGAGGTTTGTCCAAGTTGTTAGGCATATGAATAGTTCATTCCTTAATGGATAATGAATAGTTCATTTTATTACTAAATAGTATGCCATAGTATTTATGGGTGTATCATAGTTTGTTTAACATTCATCCACTGAAGGACATTTGGGTAGTTTCCAATTTACAGCTTTAAATAAAATTTTTTAAAGATTTTATTTATTAGAGAGTGGGAGAGAAAGCATAAGCAGGGGGAGCTGCAGGTAGAGGAACAGGGAGAAGCAGGCTCCATGCTGAGTTTGAAGCTTGATGTGGGGCTCCATTCTAGGCCCCAAGATCATGACCTGAATGGAAGGCAGATGCTGAACCGACTGAGCCACACAGGTGTCCCTCAATTTATGGCTTTGATGAGTAATGTTGCTATGAATATTTGCATATATGTCATCGGTAAAACTTAGTCTTGATTTCTCTACAGCAAATGCCCAAGAGTGCAAATGCTGGGTTGTATGGTAAGCCCATTTTCAGCTTTAAAAGAACTACAAGGTATTTTTCCAGAGTGAAGGTTCCAGTTTACATTCCCAACACCAATTTGCGGAAGATTCACTTTCTCCAAATCCTTAGTAGCATTTGGTGTTGTTACTACGTTTCAACTTTTCCATTTTGACAGACTTGTTGTGATAGCTCACTGTGGTTTTAATTTCTAATTCCTTAATTGCTTAGGAAGTTGAAACATCTTTTTATGTGTTTATTTACCATGTATATTTCCTTTTCAGTACATTGTATGTGTCTTTTGTCTATTTTCTTTTTTTTTATTATGTTAGTCACCATACAGAACTCCACTAGTTTTTTTGTTTTTTGTTTTTGTTTTTTTTAATTAACATATAATGTATTTGCTTCAGGGATACAGGTCTGTGAATCATCAGTCTTACACAATTCACAGCACTCACCATAGCACATACACACCCCAATGTCCATAGCACAGTCACCCCATCCATCCCACCCCCAGCCCCTCCAGCAATCCTCAGTTTGTTTCCTGAGATTAAGAGTATCTTATGGTTTGTTTCCCTCCCTCATCCCTCTTGTTTCATTTTTCCCCTCCCTTCCCCCCATGATCCCCCACCCTGCCTCTCAAATTCCTCAGATCAGAAAGATCATATAATAATTGTATTTCTCTTGTTGACTTATTTCACTTAACATAATACTCTCTAGTTCCATCCACATCATTGCAAATGTTTTTTTTGATGGCTGCAATATATATATATATATATTATATATATACATATATATAATATATATATATTGCAATATATATATATATATATATATATATATATATTAGATCTATATATAGATATCACATCTTCTTTATCCATTTATCTGTTGATGGACATCTAGGTTCTTTCCATAGTTTGGCTACTGTGGACATTGCTGCTATAAACATTTGGGTGCACGTGCCCCTTCAGATCACTACACTAGTATCTTTAGAGTAAATACCCAGTAGTGCGATTGCTGGGTCATAAGGTAGCTCTATTTTCAACTTTTTGAGGAACCTCCATACTGTTTTCCAGAGTGGCTACACTAGCTTGCATTCCCACCAACAATGTAGGAGGGTTCCCCTTTCTCCACATCCTTGCCAACAACTGTCATTTCCTGACTGGTTGATTTTAGCCATTCTGACTGGTGTGAAGTCATATCTCACTGTGGCTTTGATTTGTATTTCCTTGATGCCCAGTTATGTTGAGCACTTTTTTATGTGTCTATTGGCTGTTTGGATGTCTTCTTTGGAGAGATGTCTGTTCATGTGTTCTGCCCATTTCTTGATTGGATTATTTATTTTCTGGATGTTGAGTTTGATAAGTTCTTTATAGATTTTGGACACTAACCCTTTATCTGATCTGTCATTTGCAAATATCTTTTACCATTCTGTCAGTTGTCTTTTGGTTTTGTTGACTGTTTCCTTTGCTGTGCAAAAGCTTTTGATCTTGATGAAGTCCCAATAATTCATTTTTGCCCTTGCTTCCCTTGCCTTTGGTTATGTTTCTGGGAAGAAGTTGCTGCTGCTGAAATCAAAGAGGCTGCTGCCTGTGTTCTCTTCAAGGATTTGGATGGATTCCGTCTCACATTGAGGTCCTTCATCCATTTTGAGTTTATTTTTGTGTATGGTGTAAAGAAATGGTCCAGTTTCATTCTTCTACATGTGGCTGTCCAATTTTCCCAACACCATTTGTTGAAGAGACTGTCTGTTTTCCATTAGACATTGTCACTCTGAACTCTAGTTCTGACATCTTACTAATGTCCGTATTAATTAGGTCCCTAGTCATCGGTACTGCCTCTTGTTCTTTTTTTTGAGGTGACTTTTTCCACCTTGTCATTTTATCCAGATAAGAATAGATGAATGAGAGAACAAAATTCTAAAAGGATAGCAATGACCCTGGAAAAACATATGCTGACCAAATCGGAAAAGACCCAAAACTGGGGGGAGAAGAAAAGAGAGGGGAAATTATATAAATCTATATAATATGCATTATATATATATATATATATAGAGAGAGAGAGAGAGAGAGAGAGAATAGAACAGAGCCACACACTTGATTTGGGGTGTATTTTAGACTGTTAGAAGAAACTGCCTCCCAAAATTTAAAGAAAGAAAAACATATATATAAACATGATGAAGGGAAGGAATATGACTGTAAAGATGAAAATTTAAAAAGATTCTAAAAGAGGAATTGATAAGATAAGAAGTTGGTTGAACAAAGAAAAAACAAAAAAGAAGAAAGAATGTGATCAGGCTGGAGACTACAACAAAGCTATGAGCTAGATTTAGGATATATTTTGATCCATTAGAAGAAACTGTATTCCAAAATTTTAAAGAAAGAAAAACCTATATGTATACAAAAATTAAGGTTAAATACAATGAAGGAATAGAATGTGACTATAACAATGATAATTTTAAAAGATTTTTAAAAAGGTATTGATAAAATAGTTTAAAAAGGTTAAAATGGGAAGGAGGAAAAATTAAATAATAGAATAGGAAAAATATAAAATTTAAAAAATTTAATTTTGAAAGACTAAAGAATCATGGGGAAAAAAGCCCCGAAGTCTATGGGCTACATTCCCGTACCTCTGGAGTTCTGCAGTTCTCACTGGTGAACTTGGTCTTGGCTGGATGTCCTTGTTGATCTTCTGGGGGAGGGTCCTGTTGCAGTGATTCTCAAATGACTTTGCCCGAGGCAGAATTGCATCACCCTTGCCGGGGGCCAGGCTAAGTAATCTGCTCGGGTTTGCTCTGGAGCTTTCATTCTCTGAATGCTTTCCATATAGCTTTGGAGGATGGGAATGAAAATGGCAGCTTCCCAATATCTGTAGGAGCTGCGAGCTCTGTTCCCGACTCCTCAGTGCTCCCTTAGAGAAAAGTAGTCAATCCCTCCCATCTCCCTTGTCTCCGACTGCACTCCAAGCTCACCCAGCCTGTGACCAAGCATTTCTATCTCTGGTGCATGGCCCATTTGGAGTCTCCAAACCCAGCTGATTCCTGCCACGTGGTCCACCTCACTCCTCCCGATGGAAGAACGGGTGGTCTCCCTGGATCTGTCACTTGTGGGGTCCCTGCTCGAAGAGCAGTGGTCCAACTGTGCCTTGGATCATGGTTTAAGGTAACCCCGAGTTGAGAGCTCCTTCCTCAGCTCCATCTCTGTAGCCAGCTTCCCCGCTATGACTCCTGGGAGCTCTGCCATGTTCAGACATCCATGGTCTTTTTGTGACCCTGCAGGTCCTGAGACAACACTGTCCCTGCAAGAGCTCTAACCCCTGCTTAGCCTCTGAAGTGACATCCCTCAGTGGAGCAGACTTCTAAAAGTTCCAATTTTGTGCTCTGCCGCTCCACTGTTTCCCAGGAGCTGACCCCTCCCCCCATGGTTTATCTTCCTGTATATCATCTCAGATTCACTTCTTTGCATGTCATAACTTCCAGTAAGTGGTTTCTTCCTAGAATTGTTGCTCTTCTTCTCTTCAATCTCCTGTTGAGTTTGTAGGTGTTTAGAATGGTTTAATAACTATCTGGCTGAACTTCTGGGACCCAATGATATTTAGGTCTCCTACTTCTCTGCCATCTTGCTCCTCCCTCAGAACTCCATTAGTTTTTGATGTAGTACCTCCATGATTCATTATTTGCATATACCATCTAGTGCTCATTGTAATACTTGCCCTCCTTAATACCCCTCTTGGTGCTAACCCCTCCCACCCCCAAAACCCTCCATTTGTTTCCCTGAGTCCATAGTTTCTCATGGTTCATCTTCCCCTCTGATTTTACCCCTTTCAGTTTTCCCTTCCTTCTCCTAATGTCCTCCATGCTATTCCTTATGTTTCAGATATGAGTGAAACCATATGGTAATTGTCTTCCTCTGCTTGACTTATTTCACTTAACATAATCCCCTCCAGTTACACCCATATTGATTCAAATAGTGGGTATTCATCCTTTCTAATGGTGGAATAATATTCCATTGTATATACAAACCACATCTTTATCCATTAGAATAGCAAAATTTAACAAGGCAGGAAACAACAAATGTTGGAGAGGATGTGGAGGAATCCTCCTACATTGTTGGTGGGAATGCAAGCTAGGGGAGCCACTTTGGAAAAGAGTATGGAGTTTCCTCAAAAAGTTAAAAATAGAGCTATCCTATGACCCAGCAATTGCACTACTGGGTATTTACCCCAAAGATACAAAGGTAGTAAAAAAAGGGGCACATGCACCCCAATGTTCATAGCAGCAATGTCCACAATAGCCCATTTTCTAATGGGCATTTTTTGTTTTGTTTTATTGTTGAGTTTTAAGAGTTCTTTATGTATTTGAGATACATCTTTGTCCACTGTGATTTGAAACTATTTTCTCCAGTATAAAGCTTGTCTTTTTATCCTATTAACAGGTCTTTCTCAAATTTTTGAGATTTTAAAAAAAAATTTGATGAGATCCAATCAGTTTTTCCACTTATGGGTCTTGCTTTTGCTGTTAAACCTCGGAATTATTTGCCAAGCTCTATGTCCTAGAAATTTTCTACTCCATTCTTTCCCTAGAAGTTTTATAGTCTTCTGTTTTACATTTGATCTATGATCTATTTTGAGTTAATTTTTGTATAAGGTATGAGACTTAAGTGGATCATATTTTTACTGAGGTATGTATTATTGTTTCAGCACCAATTTATTGAATTTAAAATGTTTTTTTTTTTTTCAACTTTTGGGCTTTTGTCTTTCTATGTTAATTTTAGAATATGCTTATTTATGTCTACAAGAAGACCTTTTGTTTATGTTCACAGACTGAGATTTCATAAGGAATTGTACTACACTTCTAAGTTAATTTAGCATTGACATCTTTACCTTGTTGCAACATTCAACCCATGAACATGATATGTCTCTCCAAATATTTAGTGTTTGATTTATTTTATGAGCATTTTATAATTTTCATCATACAGAACCTGTATATGTGTTGCTAGTCTCACTTCTAATATATTTTTTTGGAAAAACTATAAATGGTATTATAATTTTGATTTGTCTCCACTTGCTCATTGTTACTATCTAAAAATATAATTTTTTATGTGTCAATCTTATGTCCTGGGACCTTAGTGAATTCACTTCTTAAGTCTAGGTGATTTTCTTTTTTGTAAATTCCTTGGGATTTTATAGACCCATAGATAATCATATTGTTTGTAAAGAAAGACCGTCTTATTTCTTATTTCAAAACAATTCATTTTTTTTCTTATTATAGTGTCTAGAATTTCCAATAATATGTCAAGTAAGAGAAGTGAGAAAGTATCTTTGTCCCTGATCTCAGAGAAATTCACTCAGTCTTTCACCATCAAGTATCAGCTGTAGGTTTTCTTGTGTATGATCTTCATGAAGCTAACTTCCTCTCTATTCCAGTATAAGGAAATTTTTAAAATCATAAACGAGTAATGAACTTTATGGTGTGTCTTCTTGGTTCCAGCTAATATGATCATATGATTTTTCTACTTTGACCTGTTATAGTGGTGGATTGCATAATTTATTTTTAAATAAAGAAACAATCTTACATATCTGGAATTAATGATTCAATATGGTTATGATGTATTGATTGTTTTATATGTTGTTGAATTCACTTCGCTAAAATTTTGTTAAGACTTTTGCATCTAAATTCATGAGGGATATTGCTTGTTTTTTTGTATTGGCTTTCCCTAGTTTTGGAAGTATAGTAATGCTGGCTTTATAAAATGAGTTGAGAAGTGTTCTCTCTTCTGTGTTCTAGAAAAGATTGTGAAAATTTTTGTCAATTTCTTTAAGTGCTTGGTAAAATTATCCACTAAAACCATCAAGGCCTAGAGAATCCCTTTTCTAAAGCTTTTAATTTACAAATTCAATTTCTTTAATAGTGATAAGACTAATACTATATCTTCCTGGGTAATTTTTGGATTTTATTTTTTAAGGAATTCAATACTTGTTGAATTGAATTGAATTAAAAAATGTTACTGAATTTTAAAATGTCATTTTGTATATAGTATTCCTTTATTAACCTTTTAATTATTGTGGGGTTCTTTTTGCTCTTTCCTCATAGTCCTTATATTAGAAAACTGTGTCTTCTTTCTTCTTAACCTTTGTTATTCTTTCTAGATTTTATGAGGAGCTCTGTCTGATGCTTGCAGGAATTTAATGTGTGGTCAGATCACTTGAAACAAGCCTTAAATTAAGGTTCAGTTGTAGTCTTCAGTAAGGACTAGTCAGGATATTTCTTTCAATATCATTTCTGGAGATTAGATAGATGGTTAGATGGATGGGTGGATATTTGGTATAGACATTTGATATGCTGGTAGCTTGGATGGGGTCATTACTTTCTTTTGAAGTCCTCAATCATGTTTGAATGGTTGTATAATAAACACATGTTAATTTTACAGCAGTAATGGGATAATGTTTCTTAAAAACAGTAGAAATTTTTATTACCTTGACATGATATATAATCAGAAATTTTAAAATTAAATGTTCTAAAATAAGGGCTTTGAAAATGTTGATTGCATTTTATTTTTGAAGCTGGCATAGACTTCAATTTCAAAAAATTGCTGACTAACTTTTGAGACCGATAGCAATCAGGCAGTATGTAATTTGGAAGTGAAATCCTGTTGTATTAAATTCTGATCCTTTTTAATAAGATGCTTTTAGATGAGCTCAATTGTACACTGTCAAAAAGGTCAGTATTTATTATGTAAGAGAAATATGTAATGTAGTTTCTGAAAACCCAAAAGACCAACTTGACTAAGATTCTGTTTCCTAGTCAGCACCCTAAAGGTTAGAGTCCCTCAGAAGACTTACATATTTTTTTTCACAAGATGAGATGGCTTCAAGCAAAGCATGCATCAGTGATGTAGGTTGCATTATAAGTTATCTGGATGACACTGATCAGCATTATCAAATACAAAAACTTAGGGCCTGTTGGTTACTGCAAAGGGCACCACCATGCTCACAACTGCCCCATCTTTTGGTATTCAGTAACAGATATTCACCCCAAGATCTCTGTTTCTAAAAGACTCTAAGAGGTTAAGAGAATGTATATGCTATCAGTCTTTCAAGACTTTCAAAGGGACTTATTTCATTGGTCTCTCTCTCATAAAGTTAGAGGATGTTGTGACTAGTATATTCCAATCACGCAACAGTTTAGAGGTAGAAGATACTTCCTATCTTTGTCAAAAATTCTAGTTACCCCAGTTAGATGTACCACACCAGCCTTGCTGATGAAAGAACATTTAATTTTTTTTTAAAATTTTCTCAGGTAACTTATATTAATATTGTCTTTTTTTTGCTTTTGGGTGGATATTTACAATTCTACCAGTTTAGCACATTTATAGATTTGTGTAAGTACCATTATAATTACAATAGAACTTTTCCATGGCCCCAAATAATCTCTCTTGTGGGAATCCTTTGAAGCCACAACTTCCCTAATCCTTAGCCTCTGGCAAAACACTGATCTCTTTTCTATCACTACATTTTGTCTTTTTGAAAATGTCATACAAATAGAAGCACAGTTTGTATGCTTTTGAGCTTGGCTTCTTGTACTTAACAAAATGCATTTGAGGTTCATCCAGGTGATAAAGTATATTAATACTACATTCTTGTTTATTGCCAAATAGTATTCCACTGTATGACTGTACCAAGTTTGATTATCCATTAGCCCACTGAAGGACATTTGGGTGGTTTACAGTTTTTGACAACTATGAATAGGTTGTTTACATAAACTTGAAGGTTATTCCTTGAAAAAATGTGAGTTTGATTAATGGTATATAGTATACTGATGGTAGGAAATAGATAAGAAGCCTACTGAGTTTCTTTAGGGGATTTCAATTCCAAAGAATCAAGACCCTTGTCTAGCAAGCTTCTGATTATATGATGAGCATCAGAAAAGAAGCAATCCAGGAATATTGGGCAGTGTCAATGGAAGGCATTACCCAGCAACAGCATTTTAACTGTGGCTGGGGAGGATGATAGACAAGTGTCTTCCAGAAGTCAGAGCCTGGAATCTTAAAGAATAATGGACAAGACAGAAAAAAATGAAGTCTAATCAAAGAATTTCTTCCTCTTTGTTCCTGTTCTGCAGAACAATCACTGATCTGTATTTCCCACCCTTTTTTCCAAATGGAAGATTTTTTAGGTCTAAGCTGTCTCTATTCTACCACTGTATATTGGTTGAGGAGAGTGCATAAAGTAAGCAATATCTTTTGAATTCAAAGGCCACTGGACCATGAAGACACTTCCTTACCTAATGCAGAATAATGTGTACCACCTAGAAAACCAAGAACTGAGCTGGGTGCAGTTGGTAATGAAACTTTTTATTACCTCCTTTATTAAAAGAGTGTGTCAATGTGCAAGGGGAAAAAAAGGTGAAACTGCTATTTGGTGATCAGAAGATCAGATTGTAGCAAAAAAAAAAAAAAAGCACTATTTTTGTCAGACTTTATTTTCCTCTTCAGTAAATAGAAAAACTGCAATCCCAAGATTTCCTGGAGGATTGACGGGCCTATTTGACTGAATTCTATTTGACTGAATGAAGGTATTATTATTGATGCACATCAGTTCTGAACTTGGCCTTTAATATTTCCCATATGACCTTCCATAGTTTCTTTCTTGCTTGATCTGTGACTGGTAGGGTGGGGATGGCAAAACATAGCATATATATCTTACAGTGTAAGGTTAACTTTAATTTAAAATACACAAAATTTTAAAAGTCATGGCAAAAAATTCTATTAGCAGAATGAAAGACAAATTACAAAATATTCTCCAAAGGACTAATAACCTTAATATATTAAAAATATCTTAATATTGGGTGCCTGGGTGGCTCAGTGGGTTAAGCCTCTGCCTTTGGCTTAGGTCATGATCCCAGTGTATTGGGATCAAGACCCGCATCGGGCTCTCTGCTCAGCGGGGAGCCTGCTTCCTCCTCTCTCTCTGCCTACTCGTGATTTCTCTCTGTCAAATAAATAAATAAAATCTTTAAAAAAAATATCTCAATATTGAGAAATAAAGTTCCAAATACCCAGTAGAAAAAGGGGAAAAAGACATGATCAGAAAATTCCCCAAAAAAGTCTGAAAAGATTCTTTAGAAATGTGCAAATTAAACCCTGACACCATAGTTCATGTATCAGATTGACAAAAACTATTGAAATGTATAGCAGCATATTCTGTTGTGAAACCTGTGAGGAAGAAAACACATTCATTAAACCCTGGAGGGAATGTGAATTTCTTAAGCCCTTCTGGGAGGGAGTTTTGAAATACTTAACAAAAATACATATGCTTCTTCATTTTGACCTTTCAATCCCATTTCTGAGAATTTTCTCTGGGGCTAAACCTCCAATAATAAGAAATATATTTGCAAAGTTATTCACTGCAACATTGTTTGTAATTGCAAAACAATAGAAGCAACCTACATGTCTATACATAGCATAATGGTTTAACAAAATATGGTTAGTTTAAACTTTAGAGTGTTATGTAGCTTTTTTCAAAAATGAGGGAGAGGTATCTGTGTGGCTCAGTCACTTAAGAGCCAACTCTTGGTATAGGCTGAGGTTGTGATGTCAGGGTCGTGACATTGAGCCCCACTCCAGATTTCACGCTCATAGCAGAGTCAGCTTGAGGGTCTTTCCCTCCCCCTCTGTCCCACCCCTGTTCACTCTCTCTCAAATAAATAAATAGAATCTTTAAAAAAAAATGAGGGAGATCGCTTTGAACTAATATGCAATGATATCTAGTGGTTTCTAGGATCTAATGATGACTTAGCCAACAGTAAGAATGAAGGTGAAGTCTTAGTTATACATACAGCTAAATTAATTCTTCCCAGAACTGGAATGGATTTGGAAGTGGATTCTTCTATGATCAAACCTCTCCATGAGAATGCAACCTGGTCAACAGCTTGATTGCAGCCTTATGAAACCCCATGCAGAGTAGCTCACTCATCAATGACAATTCTCCTGATCTTTGGAAAACTGTGAGATAATAATCAGAGTTGTTCAAACCACTACATTTATAGTAATTTGTCTCACAGCAATATAGAACCAATTCAGTGATATAAAGTAGTAAAAATGAATGAACAGATGAATGAATGGTGGAGAAGAGACAGCTTTTCCTTGTATTGGAATTCTAGACAAGGGATGTGGAAGGAATGATGAAAATTTAAAAAAAAATGGTTAGGCAAATGTCACAGTAATAATTATTTTAGGCAAAGTAAAGAAATGTTAGGGGCACCTGGGTGGATCCATGGGTTAAGCCTCTGCCTTCGGCTCAGGTTATGATCTCAGGGTCCTGTGATTGAGCCCCGCATCAGGCTCCCTGCTCAGCAGGGAGCCTGCTTCCCTTCCTCTCTCTTTGCCTGCCTCTCTGCTTACTTATGATCTCTCTCTCTCTCAAATAAATAAATAAAATCTTTTAAAAATAAAGTAAGGAAATGCTAAAATTAGTGGGCAAAAATAATGATAGGGAACAGTATTTGCACAGTCTCAAAGAATCTCTACATGTGACACTGTAACAAAAAAAAAACCATAACAGAAGGCATCACCTTAACCAAGTAATAAATGTTCACACCCATGGTATGACACATATGGATATCGTGTACACTCTGGTATGTTGCACTGAGGAGGAAAACCATCACTTTTGTCATAATATTGCTCAAAATGAATAACTTTGCTGTAATCACACAAAAACTTCAGATAAATATAAATGGAAAGACAGTCTACAAATAACTCTTTGGGATTATTAAGGTCCCAAAGGACAAAGAAAGATAGAAGAACTGCCATTGACTGAGGGAGATTAGAGAGCCATGACAACAAATGCATTGTGCTATGCCAGATTGGATCCTGAATAAGAAAATGGGGGTTATAGTGGGAGAATTAGCAAATTTTGAATAAGGTCTGTGATTATAGCATTATATCAATATTATAAGAATTTTCTAACGTTGGTGATTGTACTACAATTTTGTTAGACATTAACATTAGTGGATAAAGAATAATGGGTACTCCTGAACATTTTTGCATTTTTTCTGTAAATGCAAAATTTGAAAATAAAATTGAAAAAGCAAGATAGAACATGTCATAATCTCAGTAACACCAAGAAACTAGAATTAGTTGAAGCACACACAAAAGAGGAAGTTTAAACAGAGATGACTGGTGTATTATGAGAAAAAAAGAAAATCATAACCATAGAAGAACATATTGCTATGAAAGTAGAAAACAATATGCATTGCCTTATAAATGAAAATACAATCATTACATATTTTAAAACATCATATATGATAAATATTAGAGACTCAGTTGAAGAGGAAATTATACAGCTGAAAGTGTTTTATATTACAGAGTCTCACTAGTTCCTAAGCCAGATGAATGAAAGTGATTTAATGCTAGAAAAATGGTGATCTTTTAGAACTCCAGAGATAAAGAGAAAATTCTAAAGTCTCTAAAATGGAAAAAATTGCAATTTAAAATGAAATTGAAATCACATTGGCATCAGACCTCTTGGCAGCAATATTTAGAAAACCAGAAGAAATTTTAGGAGATACTGAAAGATACAAAGTTCTAAAGTAAAAATCTTTAATAAAAGTTCTAAAGAAAAGTCATTTTTGGATCTACCATTTTATAAAACTAAGCTAGCATTCAAATTAGAGATCAAAATAAAGATATTTTAGGATACTTAAACGCTCTTTTTGCATCTAGAAACCTTCTCTGCTATGTTTAGTAAAAAAAAACTGTGAAATAAAAAGTATTCAGAAATACAAATATTTGGGACACAAAATCAGTAGTGAGAAAAAACCAGTACTGATTTTAGTTGGCTAAATAATTTTGGACAAAGCATCTAGAAAGAAAATATAATTATTTCATCATGAAATAGTGAAGCAAACAGAGAGCAAAATTACAATGTTAGAATAAGTTAAAATACATCATTAATCAAAATAACATCCAAAGAAACAGATTTAGTGGAACACACAGATTTATAAAAGCAATGATTAATATCCTCTTGAGAATGAGAAAAGATATTAATTTACAGATGAGTAATGTGCAGGAAGAGGTAAATTAAAATACAGAAAAGGTTTTTGTTTGTTTTCTGTTTTGGTAGATGACATAAATCTTTACTGACTCTATATGGGGAAAAGTATAAGCAGAAATTATATGTGTTAAAATTATGTGTAAGTTATCAGAATACTAGAAATGACTATGATATACTGATCTATTACTGCAAATATTTATTTAAATATTTATCATTTTATAATACATATGTAATTTTAATATGTAAAATAATATATAAGAAAAGTTTACAAAGAAAAGTTGATTAACCCACAAAAGCAGGATGATATTATAATGTCTAAAACCCATTCAAGGCATCAGGCTATCATGACTGACAGTAACTCAAAATGTCTTCCAGAAGCCCACAGCTAGGAGGGTCTCACATTCATTCAGACTTGGGACTTTCTTCTAAGCATCAGCCTTTCAGGCAGAGTATATAAGGCATGGTAGATATGTAAACTTTTTGACTTATTGACTTTCTGATTCATTTATATTTACCTTGACTAATGTTACAGGAGATTGAACAATACTGTACCATCTGAGTTTCTTGAATATGCATTCTCTTTTATTTATAAACTTAAGACCACAGTTATAGGACATTATTTGTGGCTTTTGTTCATTTGTATATTGCTTCAGAATTTTTTGAAGTGTAAGTATAAAACCTTGAATTCCAGTATAAGACCTTTTTTTCTGAACTATTTGAATGGATGCTAATGACCTGATGTCCCTTCATCTCCAAATCCTTTTTGTGTATTTTTCACAAATGAGAACATTCTCCTACATAAGCCAAATAAGTCAATGATGCAAGGAGATTAACATTAGAACATATATACCACCATTTGTGTTCTTGTGATGCCACACCAGTCCAGAAACTTCATGTTCATACTCTACTTCTTTGGGCTTTGGCACAGCATTCCATCCCCTCCCATGTATAGAAGTCCTTTTGCTGCTGACTCTGTTCCCTCATTATGGACTGCCTGCTGTGAGCATACTTCTTACTCTGATCAAGTTCTGACATCCTGCTCTGGTCCATTGTATTCCCCTAAACCTAGCTATAGACACCTAACTTGTTCTCTCCCACCTAATGGATTTAGGACTGAATTGTTTAGAATGTAAAAATGGAAGAACTCTCATTTTATTTTTTTAATTTAAAATAATGTTGAGATAATTTATTAAGATTCATGTGCAGATAGAACTAGTATCCAGAAATCCCAGTCTACCTTTTACCCAGTTACCCCAAGTGAAGCAGTTTGTAAAACAATAGTGCAACATTAGAAACACAATACTGACATTGATATAATTAACTAATCTTACTCAGTATTCCAGTTTTTCGTTACTTATTGTGTGTGTGTCTGTGAGTGTATTTAGCTCCATACAATTTTGTCACTTGTGTAGTTTTGTTTATTCACTACCACAGTCAAGATACCATACAATTCCATCCCCATAAGGATCTCTGGTGTTACCCTTTTATAAGAGTTGGCTTGCCAACTCTCTCCTGCTCCCCTTTCCACATCACCCCCAACTCAGGGTAATCACTATTTTTCCTTTGTTTCTGAAAATTTTCCACATCAAAATGTTATATAAATTACATCATGCAGTGATTGATATTCTGTAATTCATCTGGAAAGACACAGGTTCTTGAATCCATTAAACAATCTTGAAAATAGAATAAAGTGGGCGAAATAACTCTCCTTAATACCGAAACACTGCAGTAATCAAGGCAGTATGTTGTCTGCAGAGAGAGCAACACCGAGATCAGTAGGACAGAACAGAAAAGATCTAATAAACATCAAATTTCCATACCTTATTAAAAATTAACTCAAAATTAATATAGAACTAAATATAAAATATAAGCAATAAAACTTGTAGAAAAAAAACTTAAGAATTTTAAGATCACACACTCATACAAAAAGTTCTGAGACTTGACCAAAAGCAAGATCCAAGAAAATTTTTTTTTCTTATTAACTAAACATTAGCAAAATTAAGTATATTTACTCTACAAATGATACTGCTAAAAGGATGAAAAGAGAAATTATAGACTGGAAGAAAAATTTGTGAGCCATATTTGTGAAAGTGCTCTCGTGTCTAGTTAATACACAAAAAAAATTCTCAAAACCCAGCAATTAAAAAAAAAAGTAGGAAAAAAATAAACGACCTGAATAAGAAAGGAGCAAAGGACTTGAATAGCTATTTCTCCAAAGATATACAAATGGCTAAGAAACATGAAAAGATGCTTAACATCACTGATCACCAGTGAATTGCAAATCAAAACCACAATGAGATGTTATTTCATACCCACTAGGATGGCTATCAGAAGAGTAGCCAAGTGTTGGTGAGAAGGCAGAGAAATGAAACCTTTGTACACTGTTGGTGGAATTATAAAGTGGTGCAACCACGGTGAAGGGCAGGATGGCAGTTCCTCAAAAAAATTGAAAATAGGACTAACATATAATCTAGTAGTCCCACTTCTGGTTATATATATTCTGTGTATAAATAATTAAAAGCAGGGTCTGGAAGGTATATTTGCATAACCACGTTCACAGAAGTACTACTCAAAATAGCCAAGAGGTAGAAGCAGCTCAAATGTCTATCTAAGGATGAATGGATAAACTAAATGCATTATATTTATACAATGGAATACTGCTCAACCTTAAAAAAGAAGGAATACCTGTCACATGCTACAACATAAGTGAGCCTTGAGGATAATATTAAATAATACAACACAGAAAGGCAAATACAGTATGTTTACACTTATATGAGGTACCTAAAGTAGTGGATTCATAGGAACAGAAAGTAAAGTAGTAGTAATGGGTAGGAGGAGGGGGGGGAATATGTTGAATTGTTGTTTAAATTGTTGTTTGTTGTTTAAATGTTGTTAAACGTTGTTTAAATGTAGTTCTATAAGATGAAAAAGTTCTGGAGATCTGTTGAACATCAATGTGAACATACTTAATATTACCGAACTCTATACTTAAAAGGGTTAAGATGGCAAATTGTATGCTGTGTGTCTGTCACCACAAGAAAGAAAGAGAAAGAGAGACAGAGACAAGGAAGGAAGGAAGGGAAGGACGGAGGAAAGAAGAAGGGAAAGAAAGAAAGAGAAGTAAAGCGAAAGGAAAAAGAAAGGAGAGGAGAGGAGGGAAGAGGAGGGGAAGGGAAGGGAGGGGAAAGGGAAGGGAAGGGGGGAAAGAAAACATATAGGGCAAAACAAACCCTAGTTAGATAAATCCACCATTGGATTCATCTCAGTTATCAACTGTCATTTCTTGTTCACGCTGTGATTTTCAGAGTTCTTGGTATGACAGTTGGTTTTCTACTTTATTCTATACATTTGCCCATTATGTTAGGAGAGTTTGGGTCTCTTTAGTTATCAGTCACCCTATTTAAGTTTAGCATACAGCATCTGTCTTTTTGTGAGCTGTCATTAAAAAAAAAAATCTGCCTGTTTTGCAAGGTTGAGAGTAAGAAAGTACTGGGTCTAGGTCACCTTCTTCTATTGGGTAGTATGACATGCCTTTTGTCATTCCTCTAATCCCCCATGCTAAACCACTTCATTGTCTTACTATTTTTCAGATCCTTTTCACATTGCCTCTTTGCCTCTTCCATTATTTCTGGGTTTGTAGTTGTTACCTAGCAAGGAGAGGCGGAGAGAACTAGGTGTACACTACCTTGTGTAGATCAGAAGTCTCTCTTGTTTTTAATCCCTAAAAATCCTCCTTGACCTCTTCTGCAGCCTTAAGCATGGTAGCAACTTCCTGCACTTCTGTCTATGACATCAATTTTACTTATTTTCTTTCCTTTCAAATCCTTCATACACGTATAAATAATACTTTATACTAAATGCTAGGTTAATGTAACTGGTTTGATTTTAAATTTCCTGACTAGATTCTGATTGATACAGAATATAAATATTCTGTAACTATTTTTTCCTTACTTTGTTGGCCATAGACATTTTGCACTGAATTAAAATATTTCAAATATGAATGCCTATAATGTCAAACACTCTCCCTGTTTACATGGCCTTTTACAAAATTCAGTTGGAATTTACATGAATCTAGGTACACTTCATAATAGATTACAACTATATTTTTATACCAATACATAAAAGCTCATTGTTCTTCT
This sequence comes from Lontra canadensis, assembly GCF_010015895.1. Classification (NCBI taxonomy): domain Eukaryota; kingdom Metazoa; phylum Chordata; class Mammalia; order Carnivora; family Mustelidae; genus Lontra; species Lontra canadensis. The sequence goes on from NW_022630997.1 coordinate 36,077,730, forward strand.
TATTACATCCTGTTAAAATAATTTAACATTTGAATATCCTGTTGAATAAATATATTGAAGCATTCAATCTATTTAAATATTGAAGTAGTTTTAAGTAGCTGTAGGATTCTTGATTACTAGAAAAGACATATGTGCTATGTATCATAACAATATAAAAGTCCTAAATAGAATGCCATTTGAAATTGGGTTGTGAAAGGCATATGGTAACTAATGATTCTAACATCTTTGGGACATTGGTGTCCTCCATCTTATTTGAAATGTTACATGTTTTGTGTTTTAAAAACTTACTGTCATTACTATTTGGGTGTGTTAATGAGAATTCTACTTACCTACTTATAATATGCATAATTTACTTGTTTATATTTTTAAAATCCCATATATTTCGATAACTGTATAATGTATTGAATAGAGTTTGAGGACTCTTGTAGTAATACACAGACAAAGATTCAAGTTCAGAAATTACCAGGAGCCTGGGGATCATCTTAGGCTCTCATTTGGAAAACTTCAGGACCATGGCCCCAAATCTAAAGCAAACAGCAGGTAAATGGAGGCTAAATGAATTCTGAAATCTAGCCTTACAGAGTTTAGTTCTTGACTAAATTAAAATGATTAGCTTCTATTCTGCCTATCAAAGAAAAAGTAAACTCTCTGGAAGAAAATAAAATAATACAAAAAAATCCAAAATTCTAGTACATAATGTTCAACATTTTCTTTAAAAAGACATTGTATTTGCCAAATGACAAGTCTTCATGATCAAAGAAGAGGATAGAAACAGAATCACAAGTGATGAAAACTTTGGAGTTATCTGACAAGGATTTTAAGTTTGTTTAAATAATATATTCAAGAAAACACAAGACAAGAAATTAAACAATAAGATTCAAAGTGTTAATAGAAAATTGAAAACTATGAAAGAGATAAAAATAGGACCTCAAGCATTAAAAATAGCAAGAACTAAAATTATGAACTTAAAAGATGGGTTATTAACAGATTATACAAAACCCAAAAGATAGTTAAAAAACTAGAAAAGGATTCAATACAAATTTTTACACTGAATCACGTAGAGGCAAAAGAGTAGAAAATCTAGAATAAGGGATACATTAAAAAGCCTTCCAAAAGAGAAGAGAGATTGCATGGACTAGAAATAATATTTCAAGAGTTAAGAGCCAAATATTTAAGTATTTTATAAAATTGATGAAAACTAGCAAAACACATATTTAAGCAAAATGATGATAGAAAAATCTCATGCCTAGGTGCTTCATAATACAAACTATTAAAAACCAAAAAGAAATAGAAAATCAAATATGGTTGAGGTTCAAAAGAAAAATAGGAAGCAAAAAGACAATGGTTCAATGTGCTGAAAAAAAAATCTCTCTGGAGAAATATCTTTTAAAAATTAGTACAAATATTTTGAGTAAATTCATATTTAGAGAATTCATTGACAAATATATGCACTTGAAAAAATGTTGAAGATAATTCTTCAAGCCCCACTCTTCCCAAAACTCAAGGAAAGATAAAAATCTAAAAAGAATGAAGTCCAAAATATATACAAAATATCAGATAAATACAAACAAATATCAACCATATGAAATAATAATAACAACAATTATAATTATATGAGCTTAAATATATGTAGAATTAAAATGTATGATATTGATGGTAAGGGAATAAATGGAGTTAATGAATCCTAAGGCTATCACATTATCATGAACTGGGAAAAATGATAATTTATATTAATAATAACTCAAAATGTCTGTTGCCATCCCTAGGGAAACAGAAAATAATATTAAAAACTATTACTGAAAGACAGAGAAATAAGTTAAGTAATAATAAATAAATAAGACCATTGTTATTTGTTCATGTTGCAATTGATTTCATAAAAAAATTTAAGTAAAATATGAGATTAATAAATGATCTTAGCAATATTTTAGGATACATGACTATAATAATAGAAAAAATCAATTGATATCTTTGTCCCAGCAACAAACAGAAAATCCAGTTTAAATAATGATAATATTTTGGATACCATCAAATAATAAATTATTAAAGAATAAATGATATGAAAAACCTGCAAGGTATCTATGTTAAAAGGTACTAGAATTATTGTGAAAATGAAAGAAATGTCTTTTTTTAAAAGATTTTATTTATTTATTTAACAGAGAGAGAGAAATCACAAGCAGGCAGAGAGAGAGGGGGAAGCAGGCTCCCCACTGAGCAGAGAGACTGATGTGGGGCTCAATCCCAGGACCTAAGATCATGACCCGATCCAAAGGCAGAGGCTTTAACCCACTGAGACACCCAGGCACCCCCCAAAATGAAAGAAATGTCTTAAAATATAGGGAGAAGCAGCATGTTAATGAATAGAAGATTCAAACATGTAAAAATGACACTGCTCCCAGAACTGATCTCCAGCATTAATGCAAACCCAGCAATTTCCCATCAGTTTTGAAAAAATAAAATCAATACACTTGGCTAAAATTTAGATGAAATGTAAATGGCCAGGAGTAGCCAATGCTTACTGAAAAAGTGCAAGTGTTGTACCTCCATTATAAAGGTAGAGTAATTCAGGTAAGCTGTTATTGATGTAGGTATAGACAAATAGTCTGTAGCATGAAGCTGAGAGTTCAGGAAGATGCCTAAATACATATATTTACTTGAATCATGGTAAAAGCGACACTGAATTGTAGTGGATATGAGTCTATCACCTCAATAATATGTTGAGTCAATTGGATATCCACACAGGAAAGTATCTTGACTTTATCTCATGAAATACATCAACATAATTTCCATATGGGTTGCAAATCTTTACGTGAAAGGCAAAATAATTCATCATCCAAACAAAGCAACAACTTAAAAAAAAATTCAGGAAAATATCTTCACAAACCTAGGGTTGATAAAAATTTCTCAAATAAGACCAAAAAAAAAAAAAGTCTTAATCATAAGGGAACAAAATAATACTGATATATAAGACTTTATTAAAATTAAAAACTTTTATTCAACAAAAACATTATTAAAGTGAAAGGGGAGGACATATTAAAGTTGTAAAACATGTAAAGCAAACAGCTCCTCTACAGATTATGAAGGACATCCTAAAAATCAATAAAAGAAAAAGACTTGACCATGGAGAAAGATGGCAGAGGAGGAGGGGACCCTAGTTTTGTCTGGTCCCTGGAATTCAGTTCGATAACTATCAAATCATTCTGAACACCTGTAAACTCAACCAAAGATCTAATAAAAGAATTGCTGCTATTCTACAAATAGAAAAGTTACCACTTCTTGCAAGAATGACAAGACAGAAAAACTCACCTCAAAAAAGAGAACAAGAGGGGCACCTGGGTGGCTCAGTCATTAAGTGTCTGCCTTTGGCTCAGGTCATGATCCCAGGGTCCTGGGATCAAGTCTCAAATTAGGCTCCCTGCTCAGTGGGGAGCCTGCTTCTCCCTCTCCCATTCCCCCTGCTTGTGTTCCCTCCTTCACTGTGTCTCTCTCTGTCAAATAAATAAATAAATGAAATTAAAAAAAAAAAAAAAAGGGAGAGAGAGAGACAACAAAAGGCAGTACTGACTGCCACAGACCTAATCAGTATGGATATAAATAAGATGACAGAACTGGAGTTCAGAATAATGATTATAAAGTACTAGCTGGGCTTGAAAAAAGCATAAAAGACACTAGAGAATCCTTTTCTGGAGAAATAAAAGAATGAAAATCTAATCAGATCAAAATAAAAAAGGCTATTAACGAGATGCAACAAAAATAGAGGCTCTAACTCCTAGGATAAATGTGGCAGAAGAGAGAATTGGTGATATAGAAGACAAAATGATGGAGAGAAAAGAAGCTGAGAAAAAAGAGAGATAAACAACTATGAATCATGAGGAAAGAATTTGAGAGATAAGTGATACCATAAAGTGAAACAATATTAGAATAATGGGGGTCCCAGAAAAGGAAAAAGAGAGAGAGAGAGAGATGTTAGAGCAAATTATAGTTAAGAACTTCCCCAACATGGGAAAGAAAACAGGCTTTCAAGTCCAGGAGGCTTAGGGAATCCCTCTCAGAATCAAGAAAAATAGGTCAACACCTCAACATTTGAAGATTGCAAATTTCAGAGACAAAGAGAAAATCCTGAAAGCGGCTTGGACAGGAGGTCCTTAACATACAAGTGTAAAAATATGAAACTGGCAGCTGACCTATCCACAGAGACCTGGCAGACCAGAAAGAAATGGCATTATATATTCAGGGTGCTAAGTGACAAAAATATGCAGCCAAGGATATTTTTATCCAGGAAGGGTGTCATTCAGAATAGAAGGAGGAATACAGAGCTTCCAGCACAGACAGAAACTAAAAGAATTTGTGATCACTAAACCAGCCCTGCAAGAAATATTAAAGGAGATCCTTTAAGTGAAGAGAGAGCTCAAAAGTAACATAGACCAGCAAGGAGCAGAGATGATATATAGAAACAGTGACTTTATAGGTAATACAATGACACTAAATTCACATTTTTCAATAGTTACTCTGAATATAAATGGGTTAAATGCCCCAATCAAAAGACACAGGATATCATATGCTGTCTAGAAGAGATTCATTTAAAACCCAAAGACACCTCCAGATCAAAAGTGAGGGAGTGGAAAGCCATGTATTATGCCAATAGACATCAAAAGAAAGCTGGGGTAAAAATCCTTATATCAGACAAATTAGTTTTTAAACCAAACACTGTAATAAGAGATGAAGAAGGACACTATATCATAATCAAAAGGTCTATCCAACAAGAAGATCTAACAAATGTGAATATTTGTGCCCCTAACATGGGAGCAGCCAATTATATAAACCAATTAATAACAAAATTAAACACAGTGATAATAATATAATAATAGTAGGGGACTGTTAAAAGCCCACTCACAGCAATGGACAAATCATCTAAATAGAAGATCAATAAGGAAACAAGTGCTTTGAATGACACACTGGACCAGATGGACTTTACAGATATATTCAGAGCATTCCATCTTAAAGCAACAGAACACACATTCTTCTCAAGTGTGCATGGAATATTCTCCACAGTAGATCACATACTGAGTCATAACTCAAGTCTCAACTGGTACCAAAAGATTGGGATCAATTTCTTGCATATTTTCAGACCACAATGCTTTAAAACTTGAACACAATCACAAGAGGAGAGTTGCAAAGAACTCAAATAAACAGAAGCTAAAGAACATCCTACTAAAGAATAATTGGGTCAACCAGGAAATTAAAAAAGAATTAAAATAATTCATGGAAATAAATGAAAGTGAAAACACAACTTCTCAAAACCTTCAGGATGGTAAAGGTGCTAAGAGGGAAGTATATAACAGTACAAGCTTTTCCCAAGAAACAAAGAAGTTCTCAAAAACACGACTTAAACTTTCACCTAAAGGAGCTGGAGAAAGTACAACAAATAAAGCCTAAACTGAACAGGAGAAAAAAATAAAAATTAGAGCAGAAATCAATGAATTAGAAACCAAAAGAACAGTAGAATAAATCAATGAAACTAGGAGCTAGTTCTCTGAAAGAATTAATAAGATTAATAAACCTCTGGCCAACTTATCAAAAAGAAAAGAGATAGGACCCAAATAAAATCATGAATGAAAAGGGGAGATTACAACCAACATTGAAGAAATACAAACAATTATAAGAACATATTGTGAGAAAATATATCTCAACAAATTAGGCAGTCTGGAAGAAATGGATGTGTTCTTAGAAATGTATTAAGTTACCAAAACTGAAACAGAAAGAAATAGAAAACATGAGCAGAACAATAACCAGCAAGGAAATCAAAGCAGTAATAAAAAATCTCCCAAGAAACAAGAATCCAGAGCTGGATGGCTTCCTAGGAGAATTCCATGAAACTTAAAGAATTAGTAACTAGTCTTTCTGAAGGTGTTTCAACGAATCAAAATGGAAGGAAACTTTCAAACTCTTTCTATGAGGTGAACATTACTTTGGTCCCCAAACCAGACAAAGACCCCACCAAAAACGAGAATTATAGACCAATACCCCTAATCGACATGGATGACAAAATTATCACCAAGATACTAGTCAGTAGGATCCAACAGTACATTGAAAGGATTATTCACCATGACCAACTGGCATTTATTCCTGGGTTGCAAGGGTGGTTCAAAATCCAGAAATCAATCAATGTGATACACTGCATAAATAAAAGAAAGGACAAGAACCATATGATTCTCTCAATAGATGCAGAAAAAGAATTTGACAAAGTATAGCATACATTCTTGATTGAAACTTTCATAGTGCAAGGATAGTGGTACATACCTCAATATCCTAAAAGTCATATATGAAAAGCCCATAGCCAGCATCATTCTCAATGAGGAAAAACTGGGAGCTTTTCTGCTAAGGTCAGAAACATGGCAGGGATGTCCACTGTCATCACTGTTATTCAATATAGTATTAGAAGTCTAGCCTCAGCAATCAGACAGAAAAAAAAATAATAATAATAAAATGCATCCTAATCAGCAAAGAAGTCAAACTCTCATTCTTTGCAGATGACATGATACTCTATGTGATAAATCCAAAAGACTCTACCCTCAAATTGTATAACTCATACAGGAATTCAGCAAAGAAGCAGGATATAAAATCAATGTACAGAAATCAATGACATTCCTATACACTAACAATGAGATGGAAGAAAGAGAAATTTAGGGGTCAATCCCATTTACAACTACACCCAAAATCATAAGATATCTAGGAATAAACTTAACCAAAGAGGCAAAGGATCTGTACTCAGAGAACTATAAAACACTCAGGAAATAAATTGAAGTAGACCCAAAGAAATGGAAAAACATTTCATGCTCATGGATTGGAAGAACAAATATTGTGAAAATGTCTATGCTACCTAGAGCAGTCTATATATTCAATGCAATCCTTACCAAGATACCATCAACTTTTTTCAAATAAATGGAACAAATAATCCTAAAATCTGCATGGAACCAGAAAAGACCCCATATACTCAAAGGAATGTTGAAAAAGAAAACCAAAGCAGGGTTGCATCACAATTCTGGACTTCAAGCTCTATTACAAAGCTATAATCATCACAACAGTGATGATTTGCATGACAGTATTTGCACAAAAACAGACACATGGAACAGAATAGAGAGTCCAAAAATGGTCCCTCAACTCAACGGTCAACTAATATTCAACAAAGCGGGAAAGAATATCTAATGGAAAGTCTCTTTAACAAATGATGATAGGAAAATTGGATAGCCACATACAGAAGAATGAAACTGGACCATTTCCTTACACTACACACAAAAATAGACTCAAAATGGATGGAATACCTAAATGTGGGGCAGGAATCCATCAAAATCCTAAAGGAGAACACAGACAGCAACGTCTGTGACATCAGCCACAGCAACCCTTTGAAAGACACATCTCCAAGGGCAAGGGAAACAAAGGCAACAATGAACTATTGGCACTTCATCAACATAAAAAGCCTTTGCACAACAAAGGAAACAGTTGACAAAAACAAAACTCAGCCATTTGCAAATGTCTTATCAGATAAAGGGCTAGCATCCAGAATCTATAAACAACTTATCAAACTCAACATCCAAAGAACAAATAATTTAATCAAGAAATGTGCAAAAGGCATGAACAAACATTTCTCCAAAGAAGACATCGGATGGCCAATAGACACATGAAAAAGTGTTCACTATCACTCAGCATCAAGGAAATACAAATCAAAACTGCAATGAGATACCACCTCACACCAGTCAGAATGGCTAAAATTAACAAGTCAGGAAACTACAGATGTTGGTGAGGATGTGGACAAAGGGGAACCCTCCTACTCTGTTGGTGGGAATGCAAGCTGGTGCAACCACTTTGGAAAACAGTATGAAGGTTCCTCAAAAGGTTGAAACTAGAGCTACCCTACAACCAACAATTGCACTACTAGGTACTTGCCCCAAAGACTCAAATTAGTGATCTGAAGGGGCACCTGAAAACCAATGTTTATAGCAGCAATCTTCACAATAACCAAACTATGAAAAGAGTCCAAATGTCCACCAATAGATGAATGGATAAAATGATGTGGTACATATATCCAATGAAATATTACTCAGCCATCAGAAAGAATGAATACCATAAAATGAATGAAATCTTGCCATTTGCAATGATATGCATGGAACTAGAGAGTATCATGCTAAGTGAAATAAGTCAATCAGAGAAAGAGAATTATATGATTTCACTCATATGTGGAATTTAAGAAACAAAACAGAGGAGCATAGAGGAAGGGAGAGAAAAATAAAATAAGATGAAATCCAAGAGGGAGACAAACCATAAGAGACTCTTTTTTTTTAATTACATTTATATTTTCATATATATATATATATATATATATATATATACACACACACATATTTCAAATGTATATAAATTACATTTATATTTTATATTTATATTTTCTATATATTTATTTATTTTCAGCATAATGGTATTCATTGTTTTTGCACCACACCCAGTGCTCCATGCAATCCGTGCCCTCTCCATTACCCACCACCTGGTTCCCCCAACCTCCCACCCCCGCCCCTTCAAAACCCTCAGATTGTTTTTCAGAGTCCATAGTCTCTCATGGTTCACCTCCCCTTCCAATTTCCCTCAACTCCCTTCTCTCTAACTCCCCTTGTCCTCCATGCTATTTTTTATGCTCCACAAATAAGTGAAACCATATGATAATTCACTCTCTCTGCTTGACTTATTTCACTCAGCATAATCTCTTCCAGTCCCATCCATGTTGCTACAAAAGTTGGGTATTCATCCTTTCTGATGGAGGCATAATACTCCACAGTGTATATCTTCATCTTCCTTATCCATTCGTCCGTTGAAGGGCACCTTGGTTCTTTCCACAGTTTGGTGACCATGGCCATTGCTGCTATAAACATTGGGGTACAGATGGCCCTTCTTTTCACTACACCTGTATCTTTGGGGTAAATACCCAGTAGTGCAATTGCAGGGTCATAGGGAAGCTCTATTTTTAATTTCTTGAGGAATCTCCACACTGTTCTCCAAAGTGGCTGCACCAACTTGCATTCCCACCATAAGAGACTCTTAATCATAGAAAACAAACTGAAGGTTGCTGGGGGGTAGGGGGGTGGGAGAGTAGGGTAGCTGAGTGATGGACATTAAGAAGGGCATGGGATGTAATGAGCACTGGGTATTATATAAGACTGATGAATCACTGAACTCTACCTCTGGAACTAATAATACATTATATATTAATTAATTGAATTTAAATTCAAAAAAGAAAGACTTACAACATGTGCATCAGAAGCCTATTAAAAGATGCTCAACCACTTTAGTCATTAAGAAATGCAAATTAAAAACATTACAAAATAATACTACACATCTGATTGGCCAAAATGCAGAAGACAGACAGTGCAAATGTTGGCAGAGTATAAGCAATTCCACCACTAGGTATTTACCAAGAGAAATACATACTAGGTATACCAAATATATATACAAAAAATGGTCACAGCAGTATACATTTTAGTAGTAATTAAAGGAAAGCACTCAAATATGCCAACAGAAAATATGAAATAACTTTTATGTTCATAAAATGGCTTTTTGTACAGTAGTAAGAGTGAACAAACTTTTATAGGTACCTGTATATTCAGGGGTGAAAATCAGTTAAAATTTTGAGCAAAAACCCAAACCAAACCAAGAAAAACATAAATAAAATACACAACAGAGTATATACAACACAAATTCACTTATATCATGTTCAAACATGAGTCTAACTAATTTAAGGATTTAGAACTCTGAATAGTATTTATGTTTGAGAACAAGGAGTACCTCAGAGCTTACGTTAAGGGATCAGTTCAAGTTATGATAATGTTCTATTTCTTGTTTTGGGTGCTGTTTACATGGGTGGTTTCACTGTAAAATTCATAAAACTGTATCCTTATGATTTGTTCACTTTGCTTTATTTATATTTCAATATTAAAGACATGATAAAAATATAAAGGAAAATGGAAATGATGAATTTAGAACTCCAAAATACAAATGATGTTCAAAATTAAAATCATGTCAGTTTATCAAAACTAGTTGCATTATTTCTGAAACATGTATTACCTTTATGTATAAACAATACTTGAAAATCAATTTGACTAAGAGGTCAGATAACAACACCTAATAAGAAAGTATAATAAAAAATAGTTCTATATGAAAGAGCAACCACAATCATAGTAGCTAGTAAACATAGAAATAGGAAATGAACTTATCAACAATAGACAAATTAAGGAAAGAACCTAAATGTCCAAATGTATACACACACACATACACACACACTGGAATATTACTCAGCCATCAAAAAGAATGAACTCTTGCTACTTTAATGATGTGAATGGAGCTAGAGTGTAAACAGGTTAGTCAGAGAAAGACAAATTCCATATGATCTCACTCGTATGTAGAATTTAAGAAGCAAAATGGATGAACATAGGGGAAAGGGAAAATAAGAGAGGGAAGCAAATCATAAGAGACTTAAGTGTATAGAAAAAACTGAGGGTTGCTGGAGAGGAGGTGGATGAGGGATAGGCTCAGTGGGTAATGAGCATTAAGGAGGGCACTTACTGTAATGAGCACTAGGTGTTATATGCAAGTGATGAATCACTAAATTCTCCTGAAACCATTATAACACTATATCCTTTTGTTGTTGTTGTTGTTGGTATGAGTTGGGTAAGGAGGGGTGGAGAGATAGGGAGAGAGAGAATGCCAAGCAGGCTCCATGCCCAGCATGGAGCCCAAGTTGGGGCTTGATCTGACCCTGTGATCATGACCTGAGCTGAAATCAAGAGTCTTGATTTGGATGCTTAATCAACTGAGCCACCCAGACACACCAACAGTATATGTTAACTAACTAGAATTTAAATTAAAATTTTAAAAAACCCTAAAATTGTAAAAAAAATAAAAGTGTTTGAACAGCAACCATAAAGAAAAAAAATGCACAAAGAGAAAATTTTACAACTTTGCAAAAGGACATAAAATTAAACCTAAAGAAGTTGAAAGACAAACCATATTTTGAAATAAGAAGTACCAATATTATAATATCATGCTCCAAAGCATATTAGGAGGTGAGAAAGAATGACAGAACTGTAGTATTCCAAAAATGTGAGAAAAATAGAAATATATTGTACAGATATGTATATAGGCATAATTGCACAGAAAAGGCACTGTAGAGACAAACACCAGACTCCTAAAGATTCTTATTTCTGCTTTAGAGAATTATAGAGCTTATATTTGTGTGAGAGGTAGAGAGGTGAAGCAAAGTTGGAAATTGAAGTTTTATTACAAATTTTGAGGTATTTCTAGGGGTATAATACTTAATAGGTGTAATCTACTGAATGAATATGTGCTCATAAAGAAAAAAATCACATATCAATCAAATATATGAAAGATGTTTAACTCTATTTTTAATTAAAGAAACATATCATTTTCTCAATGATGTATTTATCAATGAAGATTTGGAGAAAGGAAAAGAAATATTAATGAAGGACTCAGGTAGCAAGGGAAATAAAAAGAAGATAGTAGGCAATGAGTCATGGAATCCTGAGAAAGAAATGTGAGAGAATCTCCCCAGAGAAAAATTCTGTGGAACTGTGTTTCACGTTGGTCTTGATCTAGATCTAGATCTAGATATAGATATAGTCCTTTGTGTGTCCCAGCAACACACACATAACTTCCTCCAAAGTAATCACAACAGACAATGAATCAAAAGGCAAAATATTTAAAAGATTTTATTTACTTATTTGACAGAGAGAGAGCACAAGCAGGGAGAGCTGCAGTCAGAGGAAGAGGGAGAAGCAGCCTTCCCACTGAGCAGAGAACCTGATATGGGGCTGGATCCCAGGACCCCAGGATCATGACCTGAGCCTAAGGCAGACACTAAAATTACTGAGCCAACCAGGAGCCCCTTGAAAGGCAAAATTTTAACAGTTCATACAAACAGCCTATAAATGACTCTACTCAAAGATTTAAGATACATAAAAACACAGTGTGAACCTCCTTTATCACTCACTGATGGGCAGTTTCTCAACTTCAAATTAATAAAGGAGATAGAACCACGAAGACTAGAAAAATCTAAATGAATCCTCCAGATTTTCCTACCTGTCTCACTTGTCTTCAAGACTTTTGTGGCAAGTAAATATGATTATCTTTGTAAACTTTTCTTTGAAACTATAAGTTTGTTTAATTAGATTATCCATGATCGCCTGAAAAATAAAATCCCCTAAGACAGAGAATTCCATGGTGGAACATAGCTTGAAGGCAGGATTCTCAGTGTTCAGGAGCAAGCATAGAATGTTATCTTAGGATCAGGACTTGGCTAACTATTCAGTCAGATTTCAGTTAGATTTCTAAATAAAATATGCAAATATTGATTATTGTTTTATCCCCAAGTTGTGATATTACAGAGTGGCACAGTGTAGTGCATATCATGTTAGTATGTATTTTTTTTATCTTTTACAAAATGACAGTATAACAATTTGCCCTTGTTTTCCAAAAGAGACATCAATGCACACTATCTAAAATTGCAGCCAGTAAATAGAGTGAGTATGCTATTTAGAAATATGATAATAAGTGCAGAATTAACAGTTAAAAGAGCTGAAAGTTTTTACCTCTAACTGGAGTGCAGAGGTGATTGCATATAGGGTAGTGGACTAATTTTAGGGGTTATAAACATGCAGTAGTATTTGCCTATTGCATTATATATATATGCTTTCTTTGCTAAAAGTAAAAATGAAATGTAAAAGTTAAGTAAAAGCAGAGTGAAGAAGTGAATTTTTACAGATTTTATTAATTTAGCTGAGAGAGAGAGAACACAAGTCGGGGGCCGGGAAGGGGGGCAGAAGGAGAGGGAGAAGCAGGTTTCCTATTCAGCGGAAGCTTGACTGAGGGCTTGACACAAGGCTCACCTCAGGACCCTGAGATCATGACCTGACCCAAAGGCAGATGATTAACCAACTGAGCCACCCTGAAACCCCAACATTGAGTGAAATTTTAAAAAACACTATTTCCTACATTATACATTTACACCACTAGTCACTTAGGTCTTCACAATTTACTTCAAGAACACCTCCTATGCAGATATACCTAGACCTCCCCAGTCAGTAATTATGTATCTTGTTTTTGGCATGTCAGGGTTCCCTCTGCATTACATCACTTACATTATTCTACCTTTAAAAAGTGTTCTCACATACCTGGCTCTATAATTTAATCACAAATTTGTGGGCATGTATCAGTTGCGGAATACTCTCTTTTTTGAGAGGATTTCAAGGATTTCTAATTTACTAACCGTTTAATTGAGATGATTTACTAAATCATGTACTCAATATTAATATCATTACCCTCTAGTGTATTTTTATGAAATAAAAAATGAGATTCAAAGTGGATATTTGGATCAGGGCTAGAAGTATAGTTCTAGTTTTAGATAGTTTTAATTTTTAGAGAGATAAACTATTTGCCTACTATAGTATGACCATTCAAACTCATCTCTGCATCTGGTTATATCCACATTAAACAAGGTCTTATGTAAATGTAATTAGAGTACAAAGATCAGGGGCTATCCCATGACACCGGAATATAAATACACTCATTCAATTATTTCCATAAGACTCTTAAGATTTAAAATTTTCAGATTATACAAAAAGCAGCAAATTGAATTGAAAAATGAGGAAAAAACTCAGCAGTGAATCCTTTCATATTAGACTAGATATTCATAATAGACTATGCACTCATAAATTTAACTTAAAAATCTATTTTATAGAAAAATTTAGTGAGAAGAGTGATAAGCGAGGTATTAGTTTTTGATCTCTTTCTTACAATTTCTGTGACTATGGACAACTCATTTAACATTGACTACACCTTGATTTCCTCACCTACCATGAGAGTGACACACTTTTTGTTGTCTATTACTAATGTTGATAGATACTACATTCCCCAAATAACATTTGTGATGTCATTAGATATGCACTTAAGATATTGTCTGTTTAAAGATGCATATTTTGAAAATAACCATGCATAGTTTCACTTCTATCACAAACTTATTCTTAGTGTCTTAGTGCTAGCGCATTATTAATTTTATGTCTATACAGTTAAGGAGACACATCAGCTGAGTAGAAACTAATGAGAAATTCACAGTAAGCTAGTTAAATATTAACAATCCATTCACATACTGGCCATATAAAGATTATGTTGGCTTTCATTTATTATGAGTCTACAGGTTGGTTTTTCAACATATTTTTTCCATTGTGTTAGGCCCATCATAAAACACAATGGACAATTTTGGAATGAGAAGAGTTGCAAGTATGTGAGATACCCAGGTTGCTTTATGGAAGGCAATTATTGTGTACCGAGCCACATGTAATCAGAGATAATATGTATCAATTCTTTTACATAAGTATGTAACTGATAATTTAGATTTTGTTATTACATCCAGCCACTAGGTCACAACAATTTTTAAAAACCACATATATTTAAGAGAAGACCCTAAGAAGGATATTTATTGAGTACCCACTATGTGCAAGGAACTTGTGCATCTAGGGTTTATGAAAAGCAATGTCATTCTTCAAATTCTCCCCAAGTTATGATAAGGTTCATAGTTTAAAAAAGGAAAAAGAAAAAGGACTTCTTTAGGAGTGAACATGTCAGTTTGGGTCACAATTGAACAATGTTGGAGATCGTTGAAAGATATGAGTGCTGATTGACCCTGGAGCTTGAGCCAGGCAACCAGAGTTTCCTCACCTCCTCTCCTGCCCTTGGAATGTACATTCTGTCCACCCTTTCCACTGTGAGAGCCATTTCAAGGACATAGCCTGGAGAGAATAAGGTGTTGTTGAGACCACCTGAACAAGATACATGGATGAACCCAGAAGAGGCCTCTATATAAACTTTATTTCAGGATTGTGGGGCTTGGTACAGAGATCTACTGGTCTTATGCCTCCCAGGATAGGACAAGACTTGTACTAAGCTCCCTGGCTATTGAACCCACCACTATCAATCTGGAGCAGCCTGCCTCTCTCATAGGTCTCTCCTTACCCTCTGTGTACCTGGGCCACTTTTAGAGGTAAACTGGGGAGCTCCCAGAGTTGTGAATTAGCAGACATGTCTTATGTGATGAGTATTCTTGATTGTTAATTTCCCTGTTATAATAGAATTCTCTCTCTTTCTCGTGTGTACATAGCACCTTCAGCACTTGTACTATCTACGTTATACTGTACACACAGACCAAGACACAGACACACTGTTTGGCAATAATTTAAAAAACATTATTATTATATTTTCAGTGGCAATAATTTTAAAAACATTATGCCCAGATAATTCTTTTTATTCTTCATAATAGCAAAGTGAATTGGAAAGGCTAAATTTCAGATGCCTTGTAATATCTGATTATTATGAAAATGCATTTTAGAGCATTATTATAGAATAATAAGAACCTCATTTCCTGGCTTCACTTACTTTATCCAAGTACACCTGATTTTAGTTAACATGAACGATTTTTACCCCAAATTCACTGTTGCCTCTACCCTTGCTTTTTGACAGAATGACTCATTTCTGATTTTTTTTCCTTCCAAATTTTATTTTCCTCTTAGTTCACAAAGATAATGCCTATTAATTATGTTTACCTATCAACTTGTTCTTGTGTTGTTCATCAGTGGCACCGCTAGTGAGGAGCAGAATCACTTAATATTATTTAGAAATTAAGGCCAAGGAAAGTGTGAGTTAAACTGTCATACAAAGTAAATTAAGTTGAACAGATTTAAGCTAAGTTGTATTTTGATGCTCTAAAGCAGCCTCTTACTATTTGCTGCTGATTTGCTCTAATTTTCTATTGTCTCTCTGTATATGAGTGTTTATGTTCTTTTCTTTAGTTAAATGCCTTCAATTTAGAGGTGCTACATGTATTATAATACAAAAATGATGAAGAAAATGCATTGCCAGAAGTAGATCAGAGTGGTTAATTTGCAAACGAGCGTCAGTATTTTTGCCCCTGTTTGTCAGGAGAGGAAAACAGGTGGTGTGTGGTTCTCTGCCAGCACATTGCTATATAAATAATCACAGTCTTTGAAAATAATACCTGTAAGTAAGTCATTTCAAGATAATTTCAGTGTTTATAAATGTTTCTTTTGAAGTAGCCTTGAAAGATTTTACATTTGCCAAGTGATGTTTAACCCTTTCTGGATCGCTCCGAACACTTCAAGAATCCACTCAGCCAGAAAGGGTACTGATAATTGAACAAGAAGTCAGAAGGACCAGATCTTAATAAAGTTCATTGTATCTTACCAGTGTAGTGAATATTGTGAATGTGCATAAACCAACCTAGCTGTTTTGTGATTTTTAAACTCATTTTCTTGTTCTACTTTTTCTCTTTTCCCTTCATTCCATCTAAGAAGCTAGTAGATTTCATTTCCCAGAATGAATGTGATTGAACAGAAAGCCATACTCCATACTGGTTAGGATTGAAAGTGGGGTCTCGAGGAGTCCCTCATGCTCCCAATGAGACTTGTACTTGGCCCCTTCCAGTAGTTCTCTTCTTATTCCTAACAACCATCCAAGACTCCAGGACCAAGAACAGGCTGCAATGAGAACTGAGTATCTGCCTCCCACTAAGAAGCTCTCAGGGCAAATACCACTGTATCTCACATCTCAGGAGCCTCAGACTCTCTGAGGAAGCCAGGCCTCCAAGGGCCGACTTCATCACTGGCCATCCTTGGGCCCACATGGATCTAGCTTGACTCAGCTCTGTTCGCTCTCCATTGGTTGCTGGAAATGAGTCTGTTTTTTGGGAAAACTTATCTGTGTCCTCAAATTTTCTCTGAAGTTACTTTTTATTTTTGTTCTCTCAGAAACCTGCATACTCCCTGAAAACAGTTTCCCCTATAGTCCTGTTAATATGTTGCTGTTTTCTTTCCACATCATATTTCATACCTGGTTTTCTCTCTCACTAGCTACAACTAACTCTTGTCAACTTTTTGGTTATTTTTTAAAAGATTTATTTAGTTATATTAGAGGGAGCAAGGGGAGGGGCAAACGGAGAGGGAGAGAAGCAGACTCTCTCTGAGAATGGAGCCTGATATAGGGCTTGATCCCAGGACCCCTGAAGTCATGATCTGAGCCAAAATCAAGGGTCAGATGATTATCTGACTGAGCCACCTGGGTACCCCAAATTATTTTACTATCACTCATGTGATTCATCCAACTTTCTGACCTCTCTGTCTTAGACCTCCATATTTCTAATGCCTCAGTCCTTTATCTGAATTTCAACCGTGGTGTCAAAGCCCCAGAACTTGCCATTATGAATTAATATAGACTTCCAATTTAAAATATGTCAGTCTCCAACCACATTCTCTTTCTTTTACTCCCTCTACAGAACCAATAATTCCTGTACCCACCAGGACTTTCATCTACCCTGCCAGTTTTACTGTGTAATACCACGTCCTTAACAGTGTGGGTTGGATGACCCACTGTTGCAATAACTTCATTGTTTTCAGCCTTACTTATTCATCATTCCTTTATCCCTATATATTTTCTAGTAAACCTCAGACCTGGTTAAATCCATTTTTGCCTCTCCATTCCTCCATTCCTCAGTGTAGCTGGAGAAAAACACAGGAGGATGCCTATCCATCTCGCCTAAAATTGATAACCTCTAGTTTAAATGAACCAATAGAATCAGGTTCAACTTTTGAAGAGTAATTAATAGGTGTCTATAGGGTAAGGAATTGGGGATGGTGCAGATTTAAATAACATAGCTCTACAAAGCTTCACCAAGTAGGTCAAGTCTAAACAAAACCTTGAAGCAAGTATAAGAGTGACTCCTATAGACATCCAGGAGGGGAGAAAAAAAATAAGGAAAGAGCTGGAGCAAGGCCAAGAATCAGGGGCGTGTCTGGCAAGTTCAGGTTTCCACAGGAAGACTTGTGGGCTTGAGTTGCGAGAGTGAGAGGATAACGAGTCAAGGATAATGAGGAGAAATGTTTGGCAAGGTAACTGGGATCTAGAACCCAAAAAGACATGTAAGTAACTGTAAGATTTTTGGATTTAATTTAAGCAAGAAGAGAAAGGATTGTGGGGTGTAAGGCAGAAGACTGGTATGATTTGAATTATATTTTACAATGATCACTCAAGCTGCTATGTTAGGATAAGACTGTGGTAACTAAGTGAAGACGTAGGGTGAAATATTCTGAGATGATGTAGTATTTCAAGTGTTTTTGATGAATTAGACCAGAGTGGGAAAGATGGGCCCGTACTGTCACCCCACGGGGAATACAATCCAGCTTTGCCTTGTGAATTCAAGACTTTTACCCTAACAATTACCCCTCTTTTCTTCTTTTCAGGATTATTCCTGTCAGCATAGAGACAAGCTATAGTAGTATTCCCTTCTAATCCAAATAATTCTAAAAATAGAAATTAAATTAAATACTTCTTACTTGAGAGTGCCCCTATTTCTCTGCCCCTCTTTATATAAAAATTTCCAAAGAGAATATTTGCTCTTTCTTCACTTTCTTTTCACATCTCTTTACCAAACAAGTCTGGCTTTTGATGATATCTTTCCATAGAACCTATTTTCAGGGGCACCTGGTTGGCTCAGTGGTTAAGCATCTGCCTTCAGCTTAGGTCATGATCCCAGGGTCCTGGAATAGAACCCACATTGGGCTCCCTGCTCAGCAGGAAGCCTGCTTCTCCCTCTCTTACACCCCCTGCTTGTGTTCCCTCTCTTGCTGTGTCTCTCCCTGTCAAATAAATAAATAAAACCTAAAAAAAAAAAAGAAACTACTTTCAGAGTGAGAAACTTTCTTTTCAATTTTTGTCAAAATGTGTGTTTTATTTTAAAGCTCAATATTTTCGACAAGCTTTTTCATGAAAAGCAGTAACCAACTGCTCTATCCTGATGACCACTGTTTTATTTTCTGTTTGCCACCAAGTTTCTAAATAACAGGCTTTTTTTTTTCTATTTCATAATCTGTGTTATCGCCACATAAGCACTATTCTCCCTTCACTGTCTTCCCAATATAATCATTATTTTTGGTTAATTAGCATTCACTCACATTAACTGTCTGGAATTTAAAATATTAATTATACTTGAATACTCTTCCTTCTTTATATTACTTTCTGTTTTCTTCTGAGTCCTTTATATTCTCTCTCTCCCTCTCTCTCTCTCGATTTCTCTTTCTGTCTCTCTCTTGTTCCATCAGTTTTTTGCCTACTTGTTCTTAGTAAACCAGGTGGTGGCTATTAGAGAGGGCACAGATTGCATGGAGCACTGGGTGTGGTGCAAAAACGATTAATACTGTTATGCTGGGGAAAAAAAAAACAACTTCTGCCAGATTGATAAATCTCCTCCCAACATTAGCAAAACATATTAGGAAAATTTGCAACCTCTAATATGTTTTTCCTGAGAACTTTCTTCTTAGAACCCTCTTTGCTCTACTGGACTATATGCTCTCGAATTTGATGTAGTCCTTGAGCATTCCTCAACCATCTGCCTATGGATTCCCATCATTTCTCTGATGTATTAAACCTCTGTGTCCTCTATATATTTTTGTTTATGGTGGTTTATACTTTTAATTGGAGCATATTCTCCAAAATTTTCTGGAAATAGGATTCGGTGGGAGATGATTGTTTAATGTCTGAAATTTCTGACAATGCCTGCAGTATACTTTTTGTGGTGGTTTCTAACAGGAATAACTTGGTTACAATGTATACATTGGAACAATATATACACAATTTCTGTCCCTCAGATTCCAGTTTAGGTTTGGCCACAAGAAAAATATGGGTGAAATCTGGGAGTGATACTGAAGCAGCAGCTATTCAACTCTATAGGCCAATGTAGGGTCAGGCATCACTGCAGCCCTCACACCTTGTCCTTCATCTCCTGGCTCACCTTGCCCATGCAGAGTAGCAACCAGGCCTGCAGCTCCTCCAGCTCCTGCCTGATCTCTGCCTTGGCTTCTCAGAATTCTGGGTCAGGAACATGTACAGCTGTGAGGTAATGGTACTGACATCTTTTGCAAGCCACCTACATCAAAATTGGAAGGACAGAAAGACAGCAAGCATTCCAGTTTCTCCCTTACTCTCCTCTGCTTCATGTCCAGATTTTCATCCTATTTGCCAGTCCTGCTGACCTACAATAACTTCAGGCCTGCCATCAGACCTGAAAACAATAAACCTCCATAAATTTCTCAATAGCTCCCACAATTGCATATAATATAATCTTTACAATGTTTCTCTTTATTTCCTATCAGGCAAGTGGTTCCACAATATACCCAACTCACTGAGTTGTAGTTTGACTGGATTCTAGGTTGGACTTCCTGGGTAAAAATTTTGGGTCGAAAATAATTTTTCTCAGATTTTCTAATGCCTGCTCCACTGAATTTGATAGTTACCTCTTACGAGCTATGATGTTCTTTGGATTCTTGACTTCCTATTTTTGTCAATGTCACATGATCTTTTCACCCAGTGTCCTGAAATATCATGGCCATTGATTCTTTAATCCATTACCCATTTTCTCTGCCAGCCAGCCATTTGCTTATAGCACCTGTTGGTTATAATTCCTGGGCATTTTTGGAATTCTGTGGTACAAAGCAGCCTTCTTCTGGTCTTCCTCATTGCTTGTATGGGTTTAGTTTTTTTCCCAGTATTTCTTATTTCTTCTCTCGTTGTTTTGTCCATGGAGGGTTTTTGGGTTTTTTTGTTTTTGTTTTTTGTTTTTGCTCCTTGTCTAGATCACTGTAACATGGTCATAACAGGTCTCCTTGCTTCATTATTACTAACCTACAGACTATTCTCTAGGGAAGTCAGAGTGGTCTTTTAAATACCTATCTGATCATGTCACTCCCTTGCTCAAAACCCTCCAACATTTTCCAACTGCATTTTGACAAAGCTCAGCTCTTACACTAAACTAAAAGAATTTGTCATTCTTCAGACAAACCCAGGTGTTTCCCACCTCAGAACTTTTGGACTTAGTAGAGGACACTTTCCCATAAAATGTTATGTTTCAGGCACTCATATTTTTCAGGCTACTATTCAAATGTGGCCTCTCCAGACAAGTCTTTTTATCAAAATAGCTAAAATAGTAGCCTTAGACACTCTCTGTTTCATCCTATACACTATATCTTGCTTATTTGTTATTGCCTGTCTACCCACTACAAGATAAGGTGTTTGAGGTGGGTGTTCTATGGTACTATCTCCAGCTCTGGAACTGTGGCTGGGACATGGTAGAAATTCCATAAATATTGACTTCATTCAAAGAATGAATGTTGAATGACCAAAATACCAGGCACTATTCCAAGAGGTGGACCAAGGCACTGAACAAGATAAATGAGCTCTTCTCTTTCATGGCTCTTATGTTCTAGTGGTCACAGTTATTTCTATACTATATACCACATAAATAAATTTACTTCTCATGTGAGCCTATCTCTTTAGCTTGAAAATGATGTCCTCGAGATCATTTTTGCTGTCCTGCTCCTAATCTAGGACCTGGAACATAAAATCTGGCTAAGACATTTTCAGTTATCTCCCATATTTCAGTTGTTTAGTTGTATTTATAACAGACAATCTAGCTTATCACAAAGTTTACAGTTATCTTTTAAAATTCTTAGTAAGCAACCACTATCCTATAAGTCAGGCTTAGGAGTTTAGTGGCAAATGGTTAATATCCCCATTACAACTAGGAAACCACAGGAGAGTGTTGAAGTAACTTTCCCAAGGTTATCCAATGAATCATTGCCAGAGCTGGAATTAAATCCCATAACTCATTCTTGTTTAGGAAGCCCTTTTATTCCTGGTTCTAAGATACACTGTGAGAACACTGTATCACCATCATTTTTCATTAGAGAGTTTAGAATAGACAAGGCCTAAATCAACTTCATAATAGAGGTCTTTATTTCATTTTGGAATTTTAGTGAAATGTTGTTGAGGATCATTAAATATTACAGATTGTTTTAAGCTGAGATTGGCTTATTGATCATCAATCACCTAGTGAGTTCTTAAATAATTAGTTACGCATATTGGAAAAAAATATTGCTAGTGGTCAAAGCTCATCATACCTACTATAAAAGATGTCATTATCAATTGTGAAAAGAGTAAAAAAAAAGTCAATGTCCATATAAAGTTATGAATTTGCACTGGCCATTGCCTATATAGGGATTAATAAGGTTAAGAATTCATTTACATGTAGCCAGAACATTCTTCTCTTAACAATTTGCAATTAGGTTCTACCCACAAAGTTGACAGAGATAGTTGTGGAAAGCAATAAACATGATATCCTTGTAATGATAATTACTTAAATTGAATTTTGGCTTCCTGAAATCAACTAATACTATTTTACTTTGAAAAACTCTTCATTAAAAAAAATTATTTATTTATTTGACAGAGAGACAGAGAGTGAGAGAAGGAACACAAGCTAGGGGAGTACTAGAGGGAAAAGCAGGCTTCCCAGCGAGCAGGGAGCCAGATGCGGGGCTCAATCCCAGGACACTGGGATCATGTCCTGAGCCGAAGGCAGAGGCTTAACCGACTGAGCCATCCAGGTGCCCCAGACTCTTCATTTTTCAAACATTTTACATTTTTCTTTTTTTCCCTACTATATCATGATGACTATACCTTATAAATTATAAAATCTGCCTCCTCACTTGGTTGTGTGATTCTTCTTTTAAACCTCCTCCAGTGGTCAAAATGATGTTTTTAACAACCTAAATCATATCATATCATATCATATCATCATATCATATCATATCACTATTCTGTTTAAATGAAAAATCTAATAGATTTCTGTTTTATTTCCAATGAAATCTAAACCCCTGTTCATGGCCTAGTGTACCCTGGGTGAGTTGATGCTTATAAGTCACCCCTACTCCATCTCCCATGCTTTATTTTTTGGTTATGTCCATTTGTTTTGTTTCATAACAAAAAGTAGTTAGACTTTTTTGTGAGTATCCAAACCTCAAGCCTTCAGATCACTGCATTCGTTTTTCCTTGTACTTGGAGGTCTTGCTATCTTATGGCTCCAGTCTTGTCAGAGGTAACATATTGATAGCATTCTGTCTGGAATATCAATTTCTATCCTATTGCCCAATTTCTCTTACAGACAGGCTTTCTGATAATCCTTGTTTTTAATTTCCCCCCATACCTTCCTCAGAACTCATTAGAATATAAACTCCACAGAGACAATGTCCTGACGTTTTTGCTCTCCAGCTTATCCCTTGAGTTTCAGAAATGGTGCTCATTAAATATTTTGTTTGGAAGAATGAAAACTTTTTTCTTCAACATTGTTAGCTTTAACAGATTGGGGTAAGAAACTGGACTCCATGTTGATTTCCTCTCCTTAATATTATGTGAATGCATTAAAATAATATTATATGAATGATATTAAACTCTTTTTTTTACCCTAATTAAAAAAAAAAAGACTGTTTCCATAAACTACCCTAACTGGAGACTTTTATAAGTTCATAATTCCATATGCACAACAAGGCACTATGCAACCAATGGCAGAATTTAATATCAGTATCTTGAGTCTTTTAATTTGGTTTAAGTTATAACAAGCTAGTATACTTCGAAGTATGTAAACACAAGTTTTCCTAGTTTGAACATAGGTATTTATGTTACCTTTGGTTTATTTTAATGGAATTGGGAGTTAGGGATGAGAGAAAATTGGAATATTTGGTATACCTATCCTTCTGGCAAGTCCAACTACCCTTCAGAAAGCACAGTTCCAGAATGCAATATGATGTGCATGGCAGGAGGTCTTAGGATGTTTCAGGCTTATACAGACCAGGCTCCTTTGTCTGAAATATGAGTCTTTCTAATTCCCTTCCAGTTCTGCTCCTCCTGTTATGAACAATCCTCTTTCATAATAAAGAATAAGAACCACGATTTTAAGAGGCAGAGGCAGAAAGGGTTGCATTGAAGCATTACAGGTCTTAGCCAAAAAATTATTTTAAAAAATTCTAAATTCATCCAATAAGGTAAATTAAAGCCTTCTCTAAAAACCAGCATTAATTTATTTAAAAAATTAAAACAATGCTTAGGATTTAAAAATCCTACCTAGCATTTAAGGAATATAATGTGGCTAATTTATTCTACTGTAATCACAGAATAGACTGTGAATTATATCACCCAAGTTAAAAAGAAACCTCTCCAGAGGCCCTCTTTCAGAAAATTAAAAAGTTTATTGAGAGATTTTTCATTATATAACTTAATAGGAAGGTTAATGCAGCATCAAATATAATATATTACCTTAAATTGGTATTCACATAAGCAAAGCAAACTCGTCCTCTTTCAGCATTGTTGCTTATGTTTTGTCCATTCTTATGTGTGGCGCATAGTACAGCAATGCTCTTCAGCATGGTTCCTGGACCAGCAGTATCCGCATCACCTGGGAACTTGTTAGAAATGCAAATTCTCAGGGCCCATGTCAGTCTTATTGAATTATACATTCTGGGTGTAGGCCACAGCAATCTAAGTATTAACAAATCCTTTAATGGGGTGATCCTGATCACACCCACAATTTGGGAACCATACTCATACAGGGGCCAACTCAGGACAGTTTGTCATTGTTTTTAAGATCAAAAGCCAACCTATTCTAACTTGGGAAGTCTGTGATAAAATTGATCATACTTGATTGTACTCATTGAAGAGAGATTTCACATCTTCCTTTCAGTTTCTGTTTATTGAAATATCTTTCCATAACTTTTAATTTAATCAAGGTTTATATTCTAAGTTACTTTCTCTCTCCCTACTATAAACTTCCCTCCTACAGATTCTAAATTTTCTTGTGTTTGTGACCACACAGAATTGAAATACATCTAGAGGGTAACTATTGTAGAGCCTAGAAGAATTAACAAGAACCCATTTTCATTTTATTTCTTATTCCTCTAAAATTAAAAATGCTGGATACCATGTCAGGACATTTGCCAGAAGAGCACACAACACATACAAGTGCCATCAGTGCAATTCAAGTAATACGTAACGAAGAAAACTGGATTCTACATACCAAAACTCATCTGCTGTCTTGATTATTTTCCATCTGAAGGACCAATGAGTCCTTGTACATATTACTTCAAAAGTAGATTTTAAAAACACATGAAATCACAAATATAATTGTGAAGGTTCTGATGTAAATGAGCTCTATAATACTTCTCTAATTTGTGCACTTAAACCCCATTTATTTTAATATGACAGGCTTCTAAAAAATCAGGGCATATTTTATAGTTGATTACATGAAGAGAGCCACACACATGTACACACACACATACATACACTCAATTAAACAGAATGCAATAAATAAAGGACAAAATGGGGGCCAAATTAGTTTTTTTGTAAATCAATTTTGATAAAAATGCTATCTGCTCCAAGCAGGAAATCTAATTAAAAAATTAATAAATTCCACTAAACAAAGTTACATATAGGATGTGAGAAAGAAGAACCTACATTTTAAAAATGTGATATAAAATTGTTCACAGATGATAATCAGAAAAATGAAGAGATGCCAAAAATGACCAAGACCTTTGTTAGCTACCATGATGAGCAAAATTCCAAATGTGTCATGGAATGACTAGAATGCATTATATCTGTGTAGGTGGGAAAAGGTTGGGGAATAATGCCAAGAAACATGAATTAGCTCTCATAACTCATTCTATTGTACTGAGTGGGAGTAAGTAAAAACTTTCTTCTGAGCCTTCTTTTTCGAACAAACACCATGCCTACTTGTTCATCTTCTTCCTAATCTCCATTTCAAATTCCTTTCCTTTCTTATTCTGTTAGATGATTACATGGCAACTATACATTACGGTATTTTTTGTACCAAGTATGCAACCAGACCCGTCCCATCCTGCTCTCCATTCTAAGCTCAGCTCAGTTGGTAGTATCTCTCACCACACAGTCAGGCCAGATGGCATCATAAACAAACTTCTCATTAATTCCTCACACTCATATTTCACTTTCAAGTTACCACGTCTTGTTAGCCATTTCCTCAAAATAATCCTCCAACGTGTTGCCTCCTTTCTACAGCAATTGGCATTTTGTCTTTGTTCGAACCTTATGACAGTGAAGCTTATTATCCTCCGTTGTATCAGAATGTTACAATGTTACAATGCTAATCGATATGAGCCAGAGTTGTGGCCTTCAGAAGAAAATCTTCATATGTCTCAATTCTTTGTAGCTTCTTGGAGTCATGTAGCTTCTGATAGTTCCTGGGGAACACATATAGAAAAGAATCTTCAAGAGGAGAGTGCTTTTTTCCCCCTTCTTTTTCTTTTTTCTTGCTGGTTAAAATATGAGCAGACAGCAACAGCTGGGGCTGACCCTGTGGCACAAGAAGTAGTCTCAGGAATGACCATCAGGCCGGGTGGAACAACAGGGGTAAAACCTGTGGTCCTGACAATATGAAGAGCCATTCTGACCCTCTGCCAACAACCTAGAGACTTACCAATATGAGAAAAAAATATTCATTTATCTTGATTAATGTGATTATTTTGTATATTTTCGTTATTGAAGCGATACCTAATCCTAAAATAAATACCCTCAACTTTTGCTTGGAAGAGTTTTTAATATTCTACCTGATCTGATATGACTCCATTCCAAAACAGACTTCAGGTAACTGCCAACTGGATCTTCTGAAACCCGAATTCAATTTCGTTTACTACTCTGGTTATTTCTGCCTATTGTCCACAGGATGAAATTTAGAATATGCAACCGAGTGAGAGTGGGATTTATGATCAGGTCTATATCTTCCTTTACAGGCTCAATTCTTGCTACCCTCATGCTCTCTCTGCATTTTTCAGAATTTAATACATAGATTTTTCTTGAACACCTACTGAAGGTCTGTCATTTCAAGCACAGATATCCCTTCCCAGCTCTATGTACCAGAACTTGCTGCTTCCTCTGCTTAAAAGTCCTTCCTTCCTTCTCTGTCCCAAAGGGGCTTATATTTTGTCTTAAATAATGTGAAGTCATTCCTCAGTCTTTTCCTAACCTGTCATCTCTTCTTCTTTCTGTATTACACGGAGCATATTTTAATTGGTGATTTTTTTTTTTTTTGCCATATCACTTTATTTTTACATGTTGGCTTCCCCATTAGACTATGTCTCTTTGAAGCAGAAATAATATAACCACCTCCAAATCCCTACTATCTAGCAGGTGCTTTAGCCTAGTAATGTCCAAAACTATTTGTGGGCCAAATATCAACAAATTAATTTCAGACCTAAAAGGGACAGCTTGGCCACACGTCTTTTACTAGATGAGAAAACAGAGGTTCAGAGAGGTTGAAAAAAATAATCAAAATCATATACCTCTTTATTACAAAATCAAGATTAAGTCTGGTGTTATCTGACTCACAAATTAGTGTCACTTTCCTCACTTCATGTCAGTTTTATTTTTTTATCTGAATTATTTCAGTAATTAATCTTATTTTTCTTTTCATTTTTTCCCAACTGTATCTGTCCACCCAATGTTAAACACATTTTATTTTCTCAGTCTCCTGGGATTTGACTTGTGTCCTAGAAATTAGAACACTGTCAGAAGACAGGCTGAGAGAAAGGTTAATGGATAGAATCAGCTGTGCAAAATCTTCATAAACCTTTGTACCTCCAAAGAAAAGATAAACTGCAATAGTCTGAATTTATCTCATGTTCAACATGCACAATGTCTCATTACTTTTCTTCCCATAATAATTGAAACCCATTACTAATTGAGGTGTTAACTACCAGGCAAAGTTGAAAGCGATATCTGATCTATTTCAGTGATGTTGAAAATGTTCACAAAGGAAAAAAGAAAAGTGGTTTCTTTCTTTGCTTTTGGAAGAAGGAAAGAACTACAGAGTTGCCATCTTCATTGTAGAAGAAATCAATCAATCTTTTGGACCACATGTTTAGTGCTAAGGGAAAGATGTGACTAGAGCTACAATTTCTAATCTCCCCTAAACAAAGCTCCTCCTCCCCCCACCGCCCCCCACACAGCACCTTCTTGATGTTTTCTCTGAGTTGAGAATATTTCATAAATAAGGAAAAAGAAAGGAAGAAATGTAGCAATCATGTTTAAGAATTCTAGATTAGAGAAAGATACTATTTTTTTGGTGACCTTCACAGAAGAGAGATGGGCAATATACTTATTTAATCCTTGTTTTGCACAACACACCATAAAACTTACTTTAAAAAACTTACTTAACTTCATTCAAATCCCACAAATACCTCTTTGCTATATCCTTTGTACAAAAGAGAAAACCATGACATGAAGAGGATATATATCAACAAGGGCAAACATTTCTTGGGCATTTACTGCACCAAGCAATCCACTATGTTGTTTGTAAGTATGATCTCATTTTCTTTGCACAGAAGCCATATAATATAGATGTTACTATTGCTGCTTAACAGATAATATAAAGATTAAGCAATCTGGAAAATTTCACATAAATACTAAATGAAGGGATCAAAATTGAAGCCCATAGCTTCACTTTTGACTCCCAAATCAAAAAGCTCTCTATAGGAGGAAAAATAAAATAATGCTTCCATGTGGATTGTAGAGTCTTGCTAGTCACAGACCTGCAAGGTTGAGATGGTTAAACACTTGAACGTGACTCCCAGCTTGAGAAAATTGGCAAAAAGCATAAACATTTATAATGTACTAGATAGTGGTTCTTAAGTCTGGGCCTTGACCAAGGGAATCTATTAGAAATTCAAAAGATAAACTGCAACAGTCTGAATTTATCTCATTACTTTTCTTCCCATAATAATTGAAACCCATTACTAATTGAGGTGTTAACTACCAGGCAAAGTTGAAAGCCATATCTGATCTATTTCAGTGATGTTGAAAATGTTCACAAAGGAAAAAAGAAAAGTGGTTTCTTTCTTTGCTTTTGGAAGAAGGAAAGAACCACAGAGTTGCCATCTTCATTGTAAAAGAAAATCAATCTACCCCCACAGATGTATTGAATCAGAGCACTGGGAGTGCCCCCCAGTAATCTGTGGTCTAAGAAGTCCTGGCTGATGTTTTCTAAAGCATGGGAATCACACTTGCCCATTTGACCTTATCAGACCTGCCTCAAAGCCCCTCAACACAGGCCCTAATACCTTAGAAGACACTTTAATGATTTCCTCATTTGGGACTCTAGGACTGTGAGGGGGACATTTGCTCTTCATGCATAAATTTAATAATCTTAGCTTGGCCCACAGAGATTTTTTTTTCTGGTGGTTTCATGGGAAATCAACTGTCAACACATTGGATTGAGATAAAGCTAATGTGTGACAACCTCAGAGGAATGGGGCCATGGATTAAATATCTCAATCTCTCTCTTCTTCAACCCTCTGATATGCTGCCAGTGCCTTTCACTGGCCAAAGTCAGCCAGAAAAAGAAATGGCAGGAGAATTTATAAAGTTGTCCATAAAAGTCACTCCCCTAGCCCTTACAATGAAGGTGATATTGGTGAAAAGTGAATGTGGAGGAAAAAACTGAAGAAAGCTACCAATATTTCCCAACTTACCCCTCAACATACACTAACTTCTTTTATCCAGAATAAGAAAACTTGTGCCAGTCATACAGGGAACACATAGGGACCCCATCAGTTACCACATTATAAATAGCATATCACCTATGTTGTCATACTGCTACCTGGAGCCTTAAATATTAGTCACTTCTAGTCCTTTTCAATAAGATACTTAGGATAAAATGAAGAAAACAGAAACGAAAAGGCATGACTTTTTTTTTGTTGTTGTTTTCACTTCTATAGCTAGTCATGAGGTGTAGGATGATAATTATAGCTTCCTTTTTCAAGGGGATTCCATGACTTCCTTACTTTTTTCAGCATTCTGGCTGGATGGAATTTTTTTTAACGAAGCTTTGTTCCTGTTGTATTTGGGTATTCTATGGATCTGTGTTTACTAAACTGCTGAAGCTTACTAATGTTCAAGATTATTGGGAAGGGAATATTAGAGGTGTGCAGTAAGTCCCCCAATCTTCATGCTGAATCATCTTTTCACCCATTGGTTACCTTTGGAAATCAAATTTAATCATTCTGGCCCTAGAGTAATCTCCCCTTCATCCCTGTTGAATGAACAACATGAAAAACCCTAAATACCCAACAAGTATGTTTAGTTTACATAATCATAACTGTTTTCTAGAGAAAGTATTATTTTCCTAGGTACTCAAAGACTTCCAAATTCATTGATTCCCCAGGTTGATTGTACAAGAGTTAAAAATTCTTTCGGTAGGTTACTAGTATAATAACCACCTCCATTTGGTTACTGGACCTGTGTATCCTAACTAAAAGGATTTGATTCCAAATATTGGATGCTGATTCAAAGTAAATACTTCATACTTCTGGAAAGAATTCCAACACTGCAGGGATTTTCCTCTCAACTAGAAATACGACTGAGCTGTATTGATTCAACTGCTTCTTTGCATCTGAGTACATGGTAACACTAGTGAATTCCATGTGAATGAATTTATCCTTGCATGTCATGCAGGCAGTGCTGTGTAGATTACCATGGTGATGACTAAGGCATTCAGGAAATCCATGATAGGGGCACTGGCAAAAGGATCAGGTCAGGGAAGGCATTTTCACACCTAGAATATATCCATCCCTGGAAGGAAACATCACTGCCATCCCCAGGATGGAAGGGATTTAATGTCACCAACCTACTAGCTGGTTTCCTCAGGAAATTTTCTTTTTCTTTTTTTTTTTTAAGCTTTTATTTATTTATTTGACAGAGAGAGATCACAAGTAGGCAGAGAAGCAGGCAGAGAGAGATAGAGAGGGAAGCAGGCTCCCCGCCGAGCAGAGAGCCTGATGCGGGACTCGATCCCAGGACCCTGAGATTATGACCTGACCTGAAGGCAGCGGCTTAACCCACTGAACCACCCAGGTGCCCCAGGAAATTTTCTCATATGGGGACTGGCAAGGGGGTGCTCAGTTGGCCTCTGGCTTTGAAGGTTGGGCAATAAGTGAATTTTATAATCAAATCAGCCTTTTTAAGGAAAAACCCACTTTGTAGACCCTTGCGCAGCTACAACCCTTGCCACCATGATAACCTTGGACATTTTCTTATTAAAAAGGCACTACAATTGCTGGGGGTAGAAATCCTACTTATATCCATAAGATAAGTAATATTTTCTGTTAAAAGAAAATTCTCCATAATTTATCTACATATCTAGGATCATCTTTTGTTTGTAAGCTACAGAGAATGCCTCTCTTTGGGTCAGAGAACAGATCTGTTTCCTGGTCAGGAGAATACAGGTAATGTTTTCCCTTGGACACAAAGGTTAGACATATTTGCTAGCAATGCCCTTAAAGGATTAGGGGTTTCCTAAGCACTGTGTGCATGATGCCTGCAGCACCCTAATGAGAATTGGGGTCAAAAGGAACCAACGCAGACATGAAGCTCCTGCTACATACATCTTGTGCCATGAATAATAAACTCTAAGTCAATTTTCACTTGTTGTCTCCTTACTGGTCAGATCTATGAACATATGGCAAACCAAACTAGCAACTCCAGGAGATGCATCTGCTTTGGGTCTGCTTGATCAATTGAACTGATTATTGTCTTGCTTACAGGGCTGCCTTCTGGTGGGATGTTATATAACATCATACTGTCAATACTGTCTCTGGTGCTTGTTCTCTTTAGGTTGAAGATAAATATGGAGAATATTGTAATAGAATCTCTTCCCTGATATTGATGAGCGTAATGAGACCCCAGAGTAAAAGAACTCAGGGTTGTTCTTAGCCATAACAAATAGAGAGTTGCAAGCCACGAAGGTAGGGAAGCAATTAGTCTCTTGATCATAGAGATCTATGTTATTTAATGTGTTAAATTTGGCTAAGCTTTATCAACGTAGCCCAGATTTATATATTTTTTCCTCCATGTTGGGAGGAAAAAGACCATATTTGGAAAGAAGGTTCAGCTTCATCCATTGGGTCAAATTTCCCATCTCTTATTTTAGACAATCTTTCCCTACCACTTCTCTTTTCTTAGAAGAGTCTTAGCAAAGTTAGACCCTTAACACCACAACTCTACAAACATAATCATGTTCAGGGATGATGAACATATTTTTCCAAAAGTTATAAGAAATAAGTGACTCTTTCAAAACTTTCAAAAACGAGTTTCCATCTCTGTTCTGTTTAACTTCTGTTCTACTCTGTAGGATTGCACATTTTTGCAGAAAGACTGTAGTTAATACTGTGCCTAAGTGCTACAATTTCTTGATTTTTCAAAGTTTTCCATACTAGATTTATTTTGTCCTAAGCCAATAGTATAATAATTTGTATAATCATGATGCCACCACATGGCAAAGACTAGCACTGTGCCATCCTGTATCCTTCTCAGCCTTTTCTTAAGGTTTCTGTAACTAAGTACCACAAACTGAGAGGTATACACAATGGAAAAATATTCTTTCACAGTTTTGGAGGCTTTAAGTCCAGAATCAAGGTGTCAACAAAGCCATGCTCCCTTGGGTATTTTGGATAATCTCCTTCCTTTTCTCATTCAGCTTCTGGCGGTGGCCAGTGATCCTTGGATCATCCTTGGCTTATAGACATGTCACTCAAATCTCTGTCTCTGCCATCACACAGCATTCCCTTGTGTGTCTATGCCTTCAGAGGGCACTTTTTCTCTTCTTTTTTGTTTGTTTTGTTTTTTAAAAATTTGTTTATTTATTTATTAGAGAGAGAGAGAGAGAATGAGAGAAAGTGCATGCAAGCTGGGGAAGGGGCAGGGGGAAAGGGATAAGCAGACTCTGCACTGAGCCCTGAACCTGATCTGGGGTTCCATCTCATGAGCTTGAGATCATGATCTGAGCTGAAATCAGAGTCAATTGCTTAACCAACTGAACCACCCAGTCACCCCACTTTTCCTCTTCTTGTAAGGACATCAGCCACAGCCATATTGGATTAGCTCTCACTCTAATGACCTCATCTTATTGATTACATCTGCAAAGATATTATTTCTTAATAAGATGACATTCACAGATACCAGGGGTTAGGGTTTCAACATCTCTTTTTTATGGTCACAATTTAAACAATAACACCTCTTAAAGAGATGAACAATGTGTTCTTCAAATACATAAGCTGCTTGGTTAGGAAAGAAAAAATCTCACATTCTGTAATTTATTTAAAGACACTATTTACAAAGGTGTGGCAGCTCTATGGGAATCAAAAACTGTACACCTAACAGCAGCTTAAATTTGTTACTCCCTATAGGACTCTACGGGTAGGAGGAGAGTACAGTAACTGAAACCCAGAGGGAGCAGCCATGTGGAGAGAGTACTCTGACAGTTGCTTTAGTCTTTGGCAAAGAGATTCACCTAGCCTGTTATTCCCCTCAAGGTGGAATTTGGGGAATCAATATCTAGATCATTCATCTAATGTTCTGCCATTAGCTCCTTTGGGTCAAACCCAACTGTTGGTACACATGACATAGAACATGGAGGAAAGGAGTGGAAAGTTGATTTTGAGGGACACAGAAAATACCCAAAGGAACCTCGCTGAATCACAGTTCACAAAATAAAGAACATAAAAATAGATCACAATTTTTAAAATTCAAAAAAGTTTCAAGCAGAGTCCAATTATTAGGTAATAAACTGGTCAGCATCACAAATAGATAATACAAATTTTTGGTAATATTTTTGGAAAAGAGGTTAATCCTGTCTGACATTTAAAGGCAAATCCATTTAATTCTGCTATTTTGTTTGCAGGATTTTTTTCTATGTATCCACTGGATATAGTATAAATATTATACAAAGATATTTATAAAAGCATTGTTCATAACAGAAAAAGCCTGACCACTACTGAAATGTTTATAAAAACAGTTCAAGTGGAAATTATCACGTCAATTTAATAGAATTTTATGATTCCACAAAAATCATAACATTTATTTTAAATTGTAGCTAGAGTATATGCATTAACCTTCTTTCTAAGCTGAAAGAGTAGTAATAACTCAATAGCAATAAAAAAGAATGGGATAAAGGCAACAGCAGCTTTTATTTCAGGAAGAATAAGAGAATAAGTATCTAACTTCTCTCATATACAGATATAATTTATCCTTGAATAATTTATTAAATGTTCCAAGCATGTTGACTGACCCATAAATTCAAATTATTTTATACCCACTTTCCACTTATGTGTAGGTCTATTTATGAGCTTGAGAATTGAGTTCCCTGTGTTTCATTTTTGTTTATTTGTTTTGATTTTATTTATTCTTTTGTTCATGTGAACATGTATTGCAAATATTTTCTCCCCATCTACAGCTAGCCTGTTTATTTTTTTAACAGACTATTTCAATGAACAGGGCATTTTAATCTGAACGAAGTCCAAGTTATCTTTTTGTTTTATCTTGTGCTTATTGATTTTTGTTTCACCGATGAAATCTTTCACATTCAAAGATGTTGAAAACATTTTCCTATGTGCCATTTAAAATGTGTGTAGATTAGGCTTTATATTTAATTCTATGATTCATCATAAATTAATATTTTCTATGCTACAAATAGGGGTCAAATTTTATCACATTAACCCTCATTTATGAAAAGGACCTTCTCCTGCTGAATTGCCTCAATGCCTTTGTGGAATAAAAACTATATTTCTCAGCATTCCTTACCATTAGAAATGGTCAGTGGAATAGAAGGATCTAGGAAGAGTCTTTTTTTTTTTTAAGACCTGTTTATTAATTTGAGAGAGAAAGAGAGCACACAAGCAGGACGAAGGGCAAAGAGAGAGGGAGGATCCTCAAGCAGACTCCCCACTTAGTGTAGAGCCTGGCATAGGCTTGATCCCAGGACTCTGAAATCATAACCTGAGCCAAAATCAAGATTCCACCACTTAAATGACTGAGGTACCACAAGTCTTCCATTCTTTTTTTCCTCTTTACTAGTGGAATGTAGCCACAAAGTTGCCATGCTGGCACTGAGAAAGAAATCACATATTATTGCTTTGCCCTCTTCACAGCAGAATTCTCTTACTGATAAACATGGAGCCCAACCAGCTCTGGCTACTTCCCATAGGATTTTGTTATATTGGAGAAAAGTATTTATTTTGTCAAAAATGTTTATAAGAGAAGACAAAATGGAATACAAAAATAAATATATATTATTTCCTCTAAATTTTCTAATGGTTTCCATGTATGTGAATGTCCTTTGCATCCATTTATATACTAACTAGAAGCTGAAATCCATTAGTTGATTTTTAAATTTTAATAACTTGTTTTCTTTTCTTAAATTATTTCCCTTCAAATTAGCTTGGTTATTTTTTAACATTTTGTAATTCTTTGACCTATTTTGTGATTCCACCATTTCCATATTAAACTTTTGATATATAGTTACACTATCTCTACCTAATTACATTATCTCTATATAATAAATATATATTTATTTATAAATATCTAAATCCTTTTGCTTAACTGGTTGTAAGTAATGATGGGTTCTTTGCTTGTGTGTTTTGTCATCTTTTATTGTGAATTCATATTTACTAATCTTAATATGTAGAAGTAAATCAGACCTTATTTGGAATATCATTCTGAGAGGATTTAAACTTGTTTCTATCTGGAACCAGTGAGCACCAATATACTCGTGTTCATCCCAGCCTCTTACAATATCCAAAAATACACTGAGTCTCAGAATCATTCACTGGACTTGCCATTGGAGAAATTTCTCTTGTAATTATCCAGCTCTGTTTTCAGATCAATGGCTCTAGTCCCTTTGATATCTCCTCCCTTCTAATCTGGCACTGCAACTTTATATTTTACGCATTTCAATTACTTTGTAACTAAAAGACTTTTCAAATTTTCTTTTTCATCAAATGAACAGAAAATGATATCTGAAAAAAACAATTTTCAAAATAAAATATTCAACATCCAGTCAACTTGCAGTTTGTTCTTTGGGCAGGACAAAGGAATTTTCAACATGTAAAATATCAGAAAGTTTATCTAAAATTCTTCAATGCATATGCCAGTAGAACAAAGAATTTAACAACAACAAAAAAGAAAACATTATATCCAGGAAAGAGTGCATTTATCTCTGTAGCTAAGGAATGGTCTATAACCAGAAATAGTTATACTTAGAGGACAAGCTGTTCAGAATGATCCAGGCAGACAAAGAGTAGAAGGTTTTTCACAAACAAGGGGAATTAATGGAACATATGGAATAGACCTTGGGAGAAATTTAAGGTATGAGAGAAATATATACATACAGGAGTGCCTAATGGATGGTAAAAGGGAAGTATAAGTTTATATTTATATGCAGGACTATTCTCCCCTTAGTACAAAAGAATGGCATGGATCTTCAAGGAAAGAATTATACTACAAATACACATCTTGGTTCTGCAGTCAATAGATTTTACAGAGGAATAAACCATAATCTGTATTGGTTCTCAAATTTTAGAATCCACAAAACTAAAACAAAAGACTTAATTACGGCTACAAAATAGAAAGTAATTTCAAAATCCTGACTAGGAAAGCAGAGATATGAGGAAGGAAACAGAGCTGGAAAAAAAGAATCTTTTTGAAAAACACTTTCCCTATGATTGATGTACACAGAATGAGTGTTATGCATGCTGTGAACAGGTGAAAGACTGACCATTACTGTCAGGCAAATAATAACTAAATCGGGAGGATGGAATACTATATGTTGAGAGTGGTCTAAGTATATTAAATCTTATCATCCTAATAGTAGGATGTTAACCAAGAATAGCTGAAATAGATAAGTAGAACATCATTGGGGTGCCTGGGTGGCTCAGTGGGTTAAGCCTCTGCCTTCAGCTCAGGTCATGATCTCAGGGCCCTGGGATCGAGCCCCGCATCGGGCTCTCTGCTCAGCTTCCTCCTCTCTCTCTGCCTGCCTCTCTGCCTACTTGTGATCTTTGTCTGTCAAATAAATAAATAAAATCTTAAAAAAAAAAGTAGAACATCATTTAGGAATAGGAATTTTGTATTAGTTTTCTATATCTGCATGACAATTTACCAAACTTAGTGACATGAAACAACACCAACTTATTATTTTACTGTTCTGTAGGTCAGAAGTCTGACAGGCTCATCTGGGTTCTGTGTTCAAGGTTTCACAACACTAGAAGCTCGACAGAAAAATCTACTCCTGAGTACATTCATGCTGTTGATAGAATTCACTTCCATGCCATTGTAGAACTGAAACTTGATTTGTGTTCTGGCTATTGGTAAGAGGACACCTTCTGCTTCTTGAAGACACTTATAGTCCTTCTTGCATGGCTATTCCTGTCTTTAAATGAACAATGATGCTTCAGGTCAACCATGCTTTGAGAATTTCTCCATCTCCCTCTTTTGTCTTCCCTTTGTGCCTCTTCTTCACCTTCATATTCTGTTACTAGTCAGAGAGAGTTCTCTGATTTCCAAGGGTTTGTGTGATTAAATCGGATCCATGTCTTTTTAATGTCAACTGTGGAATATCACATAAAACAATCATAGAGAATTGTATCTCATGACTTTCACAGGTTCCAGGGATGAAGTGATGTGGAATATTGGGGCCATTTCTAGAAATTCTGCTTACTACAGAATTCATCTCTAGAAAATCCTTAGAGAAATAGCTGGGGTTATTTTTTTTTCCTCTATGGAGATGATGATTTGAGCTTAGATGATCCAAAATATGTTGGGAATTTAATTTTCTATTTTAAAAAAGGCAAAACATTAATTCTATGGTAAAATAATAAATTATTCAATTTTTGAAGCAGTTATATGTCTTAGGCAAAAATACATTTTGCTGTTGACTTTACACCACAGAAAATAAAATAAGAATAAAATATACTAAAGGATGAAACAAATATTTTAATATGTGAGATGACTTAGAAAGATATGTTTTACTTTACAATATCTTAACAACTATCATAAATAAAGTTAAATAATCCAAAGATAATCAGGATAAAGCTTGCAAGTTACAGAAAAAAATTAATGTAGAGTATATCTTAAAATAACAGAAATGAAAATATACATCAAAATTTTATATAACTAATTATAATAATGGATCAAATATATTATCAAAACAATTCACTGTGGCAAATAGAAGTGGCTTTTAAATTTATAAAAGGATGTTAGTCCTATTGTGGCCAAAAAAAATGAGAATCAAAAATAAAATGAAATATGTTTTGCTCATCTGATTAACACTTAAAAAACATACACAATATACTACTTCAGGGACACATTAACTCCCTTATACTTAACTCACCTTATACCCCCTGAGTGTATTTCTCCTTTTTTGTACATTACTGGAATCTTGAAAATTCACATTGCACTATTATTGAAGTAGCAATTTTAAAATATTTATAACTAATATCTACTCTCCACTCATTAATTCTTAGGTCTTACCATAATGTCTAGACTTTGGAAAACACTCACTTAATATATGTTTAGGTGGATAAAAAAGAACTGTTAATGAGAATATGAGATAATGCATACTTTCAAATATTCTTGCCAGGAGGAAAAGCTGCTATAATCTTTTTTTGGAAATAATTTGGAAATTCTTACTAAAATTACAATGAACAAATATTTGACCAGGCTGTTTCACTTCTTTTTAAAAACTAAAAAAACAATTGAAGTATAATTAAAATGTAACATTATATTAGTTTTAGGTATACAACATAATGATTTGATATTTGTATGTATTGCAAAATTATCATTACAATAAGTCTAGTTAACACCCATCACCACACATGATAACAGAAATTATTTTTCTTGTGATGAGAACTTTAAAGATATACTATTTTAACAACTTTCAAATATACTGTATAGTATTATTAACACTAGTCACCATGCTTTATATTATATCCTTATGACTTATTTATCTTATAACTAGAAGTTATACCTTTTGATTCCCTGGCCCATTTCATGCCTCCACCCCCACAACCTCTGACAACCACTGATCTGTTCTCCCTATCTATGAGTACAATTTTTTTAAATGCCACATATAAGTGAGATTATATGGTATTTGTCTTTATCTGACTCATTTCACTTAGCGTAATGCTCTCAAGGTCCAACTGCATTGTCATAAATGGCAAAATTTCTTTCTTTTTAGTGATTAAATAATATTCCTGTGTGTAATTGTGTGTGTTTGTGTGTGTGACACATCTTAAATATCTATTCACCCATCAATAGATGTAGGTTTCTTCTGTGTCTTGGCTACTGTAAATAACACTGCAATGAACCTCAGGGAGCATATATATTTTTGAGTTAGTGTTTTTGTTTTCTTCAGAAGCTACTTAGAGGTGGAATGGTTGTCTCATATGATAGTTCTATTTTCAATTTTTTTAAATGTAAGGAAATTTCCACAGTGGTTGTACCAATTTACCTTTTACATTTTCAGGTTACATTTTCCCCATATCCTTACCAACACTCGTTATTTTTTAGTATTTTTTTGATAATAGCTATTCTAACACTTGTGATGTGAGATCTCATTGTGGTTTTGATTTGCTTTTCTCTGATGATAAGTGATGTTGAGCACCTTTTCATGTATCGGCTTGCCATTGTATGTCTTCTTTGAAAATGTCTATTTAAATCCTCTGCCCATTTTTCACTTATTTGTGGAGCATAACAAATAGCATGGAGGACAAGGGGAGTTAGAGAGTAGAAGGGAGTTGGGGGATATTGGAACGGGAGGTGAACCATGAGAGACTATGGACTCTGAAAAACAATCTGAGGTGTTTGAAGGGGCTGGGGGTGGGAGGTTGGGGGAACCAGGTGGTGGGTATTAGAGAGGGCACGGATTACATGGAGCACTGGGTGTGGTGCAAAAACAAGGAATACTGTTATGCTGAATATAAATTTTTAAAAAAAGATTTTATTTATTTATTTGTCAGAGAAAGATCACAAGTAGACAGAGAGGCAGGCAGAGAGAGAGAGAGGGAAGCAGGCTCCCTGCTGAGCAGAGAGCCCAATGCGGGATTCCATCCCAGGACCCCAAGATCACAACCAGAGAGGAAGGCAGCAGCCCAACCCACTGAGCCACCCAGGCACCCCTCTGCCCATTTTTTAATTGGATTTCTTTTAGGGGTGGCAATTAATTTGTATGAGTTCATTATATATTTTGAAAATTAACCCCTTATCAGATATATGATATACAGATATTTTCTCCCATTTAGATGGTTGTTTTTTCATTTTATTGATGGTTTCCTTTACTGTGCAGAAGCTTTTTAGTTCAGTGTAATCCCACTTGTTTATTTTGCTTTTTTGACCTTTGTAAGAATTAATTTTTAACATTTGAAGATAGACTTGCTCATTGTATCATCTCATTATCTTTAGTTAATACCAAAGTAAAAATAATAATATGCTCATCCAAAGGAAGAACCAAAGAATAGTTTATTCAATTACTTACAACATTACATATTTAATTTTTTTCAATTATTCAGCATGTTATGCAATGGCTCGTCACTC
Organism: Lontra canadensis; assembly: GCF_010015895.1. Lineage (NCBI taxonomy): Eukaryota > Metazoa > Chordata > Mammalia > Carnivora > Mustelidae > Lontra > Lontra canadensis. The sequence continues at coordinate 36,118,122 of NW_022630997.1, forward strand.
AGTCGTTCTAACTTTATTGCTTTCTTAACTTTATGAACCTTATGAACTGAACACTGAGAAATATTTCCTACCTTGAAAGAGGTCAGTCATCTCTCATGGACTTTTTACAAGTTATTTTATAAGTAATTTATCAAAATTCAATTTTGTTCAATACCCTTCTAAATTAATTCAGGCTAGAAATACTGTCACGGCAATAGAGAATGACATTCAATAGCTATTTACAGTAATCAGTTGTATACAAATCCCAAGTTTATAAGCCAAAGTAAGTTTTAAGTGATTCTTAAAATATATTGCATATCACACACTGAATAAACAATGCCGGCTGATGATAAGTATCAGGGTACTTACTACTGGGCATTCTATAGCCAGATGCCATTTTGCTTCAAGATTTTTATACATTTTGCAATAAAACTTTGCATCTCTGCCCAGTCCCCACTTTTCAATCACATTACTTTAAAAACATATGTAAACTAATGGAGAGTATATTTAAAGACAAAATATACTCACTAATAAGAGAGATTTCTTTCTTTGAAGGTTAATGAAAACAGCCAGTGATAATTAACCTTGGAATCTATAATACTGTATTTAGGTTCAGACTAGTTGTACTTACTGAAGATAGTGGCAGTAAACACATCATAGTCTTTGTAAACTACCACAATTTAACTTTTGAATAATACTATTTTTTAACTGAAAACAATCACTTAATTGAATAAAATAGGCAATGTAAAAAACTTTACCAAGATAAACATGTTATAAGCCTTCATTAAAAACCAATAATTAACCATAAAACCTACTAATGAATGTGATCTTAAAAAAACAGTGGTTATAAAAAGGAAAGCCTATATCAATATTTGAAAATAAAGAAGGTTGATTTCAAAATGCTAGAAAATAAAAAATTTCTATCAGATGCAGGGAAGTTGTGAATAGAGAGAAGAAAAACTATCAAACATGTAATTAAGTAAGTTCAGCTAATTAATAACTAAACTAGCCAAGAATTTATTGACTTTAAAAGTTTTGGAGTACAATGTATAGTCTACCAAAGCATTTGGGAAATACAGAGGAGGGTGTGACTCTACCTAGACCTACTGGTAGAAGAGCCCAACAGTCTGTTTATGAAGTCTTCCCAGGGATTTGGATGTACGTTCAAGTTTGAGAAACATGACAGTAGACTGATGTTTTCACTAATACTGTAATAAATAAGAAGGTTATCATCTTAACTGAGAAGCTGTATTGTGCAGTGAATAGAATCAGAGCTTAGTAAAAAATAAATACAGAGAGAATGTAGAATGGTTCCATATTATCTTCTCATTCTAAGATAAGCAGAAAGACATGTAGATTCAATAAGGTGACTTTGTCCCGGATGCACAGACTGGAAGCAGCAGGACCAGTTCTATTAGTCCACACAGGGCTAGAGATGAGGAAGACCTAAATTAGAACAGTGACAATGACAATGGGTTAAAGACAAAATACTATTGATGTGGGTATAGCACATATTTGTCAAGATTTTATAATTGATTGGGTCCAAGAAATGAATGTAGTGGGAGTAAAGAATGACCCTTCAGTGTCTCTTTGGATCACTGGGTATAGAAATAAGAAAGTGTTGAGCACAGAGTGAGTGCTTAATAGAAGCCAATTTGTTGGTATAAAAAAATGGAAAGCTGTGGTGCATGTCATATTTTCCATGAAGGCAAACCTAGCCAGTGATTATGGGACTCTCGGCATGGCTGGTTATAGCTTTTGCATTATTGTAAAATTGCATTATATTTCTTTATTCATGCCTTTTCATCATTTTTCCTCCCTTTTCTAACTGATGAAATTAAGTGCCATTAGAAAGATACATGTTACAATCTTGGAGTTATACAATATATTCTAAATCAGTTTTAGAAAATCTACTTTTGACAGAATCCTGAAAAGTCACAAAGAATTGTTACCATAAGATAAGGAAGTCTTGTTGCAAAATATTTTGTTTTTCCACAAACTTTGTCTTCATGTTATACTGCACTTGTTTTTATGATTATGTCATGAATGGTAAAATAATCAGACTAAGTGATAGAAAATAAATAATAAGAAAGTGATTATTTTTTGCATAACCTTTATACAATTGCAAGATATGAAAAACAGTAGTACCACTGTTAATAATATGGGTGTTAAGGAGGACAGGTGTGGTGATGAACATTAGGTGTTATATGCAACTAATGAATCTTTGAACGCTACATCAAAAAGTAATGATGTACTATATGTTGGTTAATTGAACATAATAAGAAAATAATAATAGCAGCATTAGCTATAGCAATTGGAGTGATGATAATGGTAATAATAGCATGAATGGTAGCGGGGTCCCCTAACAGAACACAATAGGTGTCACAAAGTAGCAGCTTGGAAGTCAACTCTACACCAAACATTATCTGAGTCTCAATAGAAAGTATACATATTTTAAATTAATGAATAATTTTAATGCCTTTAGGCAATAGGTATTTTCTTAATTTCCTATTTTATGTATTTCAGATAACTATTGGACCACTAAAGCTATTTGATATTAAAGTATACTTTTGCCTCCTGTGGGTAATAATTCTGAAATATAACTTATCATTCTTTGAGTTATAACCTAGAATTTCTAACATACTGTTGTAAAATGTGTCTTAGGCATAAACTAAAGCTTTCCTTTTTTTATTTACTTAGTTAGCCAAACACTTAGTGCCTGTGGTAGTATATAAGTTCTATGTAATCATATTTTCTTTTTTATCTTCTCTTGTTTCATCATATTTTTCCTGAATTCAAGTAATCTATCTTGAGCTTTTTGATAGTTTTGTAATGTAGTTGAGTTTGTGTATGTAGACATGTTGAAGTGAATAGGAAAACACCATTGAATTACCAGAACAAACTAATTTCCCATTTTCATGCTCACCTTTTAATTAAGTGGAAAAAGTAAAATAAATATATTTGCATTTCAGAAGGTCAGTTGACGGTTACTATAATAAAGAAAAATAAAACAGTAGGAAAACAGAACGATAAAGGGTGCTATTTTACATGACTATTTGAGAGTAGTACTCTGAGGAGGTAACCTTTAAACCAAGACCAAAAAACAAACAAAAAGATTAGGTAAAGAATATTCCAGGTAGAGGCATTCACAAATGCCAATGTTTGATGTGCCTCGTGTTTAGCAAGTGGAGAAACAGAAAGGAAGGTGGTGTAGCTGTTGTTGAATAAGTAACGAGAAGAAAAGTTTGGAGATAAATTTGGTTACCTGGACAGAACCTGATTACATAAGGACCTGAAAGCCACTCTAATGGTTCTGCTTTATGTTAAATACGATGAGAAGCCCTTTCATAGTAACTATCATAAATAATGGAAAACATACTCTTTAATGAATGGTTGTAAAGCTGAAAAAGAAAAGGGAAGTATGAAGCACTGGAAATTGCAATGGTTTCCTAAAAAACAAAGTAGTGGAAGTATCAAAGTGATGGTAAGAATTGCACCAAGAGGCACAGGCAACGGACTACTGCAAAATATGGGACCATTGTTTCACAACAGGAAATCATAAATAAGAGAAAGTGGGAGCTCAGGAGCATCCAACAGGACCATTAATTGCATTAGTCTTCTCTCCAGGCCTGAGATAAAATACAACTTATTTTTAAGTTCCTATAACCACACTATTCCCATTGGCCAAGGACAAAAGAGAATAAGAAACTATAGACCAACCTTACCTGTGAGCAAATATTCAAAAACACAAAACATAAAACAGAATTACTGCAGAGATATATTAAAAGAATATAATTCCAACACAAATTAAGATTTATTTGAGAGACTAAGAATTCTCTAACAACAGAATAACTATATTTCAAGAAATGTGAGGATTAAATTTGTGTAGTTATTTATTTAATTAGATGATGGAAACTATTTTTAAAATTCAACACAAATTTGTGTTTAAGATAATTTTAAAACCCAAAAGTAAGGGTAGAATTTATCTTCATTGAAAAATGTGTTTATATGAGAAAAAAATATATCAAAAAAAGCTTCAGCCATCATTATACTGTGTTCTGAAACTGAGGTGCCTTCTTCACAAAATCAGAAATGAGACCAGAATGCCCAGTGTGACATTACTATTTTATTCAATTATGTATTAAGTCTTGAATACAAATAGCGCAGTGAGGAAGTGGTGACAACAGAGAAGTGACAGAGGCAAAAAATGTTATGTATACATCAGATTATAATCTTCCTAGAAAATAGATAAATAACTTACAAGTATTAAAACTAACATAAAAGAGCAATAAGCTGCCAGATATAATGAGACATAAAACAATTAATTGCTGTCTATATATTTAGGAAATAGAAGAAAAAAGGGATTCTATTTTTAAAAATGGAAAAAGAAAGAAAGAAAGAGACAAAGAAAAGAAAAGAGGAGTGCCTGGGTGGCTCAGTGGGTTAAAGCCTCTGCCTTTGGCTCAGGTCATGATCCCAGGGTTCTGGGATTGAGCCCAGGATCCAGCATCTGGCTCTCTGCTCAGCGGGGAGCCTGCTTCCCTTCCTTTCTCTCTGCCTGCCTCCCTGCAGTACTTGTGATCTCTGTCTGTCAAATAAATAGATAAAATCTCAAAGAAAAGAGAAAGAAAGAAAGAAAGAAAGAAAGAAAGAAAGAAAGAAAGAAGAAAGAAAAAGAAAAGAAGCAAAGAGAAGGGAGGGAGGGAGGGAGGAAAGAAAGAGGAATGGTGGGAGGGATGGAAAAACATCTACAAAGTATCAAACAAATATGTGTAAGAAAGCGATGGAGAAAGTTATCAAACTCTACCAAATGGCAGAAAAAAAAGGAAAAAAAGGAAAAGGTAAATTGGGTGTGTGAATAGAGTGACTTAATATTGTAAAGATATCAATTTCCTCAAAAAGTAGTCTATAAATTCAATTCAACAACAGTCAAGTCTCTAAATGGAATTTCATTAGAAATTGACAATGTGATTCTAAAAGTTACCTGAAATAGTAATTGTGGAAACTTGAAGATGATTTTTCAATAGATGAAAGATATGCCACTTGCAAAGAATCTTGGGAAATACTATTCCCAGTGATAGAGTAGGGATATATACAAGAGCAGACAGGCAAATGTCCAGCACAACCTTTTATCCTCTTTATAAAATATCCCTTTGTGCTGAAATTGCTTCATTCACAAGAATAAAATATGTGAGGCAGGGAGAATGAAAATATGATTTCTAGCCTGACTGTCTTGTATAGTGATTTGGGATCATCAGTATATTCTGGCTGGTGGTTAAAATAACTTTTCCTTAAGAGATGCTGTTCCCAGGCCTAACCTACCATCCTGAGAAATGGAAGAGCTAAATACAGGGATTAAATATTTTATTTATTTTTTTTCTGCAAACTACTGTTCTTCCAACATTCTCCTTTGAAATATGAACTCAATAATTTTTAAATAGACATTTCATTTTTGAGTCAGTAATAATTTACTATTAAGCCAAAGATTTAATTGGCTGACATTAAAAAAAAAAAAAACCCACGATACCCCCCAACATACACCACTTATAGAACTGTCAGTTCTGCTGTCTCCTTTACTGACACCCATGCTATAAAATGCAAATATCTTTGGTGAAAATCTGATGCAACAAATTGTCTATCATCCCTATTATAACATCTGAAATACATTATATTTTATCAAGTCTTTGCCCACTTAAGTTTTACTGTCTAATTTTTGAAAATCTATATTGTTTTAAAATGTGAACAATTGTGCTTTTTTCAGGGAAGCCATCCAATGTGCATTTTCTTATGGACATTGTGTATCATATTTATAGTAGGGTCTATAACAAATAAGCTTATAAAATACAATCAGAATGACGTAAGTGGAAATGGTGGAGTAAGGAATTCCAAAATATGCCCATTCATGAAAGCAACGAGAAAACCAATGAAAACTGTTAAAGTCAACTTTTGTAGACCTAAACTCTAACAAAAAGCTTTCGACAAGGGTGCCTGGGTGGCTCAGTGGGTTAAGCCTTGCCTTCAGCTCAGGTCCTGATCTCAGGATCCTGGGATCAAGCCCCACAGGCTGTCTGCTCAGCGGGGAGCCTGATTTCCCCCTCTCTCTGCCTGCCTCTCCGCCTACTTGTGATCTCTGTTTGTCAAATAAATAAATAAAATCTTAAAAAAAAAAAAACTTGCAACAATCAGAAGAGTGCTTATTCTAGAAAAGTAGTTGAATCTCCATAAGAATGTTGTTTTCTGGCATTATAACTTCCCTAGTCTCATCTCCTGTTAAACAGCTCAGCTCACTGAAGCATTAGCCTTAAATATAATAGCCCACATTCCTACTGGAGGGGAATAGCCACATTCCCCTACTGGAGGGGATAGAATGCACCCAATTTACAAAGAATTTTAATTATTTGTGTTAACCTGTCTGGTGACTCTTGGGAAGACTGGCTCAAAAAAACTTGCTTTTATTTCTAATTCACTCACTCAGTGCTAAAGCTGCTACCTAGAGGCATTTGTCAAAAACTTGACAACGTAGTAGTCCTTAAATGTTTGGGTAGTCTCTTTCTCCAGTATATGGTTCCCAAATAAATGGCCCTAGGTCTTGATTATCCCATTGTCAATATGTTTTTTTGATTGTATAGATTAAGTAATACCCTTATTGGCTGCCCATTTGTTGTACTTCTAGAAACCAACTCCAGTTTTCTATAGGTCACACTTCTCTGGCCGCTTGCCATTTTTTCCTTTCTTTCTTTCTTTCTTTCTTTCTTTCTTTCTTTCTTTCTTTCTTTCTTCTTTCTTTTTTTTTTTTTTTTTTTAGGATTTTACTTATTTGTTTTGAAAGGTCCCCCAATGATAGGTCCGTGATCAAAGGAGGGAGACTGATACAAAGTGAAGGTCAAGTAAAGGTTTATTTCACGCCAAGCATCGAGAATCATACTGACCGTTCGGGGCCGCCTCTTACAGAGAGGGCGACCTCTCCCTGCCTTACGGACTAATTTTTATAGAGCAAAGGCCATGTGGTTGAGCCTGGCCACACCCAGCTGGCCAATGAGATTGCAACACACAGAGAAAGCTGCACAGTCATGCTAGGACACACATGGATGACCAATTGAATTAAAATTCACCCCGTAGTAGCTATTTGAACTAGCCTATCACCTTGGTCAGAATTGGTGCCCAAAAGGCACCCAAAAGGCGGGGCCCACGCTCCTTGGTAGCTAGGGAGACAGCATGCATGCCCTACTGATTGGATGTTTCCACCTGGCCCGACTCATCCCTGCATCCGGGCTCTGTTACCTCCACCTGACCTGACCCGCCCTTGTATTTGGGCTCTGTTATCAGGGACTGGTCCACCATATCCTACTGGTTTCTGGGACTTGCTTTTAAGTAAGTTCCCCTGGTGGGGCGGGGGCAGGATCAGTTTAAGATTTACCGCATAAACAACAAAATCACTGTTTAACCAGATGGAATCACTCTGGCTAAATAGGCCCTTACAATTTGACAGAGAGCAAGAGAGCACAAACGGAGCAACAGAGGGAGAGTAAGAAGAAGGCACCTGATGTGCGGCTCAGTCCGAGGACCCTGGGATCGTGCCTAAGCCAAGGCAAATGCTTAAACCATTGAGTCACCTAGGCACCCCATACTCGTTTTTAATAACTACAGACCTTTGCTTCTGAAGATTAAGTGCTGCAATCTGCCCACTATTATTTTGAGATCCTAGAATTCCCATTGCTAACTAGGGAGCTCTGTTCTTTTACAGCTTTATTTACATTCAGCCTTGACATGTGGAGGACAGCTGCCACTGACCTTCTTAATAATGCTAATGCCACCTCACCAGGACCCTCCTTGTCGCTTTGGTAAAGGGTGTCATTCAAACTGCTCATGGAAGATAGCACATTGTGGGTTTTCAGACCCTACGTGGTATAGTCATCCAACATTGACAATTTTATGAGTTTTCTTACTCTTTCTTTCACAATCTGCCATGGATATTTTTACTTTTCTACCTCATTTAGTATGGATTATCATGTTTTCAAACTATCAAAAGTCATTCTAGTAGCATATTAGCACAGTCTTCTGGGTGTTTGGCAGATCACTTATTCCTATGTCCTGGGGTAGGGTTTTTATGCCAATAAACTTACCATTATCCAACTTTATGCCTGTCTCTCTTGATTCAGCATTCTTATTATCATTAATGTTGTCTTGGCCCTATTGTCCCTTGACATATAATCCTTTCCACCCTTACCTAAACAAGAAATTCTCCTCAATGATTTTTGCTGAGATTTAATGCTTCATATGTGTTTGGTATGTGTTTGTAATATGTGTTTGGTAATTAAGAGGGGAGTTGTGAGTAGATCCTGAGAACAGCATTTCTTATTTTTTCAAGGCATTAACATTTATTGAGTTTTCAAGTCATGGCAGTAAAGCGCTAGGTATTGTTTTTTATTTTCATTTTATTGTGTTATGTTAGTTAGCATACAGTACATCATTAGTTTTTGATGTAATGTTTCATGATTCATTGTTTGTGTATAATGCATATAACACACAGTGCTCCATGCACTAGGTATTAAATGGGAATACTGACACACATTTATGGAAGACTCAAAGAGTTCTGGGAATTCTGGAGTTTCAAGGTTCTGAACTGCAACCTATATGACTCAATCCCTAGTTTTAGAACCCAAGTCTTAGGACTCAGATTCACAAAAAAATTGAAAGGAAGATACAGAAATTTCCCATAAGTCCCTTCCCATGGATCATTTTATATTTAATACCCAATATTTTAATAATTTTTGCTTATCTCTACAACGTAGTAGAGAAGAGTATATATTTTCATGTAGCAGTCCAGGATGTGCAATAAAACATGAGTCAAAGAATTTATTTCAATTTTTCTTGGATTTACTATCCTAGATAAGTTGAATGTCAAATGTTTGAATGCATACTGCTTTTGTAATATATTAGTCATTTATAGGCAAGTTTTTATGTTGATCAAGAACTGTTAACCTTGTGGTGCCACTGGGTCATTTGTATTGTTTAATAACTAACAATAATTACAAACACTTGCAAAACATTTTACTACTTGACATATTTTAACAGATTAGTAGCACACACTCATACAGTAAAATTATATGTAAGATTTGAAAAATATGGTTAAATATAAAACAGAAAAATGTCTGTTGTGTTGTTGGGTTAAAAAATGGTCTAGATGGCAGTATAGAAGTCTCCTGAGCTCACTTCCTCCCATGACCAGAACAAGCATGCTACATGAGGCTTCACATTTCCTGAGTGAACATTCTGAAACAGGTCAATTTTAAGAAAAAAAATACCTAGAAAAGTTGAATATTTGGAAATTGATAGTGTTAATCCAGACTTACATGTTTTTGTACAATGTCTTTGTATTTCCCTAAGGTCTTACATTCCCATGTTGAAGGCAAGTGTTGAAGATATGCTTTTGCTCAGGAGAGGAGTTATATATAAGTTGTATTCAAAAACATGAATAAGCATAGTACTAATGCTAGCCCCATGGTGACATTAACTATGCATGAATACATAGAACCTAAAAGATGACATAGTTTTTCTAATTTTCACTTTCTTGTATGATTAATTAAATACTGTTTTTTCAACATTTATTTATACATAAGTCAATGTGAAAGGTGACCTTGTCTCTTTTTCACTTGATCTCCCTCAGCCTCAGATGCATCATCCTACTAAATTTTGCTGCTGGATCTGGTAGTCTACTAACTACATTGCTCAAACTCGCATGACTCGTTAGACTTTGCCAGAAGGAGGAAACCATGGTAGATTGGAAGAGAAGAGAGGAAGAAAGGAAACAAACAAACATTTCTCTCTTCTCTCCTTGCTTCTAGAAGCACCTTTGATAGTAGTTCCCTTCTTTCTACATTCACAAATTCAAGCACTGTTTCTTTTTTGGTGGGTCACATGGTGAGCTCCACGGTAATTGAATGCTGACAGATGAGTTTTTTTCTTCCCAGTTCTAGGACTGGCTAAGAAGAATCCCAGTAGTTTAGAACCAAGTGTCTAGGATCCTAGATGCACCATTTCCTTTCTTTGCTCATCCTCCCCAGTTCTAAGAATGGGATATCACTAGGTATCAGCCTTCTGTTTGTTTATTATTCAATGTTCTTTTTCCTTACAGCATCTTTGAATTGTTGGGGAACCAATTCCTTTTATTTAATTAGAAGCAATTAAAATTTATAAAAATTAAATTGAAAAAAAACCTGGAATTAAAAAATTGTTATCTTCCCTAATTGAATCCTTTCAGATGAAGTAATTAATATGAAACTGAATAGCAAAAACAAAGCTAGGAAAGTAAGGAAAGAGTTAAGCTGAACAGAGCCTCTGAGTCAGTTTCTTTTTAGCTTCACTGAGAATTTAAAACTTCTCATTCTGGTCAAGGTGATGTACAAAGTCATGAGTGAGCCCTGGAAGACATAGGGCTCACGACATACTGGACATCTGGCAATTGATACATCACCTCTTTATAAGCTATTTATGTATGATTGAGTCATTATTCTCTTTTAAAGCTGATTTTAATTAAACTTCTTCTTTTTAGATTATTGTACAGTCCCATGCAGTTGTGAGACATAACACAGAGAGATCTCATGCACACTTCATCTACTTTCCTCTAATGATAACATCTTGCAAAACTGTAGTACCACATCACAACCAGGATACTGACATCTTGTTCAAATTTTCCTGGTTTTACTCACTGGGTTTATTGTGAATGTTTAGTTCTATGAAAAGTATTGCAAGTGTAGGTTCATGTGTCCAAAGACACAGTTGTCCAAAGACACAGATAGAAATATAGAATATTTCTATCACCATGTGGATTCTTCATCTTGACCTTTTGTAACAAAAACCACTTCCTTTCTGTGCTCAACCCTTCCTTAAACACTGATATCCACTAATCTCTTCTCCATTTTAATAATTTTGTCGTTTCAAGAATATTATATAAATGGAATAATACAGCATGGATACTTTTAAGAATGGCTTGTTTCCCCCCCTCACACTGTTTCCCTTGAGATTCATCCAAGTGGCCATGTGAATTGAGAGTTTATTCTTTTTTATTAGTTAGTAGAATTCCATGGATTGCATGTACCACTTTAATTGTTTACCTGCTAGAAGGCACCTGGGTTGCATCTGGTCTTTGGTTCTTATACAAATACAACTGCCCCTTGAACATTTGTGTACAGGTTTTTATGTGAGCATATATTTCTATTTCTCTGAGATAAATGCCCAAGAGCACAATTTCTGTGTATATGGAGATCTCATACTTAGTTTTTATAAGAAACTGCTAAAGTGCAAGCTATCAGAATGGCTAAAATTTAAAAAAATTGAAAACACCAAAATTTTGGAGAGGATGCAAAGAAACTGATCACTCTTATGTAACTGGTGAGAATGTGAAAATGATACAGCCACTCTGTGAAACAGTTTGGCATGTTTTTTCATTTCAAAAACTACTTGAAGGTAACTTTCTATAGTGTTCTGCTTCAGCCCTTCTTGTATCATGGACCACAGTTCTGCCACTTCTCTCCACAGTCCAACTGAATGAGTGATGACCTGCTAGCTAACCTCTAACACATTTCCAACAATGCTGACATGATAAAGAGGAAATTGCTTGCAGTGTGGATATACATTAACAAAGCAGTTTTTCACAGATGTCTTTGAGGAGTCTTTATAAATTACTGTGGCCATTGTACATGCACAACAGAAGAAAATGCTAAACCTTGTAAAACATGGGCTATTCATTAGAAAATGCTTTTGTGGCATAATGTTAGTGTGCATTTGAAAATGTTTTTAAGCCCCCAAAGGAAAATGCTTTGCATCTGATGAAACAGAGAGGGTTATTAGTGGAGACTAAAGAATACAGAAAACAGCTGCTTAAGAAAAAACTCTGCAAAATGCTTGAATTTTATCTGTGTCTTTCAACTTGAATTCTGTAGTAAAAATTCAGTTTTCTAAATACAAACCCATAAGTATTTTGAAAAATATGACCTATAAAAAGAAAAAAACCCAAAAGTTTATTATGTAAGTGTATTTGTGTAATTTATGCAAGGGGTTCCTTCAACCTTGATGATGATGATGATGGTGATGATGTTGATTTGCAGTTGGCATTTTAACAAATGATGAGAAGACATTTAAAATGAGTCATTTATCTTAATGGCAGTTGTGGAGATAAATGTTTCAAGAAAATAAAAATAAGCACATAAGTAAAAATATTTCATAAGAGGCAAAGATTAACACTATCCAAGACATATGAGAACCACTTGAAAGCTTGAGATTTAAACTGGGGAAAAAAATAAAATATGTACACATCTTTTTCCTGTTTTATTGCAAAGGAAATACTCTTTCTGGAGAAATTTAAAATCAAATATAAGCAAAAGGTAACATAGCAATTCAGACAGAAATGTTAAGAATTTAGGAGTTTCGTCACATGTTTTTTAAACAGTGTAGTATGAAGACCTTAATATTTCCCTAAATCGATACATTAAACAATATTTTGAACAGCTACATAGTATTACATGAATGGACTATACTACAATTAGTTAAACCACCAGAATTTAAACTTTCATTTATTGAAAATATTTTGGTGTTAGAAAAACATTGCAGTTACCATATTTTACACACACACACACACACACACACACATACACACACAACCATCACACTATCTTTGGACACTTCTCTAATTACTGGCTGGAACAGTTCCTAGCATAAGTAAAAGGGCAATAGCATTTTTTAATAATTAAAGTTTTAAGACATATTGTCTAATTGCTTTAAAGAAATGTGTCCCAATTTGCATTCCAATTGATAGCATCTATTCCTGTTAGTTATTTCACATCCAATCTGTAGGTATTTGTTTACTAATCTGATAAAGAAAATTGTTACCTAATTCTCATCTCTTTAATTAGCATTAAAATTTAAATTTTTCTTATGTTTCCATGTTTCTGATGAACATTTTTTTAAATAAAATTTTCTAAATACCATTTCTTTAAAATGTCTTTATAGAGCTGTTTATATTTTCTAATTAATTTAAAAGGTTTACTATGTATGAGTTCTTATTTTGTAAATATTTCCCCAGCTGGTCATTTTATTTATGGTTATTTTGTACATAAAAATTCTTAATTTTTCTATAGAAAAATTTTTCTCTTTTTTATATTTGCTCTAAGAGACGTGCTTAGAAGACTATCTCAAAAGCAATGGGAAAGAAATATCATAGTTATTTCTTTCTAACTCCTTTGACATTATATTTTTTATTTGTGCTTAGAAGTTTTTATTTATATTCCAGTTAGTTAAAACATGGTGTAATACTAGTCAGGTGTACAATATAGTGATTCGACACTTCCATACTACAACATCTGGTGTTCATCACAAGTGCATTCCTTAATCTCCAACACCTCTTTCACCCATAATACCCCCTCCACCCCACCCACTTTGCTCTTTATAGTTGATTCTGTTTTTTGATTTGCCTCTCTTCCCCCCCCCATGCTCATTTGTTTTGTTTCTTAAATTCTACATATGAGTGAAATTACATGGTATTTGTCTTTATCTGACTGAGTCATTTCACTTAACATAATACACTGTAGCTCCACCCATGTTGTTGCTAATGGTGAGATTTCATTCTTTTTGATGGCTGAGTAATATTCCATGTATGTATATACTACATCTTCATGATCCAGTCATCAGTTGATGGACAGTTGAGCTCTTTCCATAATCTTGCTATTGTTTATAATGTTGCTGTAAACATCAGGGTGAATATATACCTTTGAATCAGTATTTTTGTGTCTTTGGGTAAATACCTAATAGGATATTTGCTAGATCATAGGATAGTTCTATTTTTAGAACTTACATTTTGAGGAGCCTCCATACTGTTCTCCAGAGTGGTTGTACAGTTTTCATTTTCACCAACAGTTTAAGAGGGATCCCCTTTCTCTGCACCTTCGCCAAAACCTATTGTTTCTTGTGTTTTTAATTTTAGCCATTCTGACAGGGGTGAGGTGGTATCTCATCAGGTTCTGATTTACATTTTCCTGATGATGAGTGACTTTGAGCATCTTTTCATGTATCTCTTAGCCCTCTGGATGTCTTCTTTGGAAAAGTGTCTATTTATGTCTTCTGCCCATTTCTTGACTGGATTATTTGTTCTTTGGATGTTGAGTTTAATAGGTTCTTTATAGCTTTTGGATACTACATCTTTGCCAGATATGTCATTTGCAAATAGCTTCTCCCATTCTCTAGGCTGCCTTTTAGTTTTGTTGATTATTTCCTTCACTGCACAGAAGATTTTTATCTTGAAGAAGTCCCAGTAGTACATTTCTGCTTTTGTTTCACTTGCCTTCAGTGATGTGTCTATTAAGAAGTTGCTGTGGCCAAGTTTAAAGAAGGTGCTACCTATATTCTCCTCTAGGATTTTGATAGTTTCCTGTTTCACATTTAGGTCTTTCATCCATTTTGAATTTATTTTTGTGTATGGCGTAAGAAAGTGGCTCAGTTTCATTCTTCTGCATGTTACTATCCAATTTTCCCAGCATCATTTGTTAAAGAGATTGTCTTTTCCTTTGGATATTCTTTTCTGCTTTGTTGAAGATTATTTGACCATATAGTTGTGGGTTTATTTCTGGGTTCTCTGTTCTGTTCCATTGATCCATGTGTCTGTTTTTGCTAGTACCATGCTGTCTTGACAGCTTTGCAATATAGCTCGAAATCCAGAATCATGATGTCTCCAGTTTTGTTTTTCTTTTTCAGAATTGATTTGGCTATTTGGGATCTTTTGTGGTTCCATAAATATTTTAGGATTGTTTATTCTATCTCTGTGAAAAATGCTGGTGGTATTTTGATAGGGATTGCATTGAATATGTAGGAAGATTGCTTTGGGTCGTATACTTTTTAACAATGTTTGTTCTTCCAATCTATGAGCATGGAAAGCTTTTCCATTTCTTTGTGTCCTCTTCAATTTCTTTCATAAGTGATTTATGTTTTCAGAGTACAGATCTTTTACCTCTTCAGCTAGGTTTATTCCTAGGTATCTTATTGTTTTGGGTACAATTGCAAATGGGATCGATTCTTTGACATCTATTTCTGCTGTTTCATTATTAGTGTCTAGAAATGTAACAGATTTCTGAACATTCATTTTATATCCTGCAACTTTGCCAAATTCATATATTAGTTCTAGCAATATTTTGGTGGAGCCTTTAAGGTTCTCTAAATAGAATATTATGTTGGCTGCAAATAATGAATGTTTGACTTCTTCATTCCCAATTTGGATGCCTTTCATTTCTTTTTGTTGTCTGATTGCTGAGGCTAAGACTTCTAGTACTATGTTAAATAGTAATGGTGAGAGAAGATATCCTTGTCTTACTCCCGACCAAGGGGGAGATGCTCTCAGTTTTTCCCCATTGAGGATGATATTACCTGTGGGTCTTACATATATGGCTTTTTTGATGCTGAGGTGTGTACCATCTATCCCTACTTTGTTGAAGATTTTTAATCAAGAAAGGATGCTGTATTTTGTCAAATACATTTTCTGCATCTATTGACAGGTTTACATAATTCTTATCCTCTTTTACTAATGTGGTGTATCACGTTGATTGATGTGTGAATATTGAACCACCCCTGTAGCCCAGGAATAAATCCCACTTGATCATAGTGGATAAAACTTTTAATGTACTGTTAAATTCAATTTGCTAATATCTTACTGAGAATTTTTGCATCCATGTTCATCAGGAATATTTGGCCTGTGATTATCCTTTTCAGAGGGGTTTTTGTGTGGTTTTGGAATTGAGGTAATGCTGGTTTCGTAGAATGAGATTTGAAGTTTTCCTTCCATTTCTACTTTTTGGAAGTTTAAGAAGAATAGGTATTAACTCTTCTTTAAATATCTGGTAGAATTCCCCTGGGAATCCATCTGACCTAGAACTTTTGTTTGTTGGGAGATTTTTGATTATTGATTCAATTTCTTTGCTGGTTATGTGTCTGTTCAGGTTTCCTATTTCTCCCTGTGTCAGTTTTGGTAGTTTGTAGGTTTCTAGGAATTTGTCCATTTCTTCCAGGTTGCCCAGTTTGTTGGTATATAATTTTTCACAGTATTCTCTTATAATTGTATTTCTGTGGTGTTGGTTGTGATCTCTCTTCTTTCATTCATGATTTTATCTATTTAGATCCTCTCTCTTTTCTTTTTGATAAGTCTGGCTAAGGGTGTAACAATTCTTTTGAAGAACAAGCTTTTAGTTTTGTTAATCTGTTCTACCATTTTTTTTTCTCTAATCTTTATTATTTCCCTACTGCTGGCTTTAGGCTTTATTTCCTGTTCCTTTTTTAGCTCCTTTACATGTAAGTTTAGGTTGTATATTTGAGACTTTTCTTGCTTTTTGAGGTAGCCTGAATTACAATATGCTTACCTCTTAGGCTCATTTTGCTGCATCCCAAAGGTTTTGGACTGTCATGTTTCATTTTCATTTACTTCCATGTATTTTTAAAAATGTTTTCTTTAATTTCTTGGTTAACTCATTAATTCTTTAATAAGATGTCCTTTAACATCCATGCATTTGGGTCTTTCCAAATTTTTTCTTGTGGTTGACTTCAAGTTTCATAGCATTGTGGTCTGAAAATATGTATGATGTGATCTTGATCTTTTTATACTTGTTTAGGGCTGATTTGTGACCCAGTTTGTCATCTCTTCTGGAGAATGTCCCATGTACACTCGAAAAGAATGTATATTCTGATACCTTAGGATGAAATATTTTGAATATATCTATTAAGTCCAACTGGTTCAGTGTATCATTCAAAGCCATTGTTGCCTTGTTGATTTTCTGCTTAGATTATATGTCCATTGCTATAAGTGAGGTGTTAAAGTCTCCTAGTATTATTCTAATATTATTAATGAGTTTCTTTATGTTAATTGTTAATTGATTTATATAGTTGGGTGATCCCAAGTTGGGGGCATAAATATTTATAATTGTTAGATCTTCTTGATGGATAGACCCTTTAATTATGGTGTAATGTCCTTCTTCATTTTTTGTTACAGTTTTTGCTTTAAAATCCAGTTTGTCTGATATAAGCATGGCTACTCTGGCTTTCTTTTGATGTTCATTAGCATGATAGGTGATTCTCCATCCTCTCACTTTCAATCTGCAAGTGTCTTTAAGTCTAAAATGAGTGTCTTGTAAGCAGAATATAGATGGATTTTAGCTTTTTTTAAAATCCACTTTAATACCCTATGTCTTTTGATTGGAACGTTTAGTCCATTTACATTCAGAGCAATTACTGAAAGATGTGAATTTAGTGTCATTGTGTTACCTGCAGAGTTGGTGTTTCTGGTGTTGTTCTCTGGTCCTCTCTAGACTTTGTTGCTCTTGGTCTTTTTTTCTCCACTCAAAGTGTCCCTCTTAAAATTTCTTACAGGGCTGGTTTAGTGGTTATGAGCTCCTTTAGTTTTTGTTTGGGAAAATCTCTCTCTATTTCTATTTTGAATGACAGCCTTGCTGGATAAAGAATTCTTGGCTGCATATTTTTCCCAGTCAGCACTTTGAATATACCAATTTCTTCTGGCCTGCCATGTTTCTGTGGACAGATCTGCTGCAAATCTGATCTGTCTTCCCTTGTAGTGTAAGGATTTATTTTTCCCCTTGCTGCTTTCAGTATTCTTTCCTTGTCTATGTATTTTGTGATTTGACTAGAATGTGCCTTGGTAATGGTTGGCTTTTGCTGGACTTAATGGGAGTTCTCTGTGTTTCTCAGATTTTGATGTCTATGTCCTTCCCCAGATTAGGGAAGTTTTCAGCTGTAATTTGTTCAAATAAACCTTCTGCCCCTTTTTCCTCTTCATCCTCTGGGACTCATGATACAAATGTTAATATGTTTTAATAAGTTGCTGAGTTCCCTAAGTCTACCTTTGTGGTCCATTAGCTTTCTTTTCCTCTTCTTTCCAGCTTCATTATTTTCCATAGTTTTAGCTTCTATGTCACCGATTTGTTCCTCTCCTTTGTCCATCTTGTTTTCATGGTCTCCATTTGGGATTGCATCTTGGTTATCACATTTTTAATTTCAACCTGACTAGATTTTAGTTCTTTTATCTATGGAGTAAAGGGTTCTCTAGTGTCTTCTATGCTTTTTTCAAGGCCAGCTAGTATTCTTATAATTGTTGTTTTAAGTTCCAGTTCAGACATCTTACTTATATCAATATTGATTAAATCCCTGGCAATGAGTTCTACTTCCTGTTCTTTCTTTTGGGGTGAATTTGTCTGTCTTGTCTTTTTGTCCACAAGAGAAAAGAAGAAAGAAAACAAATGAACAAATAAACAAAATCAAAAAACAAAAGGAAAAGGGGAGTTAGAGAGGAGAAGGGAGTTGGGGGAAATTGGAAGGGGAGGTGAACCATGAGAGACTATGTACTCTGAAAAACAATCTGAGGGGTTTGAAGGGTCTGGGGGTGGGAGGTTGGGGGTACCAGGTGGTGGGTATTAGAGAGGGCACGGATTGCATGGAGCACCGGGTGTGGTGCAAAAACAATGAATACTGTTATGCTGAAAATAAATTAAAACAAAACAAAACAAAACAAAAAAAAAACAAGACAAAAACAACAACAACAACAACAAAAAAACAACAAAGGAGCCCTCCTCCCAAAAAAGAAAAATTAATCCTGTGTGTGTTTTGGTCTGCTTGTTAAAAGCATCTAGATCCCAAAATTTAAAGAAGAAGAAGAGAAAGAAAAGAAAAAAGAAACTGAAAATAAAATATATACATCAATTTATATATAAACTGAAAAAATTAATAATAAAAATTTAAAAAGGGAACTGAAATAATAAGAAAATAAATGAAAAAAAATTAAAAATAAAGAATAAGAGTAAAAAAGAAGCTAGATCCTATTTCTCTTGTAGCTGAAACTTTGCACTCTCTATGATCAGTTGTCTTGGTGCAAGTGAGCTGTTTTGTGTTGGTCTTCTGGGAGAGGGACCTGCGGTGCTGATTCTCAGGCTGACTTGTTTCAGTGGAAATGCTTCTCCAAGGCACAGGGGGAACGGGTTGCTGTAAATGGCTTTGGCCCTCACTAGGTGACACTGTTTTCCTCCCTGAAGGCTTTTGGAGTTAATGGGAAGGATGATTATGGTAGTGCCTAGCTCTCCAGACCCAGAGTTTGCACACTCAGCTCTTCAGTGAGCCCTCACAGAAGACCAATCACCCCATTTGTGTCCCCGGTTTCCATCTGAACCCTGCATTCACCCTACCTGTGTCTGAGCTTTTTTTATCTCAGGTGTGTAACTGAGTTGCAAAACTCCAAAGTTTAGGAATGCCTGTGGCACAGACCTACATGGTTCCTTGGTTGTTGATGGAAGGTGGGGATGTCTTCCCTTGCTTTTGCCTTTGCAGGTTGGTCCCAGGAAAGCAGTCATGGGACCGTGCAGTGGTTTCCAGTTTCCCAAAACAGCAGAAAGCCAGAACCAAGACTCACTCCTCTCAACTGGCTTCCCCACTCTTATGCCTGGGAACAGGGCAGCAAATTGGAGCCACTCATTCTTGAGACCCAGTAGTATCCTCAGACCATTCTATGACTCCTGAGATTCTGCCCCACTTCAGCACCTGAGCACGTTTAAGCCAGGCACATCCCCCATGGTAGCAGACTTTTAAAAGTTCATATTTTGAGCTCTGCTGCTTATAATACTTGGTAGTAGCCTTCATAAGCTGGACTCCCACTCTGCCACAATACCCATAGTTATATCTCTCCCAAATCAACTCTCCGCACCTCTTACCTTCCAAAAGGTGGTCACTTTTCTACTTGTAGTCTTGCAGTTTTTGTTCTTTCAGACCTCCGATTGATTTCTAGGATGTTAAGAATGATTTGATAACTATTTAGCTGTGTTTGAAGGACAAGATAAGTTCAGTGTCTTCCTACTCCTCCACCATCTTAATCCCTCTTACCAAGAGTGTATTTTTAAATTCCCATCCATTTGTGAATTTTTCTGTTTTACTTCTGCTATTTATTTTCTAGTTTCCTTTAATTTTGGTCAGAAAAGATAGCTGGAATAATATCAATTTTCTTAAATTTGTGAAGACTTACTTTTTCATATAGAATGTTCCATGTGAGCTTGAGAGGAATGTGTATTCTGCTGCTGTAGGGTGGAATGTTCTGTATATGTCTGTTAGGTTCATTTGGTTATAGTGTACTTTGAGTCTGTTATTATTTCCTTATTGATTTTCTGTCTGGTTGATCTGTCTATTATTGTAAATGGAGTATTGAAGTCTACAACTATGTTGTTGTCTATTTCTGCTTTTAGATCTGTCAATGTCTACTTTATGTATTTAAGTGATCTGATGTTGGGTGCATAAATGTTTATAACTATTATATCTTCCTGTTTATTGACTCTTTTATCATTATGTAATGTCCTTCTTTGTCTCTTGTGACTGTTTGGCTTAAAGTCTATTTTGTCTGATAGAAGTATAGCTACCTCTGGTTACTATTTATATGTATAGCCACTTCCTTTTGATTACAATTTACATGCATTTTCTTTTACCAAATCTTCACTTTCAGCTTATTTGTGTACTTAAATCTAAAATCAGTCTCTTGGAGGCAACATGCAAATGGATCTTGTGTTTTTAAAATCCATTCTGCTGTTCTATGTCTTTTTTTTAGAGAGTTTACTCCATTTACATGTATCATAATTATTTATAGGTAATGACTTACTATTACTATTTTAAAAATTGTGTTCTGTCTCATATTTCTTTTTTCCTCCATTCCTCCTTGGCAGTTTTCTTTGTTTTTATTTTTTATTTTTTTGATGATTTTTTTTTTATGATTTTTTTGTGGTCATATATTTTGATTCTCTTCTCTATCTTTTTTTGTATCTTCTGTATTTTTTTTTCTTTGTGGCTACCATGAGGCTTGCAGATAACTTCTAGTCATTATAATAGTCTATTTGGTGCTGATAATTGCATAGTATCAATCATATAAAAAACTCCATACTATTTTATTCCTCCTCCTTTACTCTTTATTTTATTGAAATATGAATTTATTTATTTTTATATTATGTATTCATTAAACATTTTAAGAAATAATACTTTTGTCTTTTAACTTTTATACTAGTGTTTAAAGTGATTTATGCACTACTCTTACAGTATTATATTATTCTGTATTTATTTATATGTTTACCTTTACCTGTAGGATTTATATCTTTGTATGCTTTTGTACTGCTTTTTAGTGTCCTTAAATTTTGACTTGAAGAAGTCCTTTTAGTACTTCTTATAAGTTAGTTTCAGAAGTGATGAATTCCCTCAGTTTTTAGTTTTGTGGGAAAGTCTGTATCTCTCCTTTATTTTTAAAGGACAGTTTTACCAGATATACTAATCTTGGCTGGAGGGTTTTTTTTTTCTTTCATAACTTTGAATATATCATCCCACTCTTTCCTGGACTGAAAGATTTCTGCTGAGAAATCCACTAATATTATTATTGGGCTTCTGTTGTATGTGACAAGATACATTTTCTTGTCACTTTCAAAATTCTCTCTTTATGACTGACTTTTGACAATCTGATTGTAATGTGTCTTTGTGCAGACCTATTCAAGTTATATATTTGTGGTCTTTTAAATTTTACAAATATGGATGTTCATTCCCCTTCCCAAATTTGTTATTTTTTCAGCCAATATTTCTTTAAATAAGCATGATGCCCCTTTCTCTTTCCCTTCTCCTTCTTGGACTACATAATATCTATATATTGGTTTATTTGGTAGTATCCTATAAATCATGGGCACCCTTCACACTTCTTTTTGTTCTGTTTTCTCTTTCCCTCTCTGACTGGGTAATTTCAAATGACCTATATTTGAGCTTACTGATTCTTTTTTTGTTTGTTTGATCAAGTCTCCTATAGAAGCTCTTCTTTCATTTTTCACTTTGGTCATGTGTTCTTCAGTTCCAGAATATCTTTCTGGTTATTTTATTTATTTATTTATTTTGGTTTCTGTCTCTTGTTAGACTTTTCTGCTTTGTCCATGTATTGGTTTCCTGATTTCATTTAGTTATCTATCCATGTTCTCTTGTGTTCTCTCAGCTGCTTTAAGATTATTTTGAATTCTTATTAGGCAGTTTATAGATCTCCATTTTTATAGGGTCAGTTACTAAGACTTTATTTTTTTTTTTCCTTTGGTAGTGTCATGCCTCTCCAATTCTTGGTTTCTTATAGTCTTTTTTTTTAAATTAATATATATATATATATATATATATATATTTGAGAGAGAGAACATACACCAGTAGGGGGAGGCACAGAGAGAGAGAAAGAAAGACAGACTCCCCACCGGGTGGGGAGCTGGATGTGGGGCTTGATCCCAGGATCTTGAGATCATGACCTGAACCAAAGTCAGAGGCTTACTGACTGATCCATCTAGACACCCACCCCCCTTTATTTTTTAAGGTTTTTATTTTTTGCTTTAGAGACAGCAAGAATGAGAGATAGAGCACACAGAGGGAGAGGGAGAAGCAGACTCCCTGCTGAGCAGAGAATCATGACTTGAGTTGAAGCCAGGCACTTAACTGGGTGAGCCACCAGAAGCCCCTGATCCTTATAGTCCTTATAGTGGTGTCTGTACATTTGAAAATGAAGTAACCTCTTTCAATATTTAGAGACTGACTTCAGCAGGGAAAGCTCTTCACCAGTCAACCCAGCCAGAGATTGTATGGACACTGGTTGGGGTCTGTGAGAAGGCAGTGGGTCTTGGGTCTTCTGGGTGACCTTGAGCCTGGATCTGCCTGGGAAGGCCTGCAGCCTATGTAGGCATGGGCCAGCCTGATAGTGGGGCACATTAGGGTAACCCCAGAGCCTGGGTTCATAGGGGCCAGCCTGAAACCTGTTTCCATGGGTGTGAGCCTGTAGCCAAGGTCGACTGGACAAGCAGTGTTTATTGAAGCTGTTCTTATGATACTGGGATCCATGGTGAATTAAGACATCCATTTCCCTGTACTTCTCCCATAGGAAAGCTCCTAGATGAAGGGACTCTCTCAGTGTTGCACCGTATAGGCTTGGGGGAGCATGTGCTATAAGTAAAGCCAAACTATCTTTCCTACCCACTCCAGTGCATCTTTTCTCATTTCTGTGTTCCACACATGGGTTTTGTAATCCCTTATCTGGACTTCTGAGCTCTTATGAAGGTATTTTGGTCCAAGACTGCAGGTTAGATTGGTGTTTCTGTATGGGAACATGGTGGATCCTCCTTTTCTGCCCTCTTGCTGATGTCAATCCCACCAAATTTATTAAGTACCTCTTTTATGCCAGTCAATGGTGAAGTAAGTTACTCCATTAATGTATTGAAGCCTACATATTAAAGGTAGCATGAGTGAAGAGGAGGAAAGGAAAGTCATAGTATGCTAATTAATTCATTAATCAATCTGTTATCTCATGACTTGAAAGGTAGTGGGAAGCACTACAAAAATAAATGAGGACTATATTGAGAGTGCCCTCAATGCAGGTAACTTTAGCTAGAGTAGGGAAAGGCTCCTGCATTGTGGCTCAACTTCCACTAAGTTCTGGAATAGAAATGGTATAAAAACACTGAGAAGCAGAGCACAAGCAAAAGGATGATCTGGTGAAAAAACTCTTTAAAGGATAGAAGGAAGAAAAACTTGACTGAAACACGGTGAACAAATAGACAATTTAGAAGAGATCCTATTGAAAACTGAATTATAACAATAATTACAATAAATTGAGTTAGAGTGAATGCAGAGGAACATAACAATTTTAATTAGAAATAATGTAAAATATGCGGAAAGCAAGCTTATCAAATTTTAATTTTAAGATAATTAACCCTAAATTTTTTTAAACCTCGTAAAATGTAAAAGAAAAATAAAAGGGAAGTTGTAACAGAAAAGAATATCCTGTGAAAACTTGGAAAATTGTCTCTGTAATTCAAGAATATTATTCATCACAGAAAAAATGTGATTAAGAATTATGGACAAGAAAAATATAATCTAACATATTAAATTATAAGTATCGAAGTAACAAGCAAATAATGTGGGGAATAAGACATCATTTACTGAGAGAAAAACTCAAGTTGACTTTAGAATTCTTCACAAAGATTCAATCTCAATTCAATGTAAAATTATACAATATCCATAAAATTTGGAAGCAGAGAAAGGTGACCCAAGGTAACAATTTCCAGCAAAGTTGTCTTTTGCATACACACTGGCAATTCGACAGTGTACTCAAGCAGTTGAAAAAATTAGAGATAATCTCATACATATATGACTGTTTCTGAGTAAAAAGCCCTTTGTGAGGAAATCCGAGAAAATCAGGACTGAAGAAGTTGTGGTAAATCAATAAAAGGTTAGCATTTGGTTTATACTGAAACTAAGGCCAGGTGGTGCCTGGCTGGCTCAGTCAGAAAAACATGTGCCTTCTCTTGATCTTGAAGTCATGAGTTTGAACTCCATGTTGGGTGTAGAGATTACTAAAAAACATAAATAAACTTTAAAAATAAAATAAAATAAAATAAAATTTCTTTTAAAAATTCTATTAAAAAAAGAAACTGAGGCTAATCAACCAAGAAATTATGTTTACAAAACAGAATGTATGTGTTATAAATCTTGGCAATGAAGGAATAATGATTTGATAAAATCTTTGAAATAATAGTAAAATAAGGGGGGATAATAATGATAGTACTCTTAATATTTCCAAGAAGACAATTAACAGACAATCTCTGAAATTAAACCACATGGTTAAAATTATGTTTTAAAAATTTATATTTTTCTGAATTTTACAGGATGAGCAACAAATTTCTTTTGGGTGAAAAAGATTTATCTCAAATTTGGTGATCATTTTAGTTCTAAGACAGCAGTACTTTTTGTTTTTCTTAATTGAAGTAGAGTTAAATGTTGTACACATTGACAAAATTATTTTTTGTCTGTCTTTCTGTCTATTCATCTGCATAGACATAGGCCTGAAATAACACTCTCCTCATAATATTGATTGTTATTTCTGGTTATAAGATTTGGGTTAATAGGATGTTTTCATTTTAACATCATTTCAAATTATACTAAATACATATAATTAAAAAAATTACTGGGCCCAATTTCATGTTCTCATCGTGAATCCAATTATCAATTTCTTTTTTTTTTTCTTGCTCCTGACTGTATTGCACTGATTAGGACAGCTAGAAAGGTCAGCAGCCAATTTCCCCAGGTTCATTCCTCCTGGAGTCAGAATGCCAGTAATCACTCAAAGGCTAGCTAGGAGTAGCAGTAAGTCTTTTTAGTAATATCCCCGCACATCCATCAGAATTATTGATGTGCTGGTGTCCCGGGAAATCTCGTTTCTTTCCAGTGATAACAAGGACTCTGGATTTGTCAATTAGATCCTGCTATTGTAACTTGAAGTTGCAGGTTTACCACAATAAACATGTTATAATTAGTCCTACTAGCAGCATTCTATAATGGAAAGCATGTTGTTAACTGGAATTTGTATTTTATGTCAGTACTAAGGCATGTCTTTCCTATCCAGTCTGGCATTTCTTTCTTTGGTGATAGTTGATAAATGAACATTTACTAATTTTGTGTCTTTGGAGTCAAAGAAGCAATGATGTAGATTTCAGATGTGTGGATGAGTAATGTCATTCACATTCTGGATTAGTATAGTGTCTTTAGGGTAAGGGGCAAGGAGGGTTGGTCACAAGGGATCTGCAAACCCTCAGCCAAATAGCTTAGAGACAGGATGAAGAAGCATGTTGGACTTCTTAAAGTAAGGAGTTCTTGAGATGCTTGGGTGGCTCAGTTGGTTAAACATTTGCCTTTGGCTCAGGTAATGATCCCAGAGTCCTGGGATGTATCCTGCATTGGGACCCTTGCTTAATGGGAAGCCTGCTTCTCCCTCTGTCTGCCACTCCCCCTGCTTGTGCTCTCTCTCTCTCTCTATGATGAATAAATAAATAAATAAAATCCTTAAAAAAAGATTAAGGAGTTCTGTATTGTAAATGCTAGGTCTTTCACTTATTTTATAATCTTGGACAAGCTACTCAATATTTTTGAAACTCAATCCTAACATTTTTTAAAAAAATAAATAAAAATGCAGAACCATGACAGTTTCTTTCATACATTAATTTTTGTTTTGATTATGCTTTTAAGAGACTGAATTCCAGTTTCATTAAGACCATCATGAGTGTAGCTCTAAGTATTTTAATTATAGGTGGAGTATATAATAATCCTTCTTCATGTTGAATTTTAATGTCCACTTGGAAATGGTCATTTTTGTTATTAGAAAATGAATGAGAAGTTAAGAGATTGAACAACTTTGAGGTGTAATCCCTCTATAATCTAGTTTTTAAAATAAAAACAATAATCATTTATTAAAATAGGCACTTTTCTGATGATTGGTGCACTGAGATATAATATTAGCATAAAGTATAATTTTAAGCCACTAAATATGGATTACAATTTTACTAAAATTAGTGTTCCCTGTCTACCTGCAAATAAAAGTGCTAAGATTACCAATTTCAAAATGCCAATATAACAATGATTATGAAATATTTGGAGATACAAGATGGCCATAGGTGCCCATATTGTGAACAAGGAAGAAATTCCAGATAAATCAAGAAAAAGAACATTTCCAAACATTTTCTTTTTTTTTTTTTAAAGATTTTATTTATTTGAGAGAGAGAGATCACAAATAGGCAGTGTAAGGGCCTACTTAGCCAGAGCGAGCCATTTTGTTGTTTATGCAGTAAACTTAGATGGACTCTGCCCCTTCCCCCCAAGAGGAAACCGCTTAGAAACAGAATTGGTGAAATATGGCCAAATAGCCCCAATAATGGAGCACAGATACCAGGACATGTCAGGCTGGGCAAAAATAACGGAGCCCAGATACAAGGACATGTCCGGCCAGGTGGAAACGTCCAATCAGTGAAAGCGCACGTATTACCTCCCTGCCCGCCAAGGACATGTTCAGCCAGGTGGAGACATCCAATCAGGAAAGCACCTCCCTAACCACCCAAGAATGTGGGCCCTGCCTTTTGGGCGCCCATTCTGACCAGGGTGATAGGCTAGTTCAAATAACTACTATGAGGTAAAATGTAATTCAATTGGCCACCTGTGTGTGGCCAGGCTCAACCACAGGGCCTTTACTCTATAAAAGTTAGTCTGTGAGACTGGGAGGGGTCGCCTCTTTGCAAGAGACGGCCCTAGCCGGTCAGTTTGATTCTCGATGCTTGGCGCGAAATAAAGCCCTGCTTAACTTTCATTTTGTATCAGTCTCGTCCTTTTGTCTACGGACCCTTTCAGGCAGAGAGGCAGGTAGAGAGAGAGAGGGGAAGCAGGCTCTCCGCTGAGCAGAGAGCCCGATGCGGGGCTCGATCCCAGGACCCTGAGACCATGACCTGAGCCGAAGGCAGAGGCTCAACCCACTGAGCCACCCAGGCGCCCCTCCAAACATTTTCATTTGGACTTCACACGCAGCTGTGGCAGAGGTTCAAAGACCATACCACAACCAGGAATTAAGACTCTTTCCCTTTGTTTCACTTCACCCATGAGCTCCAAATTGGTGGCTGGAAATAGGCAGCAATACCTCATCTGCAATCTCCAATGTCACAGGATGCAGAACAGCTGACCCAGAGAATGACTTCTCCCAAGTCTGGTCCTTCAGACTCCACGCTTGAGATGAAGTGCTCTGCCTTGGGGGTTGCTCATTCAGTCAGAGAGCATCCTGATATGCAGCAGTTGGCACTCGGTCTGAAAGTACTCCGGGATTTACTCACAGCAACATGCATATACCCTAGAGCAGAACTTGGCTGCAACATTTCACAGAGTAGCTGTCCTCTAGCACAGGGAACTGAATGCCGGTAGCATTTCAGTCCTTCTTTGTTCTTAGTGCACCATTAACAGGAGCATTCTATGATCTACACTTTTAAATACAATACTCCATCAGATAATCTTTTTTAAAAAGATTTTATTTATTTATTTATTTATTTATTTATTTATTTATTTATTTGTCTGGGGTTGGGGGAGAGCACAAGCAGGCAGAGCTGCAGGCAGAGGCAGAGAGAGAAGCAGGCTCCTCACTGAGCAAAGAGCCCCATGCGGGACTCAATTCCAGGACCCTGGGATGATGACCTTGAACCAAAGGCAGCAGCTCAACGGACTGAGCCACCCAGGCATCCCCACATCAAATAATCTTTCAGTCTTCTGAAAAACCCTCACGATATTGAGTTAAATTACAGAGACCGAGTCAGGACATGTGAAAAGCTGAGTTCTGTGTTGCACAAGCTTCAGAATCCTAAAATGCCTGCATTTTAAGATTATAGACACCAGGATCTCTGACAAGACTAACATAAGCAGGGAGCAAGTCAAACCCAAACAGATAAGCATATTACAGCCCTTAGGAAGGAACATGTCTCCAGTAACAGAATGTTCTCTATCACATCAATCAACATGGTGAAGTGGAAGGCTGAAAAAACAAGATGGTGGAGTTCTGGTAGTCACAGCTCTACTCATTACTGGCAATATCTCTCTGGCCTTAATTTCGTAGTCCTCAATTTCCCTATTGCTCAGATGAGGGAATTGGACTAGATTTTTCAAGTACGGAAGATTATACTTTTTAGGTGGGGGTCAAAATTAAATTTTTGCTCAATTTGAGTTTCAACTATTTTTCCTTAATAATAATAAAAAACAATGGGACACTCAATCCTTTAACTTTTCGTTAGATGAAGACACTTAAATCAGATATGTAAAATGGTGGTGATTCCAAAAGAATGCCAAGGTGGCCGAAAGAACTGCACAGAGAAGACTGCATAGCATGAAGTAAGCCATTCTTCTGGTTACTTAAGCCAAAAACTTGTCATCCTCCTTTGACTCCTTTCTTTTTTCTTATGTGCGAATAGTATCTTGTTGGCGATACCTTTACAACACACTCAGACTCTCACCACATCTAACCATTCTCACTATTCCACCTCAGTCCACATCTTGTCTGGATTATTATTATTATTGGCTTTCTGCTTCCACATTTGTTCCCCCAAAGGCCAATAGCAACACGATAGCCAGAGCCTTCCTATTTGAACAAAAGGTGTTACTTCTATGATCAAAATCCCCCAGTAGTTTCCAATCCTCCTCTGAGTAAAAACTAAAATCCTTGCATTGACCCAACAGCCACTTATTATTTAATCCCATTCTTTACTGAACTCAGCTGCTTTCATACACTCTGCTTCAGCTGCACTGGACTGAGATTCCTGAACATTTCAAGCACCCCCCATTTTTTTTAAAGCATTGTTTAACTTCTAGAAATTTCCATGTGATGTTTTCCCTGCCAGGATCATTCTTCTAGCTTCTAAATTCATTGTGATTTGTTGCTCACCCACTTTAAATCTTTCTGTGTTCAGATGCCACCTTATGGACATACATGTGGTGGTGGTGGCCAGGAAGAAGTGGGCTGCTTTCTATAACACATATTTCTATATTTTCTATATAGTAATATATATTTTCTATATTTCTGTAACACAGAATATTTCACAAGAAATATTAACTTACTACCATCCCTGTCTATATCTATCCTCATTACTATTTTGCCTTTTTCTTTATGGCATATACTGTCATCATTACATATTATTTTCAGAACATATTTTGTCTATCTTTCCTCTTTAGTATGAAAGGACAATGATCTTCCATTGGTTTTACTGACAGGCATATTTTCAGTGCTTATGAAGTACCTAGCTTGGAAGAAGTACAATATAGTGATTTAAATACATATATATTTGGAATCTCCTGAGTGATAAGAGCAATGGAAGCATCTTTTCTTATAATAATTTGGTCTCTTGGCCTCAGTTCCTGAAGCCATTTCAAGCCATAGAGGGCAAATGGGTGTCTTTTAATGAGCCTCTTTCCAACACAACTGGGTTTATGGACATAAGGTGACTTTTGGAAAGCACCTGTGGAAAGGGGCTGGTTACCAGAGGAACCAACTATGCATAGAGGGTTGGAACTTTTAGTTTCACCTCATAATTTCCAGGGAGGAGAAAGAGACTGGAGGCACAATCAATCACCAGTGACAAATGGGTCAATCAGTCATGTCTTCGTAATGAAGCTTCTACAAAAACCCAAAAGGGCAGGATTTGGAGAGCTTCTGAATTAGTGAATATGTGGAGAATTACGTAGATTGTGGAAGCTTCTTGTCTTTTTTCCAAATGTTTCCCTATATATCTCTTTCATCTGGCTGTTGCTAACTTATATCTTTTTATAATGAACTGGTGATATAAGAAACAAAACATTTCTGAGTTCTATGAACTGTTCTGGAAAATTAATCAAACTAGAGGGCACAGTGTGCTGGTTGTTCAGTAACACACGTGTCAGCCTGGGCTCTGACTTACTTCTGAAAAGTTGGGAGGGTGGGGTGCAATCTTGTCAGGCTGAACCCTTAACCTGTGGCAACTAATGCTGTCTCCAGGAAGATAGTGTAAGAATCAAGTTAAATTGTAGAACACCCAGCAGGTGTCTGAGAACAACCTGGTGTTGTGAGGAATCCCCTTCCACACATAATGGAATTGGTGATCTGAATCTTTACTCATAAGTCCCCTTTTTTGCTGCATATTATCAACTTTGTGCCCTGGCATTCTGTTATACTCTCTTTGCAAGATCTGCTATAGAAGGGTAAATTCAACCTCCTGGAAAACCCAATAAAAATTGCCAAAGTTTTCAGTTTTCCACAATCAGACTTCATTTCCTCCTTTAAGACTTCCTCATTCTCCCTAACTTCTGAAACACTCCATTCCTACCTCCTAAACCAATATACACCCCATGGATTTGCATCCACTGAAACATTTCTACCTCTAAAATTCTACACTTAAACAATACTAACTACCACTTTCTGTTTCCAACTAACATTTCAATTACACCAATCTCGTATCTTCTTCCACCTCATTGATATTATCTGCTCACTGATTCTTTCATTCTCACTAATAACCATGTTATCTCCAATTCTTCTCTTCTACAGATTAGATTGCTTGGTCAATTGTTTCAACAATTTCTTTATAAGTCCCTAAACTCCTTTAATTCATTGTCTTTCCCTGGAAGGCAACACTGATGGAATAGAACAACCACCCATTTCCCAACCACAACTGAGCCCTTAAGAAGTTTTGCAGACAATATCAGAATTAGGAAAAGAGTATTAGCAAAAATCTACGGTCAACACCCCCAGTTGGGCCCTCTACATCTCCCAGAAACTTAATATATGTTCTTAAATTAATTCACTCTCCCTTTATCTACAAATACTGTTTCCAAACTTTACTTGTTAATACTTACTTACTTTTTAATTTGAGAGTTCAATCATCACTTGCTCCAGAAAGCTCTTACAGATACCCGACTGGATTAATTTCCCTTGTCATATATTCTCATAAGAACTTCTATTTTTCTTTGTATGACTTATCACCTTATGATTACTTGCTCAATGTTTAACTTTCCTATAAATATTAAGCCTCCATGAAGAGTGGCTATTTCATGCACCTATTTCTTGGTTGCATCTTCAGCCCAGTCAATACATAGTATGTTTTCAAAAATTCTCAAAATCGGGGCGCCTGGGTGGCTCAGTGGGTTAAAGCCTCTGCCTTCGGCTCAGGTCATGATCCCAGGGTCCTGGGATCGAGCCCCGCATCTGGCTCTCTGCTCAGCAGGGAGCCTGCTTCCTCCTCTCTCTGCCTGCCTCTCTGCCTACTTGTGATCTCTGTCTGTTAAATAAATAAATAAATCTTTAAAAAAAATTCTCAAAATCAAAGACAATTTCTCTTTACAATAGAAACAAGAAAGAACAAACAATGGCTTATCTTTTTTTCCCTCAACCTCATTCTTCTGTTACCCTTCAAAGTCCACTGTTATTAACTTCCTCAGTCAGGGTGGTTTGCTCAAAATAGCCTACATGCATTGACCCTACTGTGTTATTAACACAAACCTGTAATGAACTCAGCCTACAAGCTCCTTTTCCTATTTCAACCCATTCCTGCCTTCAGACTCAATTCAAGACTTCCTCCTCCTCCGAAGAGAAAGAACAATATGGGAGGAATTTCACTGGCTTTGAAGACAGATGAACTATGCTTCTAAATCTATTTCTTCAACCTAAGGGCTATGATCTTTGGATGTTTTTAAAAATATTTCAAAATCACAATCCTCAACCTTACCATGTATATAATTATAAAATCTGCCTTATGGTATTTTTGTGATAGTTTTTAAACAAAATATGTGCTGGAAGTGCCTGACAAGATGGGGACATACACTCAATATCTGTTAAGTTCCATTATTGGAACAGGGAATTTTCCTCTCGTCTTCCAATTTATTTGTCTCAACTCACAGCTGAGGGAAGAGCTGCCCCTAAATGATGTGCATTAATTGCCCCCCTATTTTGAAGAAACAGCTGATTTCATTGGTCATATGCTAATCATTTTCTGGGCTAAAGTCAACTAAGGGCTTATCATTTATTTGTAAATGTTTACTTTGCCTTAACGGATGGAGCAGCTCTTCTCTTCCTCCTTCCCTTTCAGTTTTCTGGAATAAATGCATCCTGGGCACATTTGTGATCCAAAGCCAACATTGCTGGAAGGCTTTCTGATCCCAACTACTATGAATTAAAGTAGGACTTAGCTTCTCTTAGGGCTTTCAAGCCATAGCTAGTTGTGCCTGGTGTTCTAGCTACGGGTCGATTTTTTTTTTACTGGGTTTAGCTTTGTTCAGATGGAGCTTTATAATAATTTCATTATCATTAACACTTAACAAATCTTTCTTGAGAGCTTCAGACATCTTTTCAATAATTTTTGTAGCTCATTTTGGAGTTAGACTTGGGTTCAAATCTAATTATTTTAACTCTCCTTTCTGTGAGTTTTTAAAAAACCTTATTGAATACAAGGTATCCCATCTATTAAATGAAGAACATTACACCCACATCTATGAAGGCTGTGAAGATTAAATGGGAAAATTCATATAAACATATGTCACAGTACATATTATGAGCAATAATTATTAGTCTGTATAAACATTTTTGAGCTGTAATGCACTATGAGCTTCCTGAAAATAGACCTATGCCTCACAATGACTCACAATTCCATTTCTTGCTGCTCCTAGGAATACATCATACAGTAAGGGACTGAAGATTCTTCTCTGTCCTTGGTCCATCTAAAAGTGGACATTGCATTGCTAACCAGGTAATTGAGTCAAAATTTGAATCCACGCATCTTTGCCTGGATAGTAAGTTTTTTGGGTTTCTTCTTCTTCTTCTTTTTCTTCTTCTTCCTCTTCTTCTTCTTCTTCTTCTTCATTATTACTATTATTACTATTACTGTTACTATTATTGTTATTTTATTTTACTCCACCAGCAATAACTTCAGGTAGAAAGAAAAATGGAGCAATCTGATAGAACCATTTCCACAGAACATGGAATTTAATTTTATTTCTTCTGGTTTCATACTTAAGCAGTTTTATTTTTAACATACAGACTATGCTCAGAATGCAGCACAGAGAAAAACAGTGAAATAAAATATAGAAATGCCATTAAGAGATATAGAAGACAGATTGAAAAGCCCCATTAAACATTTAATAGTAATTATAGAAGAATATAATAAAGAAAATGATGGAAAAGTAATATTTAAAGAGGTTACAGGGGAACATTCTTAAGAATTTTTTAGTCATGCCTCTTGATTGTGAGGACTCTTTTTAAGAACAAAGGAAACCTTTGAAAAATTAGTAAGTCTCGGTGCACCTATATTTTAGGAAACTATAAAGCATTAAGAGGAAGAACAAATCTTAAGAAGTTACCAAAAAAGTAGGCAAATCATAGTCAAGGTTGTTTTAATTAGCTGATAGGCTTCCTACCTATTAACAATAATAGAAGAAATAATGTGGTTTGTTAATACCTAACAAGTACAAAAGACGGTGTTGTAAACCTAAAATTGTTTACATGTTTCCATTATCCATAGCAAAAACAAAATAGAACATTTGCAGGTAAAGTAATTTTATCATGGGTAGACCCTGAATAGAGGGATCAAAAATCATGAAAAACATGGGTTATTTGAAGAGTGATAGACACAGAAACTTGAATTGATGTAATTTTCATTTTGTATTAACAGTAAAAGGTAATGAGTTATTTTGAATAACAAGGAGTAAAGCTATAAAATAAAATAAAAGTAATAGGGAGTGCACACTAAGAGCATTCCATGTCTTCTTGGTATGTCCAAGGAAAAGAATAAAATTGTTTCTAGGTCTATTTTTTAAATTTAAAAAATTAAAGATAAACATACATACATAACTAGAAATAGCTTTCTAAAGTAGAAGAAGAAAACTAAAAATTAGAGAAAACTTGTTCACACCTAAAAACATGAAAAGCAGAAAAAAAAATGTGAATAAAACAATGGAACTTAGAAATAGAAAAATGGAATGTAAAAAAAAAGTCTAAGTCAGTAACCAGAATAAGTGTCAAGCATTTAATCTTATATGTTAAAAAATGTAAGTAATCACAGTAACATGGAAACAGAGCCAGATAACTACATGGTGCTCATAAGTGATATATCTAAAACAAAGCCTCAGAAAAATATGAAATATACAAAGACATATATAGGGCAAAAACTAACCAAAATGTAATAAAGTGGTATATGGGTAATTAATGTCAAGCCAAAAAGAATCTTAAAGCAAAAACACATAGGACCCTAAATCATAATGAAGGAATTAATAAATCTGAATGATAGAAAAGCCATATATGTGGCTAATAAACAAGTGATGTAATATCAAAAGCAAATTCTCAGAATTGTTATTAAATGTAGCAAATCTATGTTTACAGAGTTTGAAGGAGCTTTGGCACCTAACAAATATAGAACATGTAGACAAAAACATAGTATATTTTGGAATGTTTTAAAACATAACTATGTTTTCAACCAAGGTTAATTACATATGTATATGTATAATCATGTATATATGTACTTATAAGTGGATATATAGTATGCAATGTACATATGCATTATCCATATGCAAATCCAAAACAGATAATTTGCTTTCTTTTCATTCTTTTCATGATCAAATGTAAGTTTAAAAAATAAAATTGTCAGGGTATAACGTAACAATGGAAACAATTTCCAAGCATTCATATTATAAGGCTCTACATACTGGATGAAAACAATTGTATAAAACTTAGCCAATAATATGATACATTTTAAAGTATAATAAAAATATATATAATAAAAGACACAAAATAAAACATGCTATTCATAATTGACTCATAATTGTGAGTATTGTACAGTGTAATCTAAAAATCATACACACTTAAATGACAGCAATTACCACATATGATATCTTAAGGACTTCAGAAAAAGTAGTATTTAAAAGGAAGTTATTATTTTTAAGTATATGTATTAATAAAAATTATTTAAAAGGAAAAATATAACAAATCTAAGAAATATGCAGAATGCAGAATATAAAACTAATTACAAATCAATAAAATAGAAAAATAAAGAATAGAAAGGGTGAATGAAGCCAGAAAATCTCATTCATTGAGGCAAGTCCTATCTCCCCTGCTACCTTGCCCCCAAAAATCAATAAATCTGTAACCAAAAAAGAGAAAGATCACAAATAAATAGTTTAAACTACTTCAACAGATATAACTTGTAGTTATATACGTGGAAGTTATATAGTTTTGTAGACAAAGATATTTTAATTATGAAAAATTTTTTAATGCAATACATTTTGAAGATATTTATTACTAAAATGGACTCAAAGAGAGATTAAAACTCTGATTGAATAAAAAAATTGATGTTAAATTTGTAATCAAAATTATCCCTTCCAAAAGACCACTAGATGGCTTTGTACACAAATTTGAGCAAATCTTCAAAGAACAAATAAA
Source organism: Lontra canadensis (assembly GCF_010015895.1). NCBI lineage: Eukaryota > Metazoa > Chordata > Mammalia > Carnivora > Mustelidae > Lontra > Lontra canadensis. Next base: position 36,153,922 of record NW_022630997.1, read on the forward strand.
ACCTTTTGTTAAGCAAACTCAAAGAATAATGAAACAAGATTCTAATTAAAAAATTTATTCGGCTAGTATAAACTGAATACTTTATTGGGAAAGGTACAATTCCAAAAATATAAGTTCATCTCACCTATAAAATATGTGCAATAGTAAAGAAAATTCAGAGATGTATTTAGGGAAAGAAGGCATTTAAACATCAGAAAACCTATTAGTGATATCAACTTACACCAGTTAGAATGGCCAAAATTAGCAAGACAGGAAACAACATGTGTTGGAGAGGATGTGGAGAAAGGGGAACCCTCTTACACTGTTGGTGGGAATGCAAGTTGGTGCAGTCACTTTGGAGAACAGTGTGGAGATTCCTCAAGAAATTACAAATAGATCTTCCCTATGACCTTGCAATTGCACTACTGGGTATTTACCCCAAAGATACAGATGTAGTGAAAAGAAGGACCATCTGTACCCCAATGTTCATAGCAGCAATGACCACAGTTGCCAAACTGTGGAAAGAACCAAGATGCCCTTCAACAGATGAATGGATAAGAAAGATATGTTCCATATACACTATGGAGTGTTATGCCTCCATCAGAAAGGATGAATACCCAACTTTTGTATCAACATGGATGGGACTGGAAGAGATTATGCTGAGTGAAATAAGTCAAGCAGAGAGAGTCAATTATCATATGGTTTCGCTTATTTGTGGAGCATAAGGAACAACACGGGGGACATGGGGAGATGGAGAGGAGAAGGAGTTGGGGGAAATTGGAGGGGGAGATGAACCATGAGAGACTATGGATTCTGAAAAATAATCTGAGGGTTTTGAAGGGGTGGGGGGTGGGAGGTTGGGGGAGTCTGGTGGTGGATATTATGGAGGGCACGTATTGCATGGAGCACTGGGTGTGGTGCATAAACAATGAATTCTGTTACACTGAAAAGAAATTAAATTTAGGGGCACCTGGGTGGCTCAGTGGGTTAAAGCCTCTGCCTTCAGCTCAGGTCATGATCCCAGGGTCCTGGGATAGAGCCCCGCATCGGGCTCTCTGCTCAGCAGGGAGCCTGCTTCCTCCTCTCTCTCTGCCTGCCTCTCTGCCTACTTGTAATCTTTGCCTGTCAAATAAATAAATAAATAATCTTAAAAAAAAACTATTATAAAAAAGAAATTAAATTTTAAAAAAAGCACAATCCATGAAAAAAAAAGAAAGAAAGAAAAAGAAAACTTATTAGTACCAAACACCACTTTGATAGGAAAAAGGGCAATAATCTTAACATGATCTCAATATCTATCTCTCATGTATCTATCATGTATCTATCTGTTGAATATTACTTATATGTAATGTATGTTATATAATATATATGTATATGTGTATATATTATATATAATAACATATATGTAATATATGTTATTATATAATAACTACATACAATTATATGATATAATTACTATATAATATACAGCACTCTGTGATAAATTTTTCCCCTATGAAACTGTAAATAAATCTCATGGCTAATGGCAAAGGATGATAGAAATATTCTTGTTAAAATCAAGAACAAGATAAGACTGTTTCATATCACTACCCACGTAATCAGCTAGAAAATGAAATGAGAAGCTTAAAGTGTTTAAATATAAAAAGAAAAGGAAAAAGTGTCATAATTTATAGAAGATTATGTATGTAAAAATAATTTAAAAGTTCTGGTGACTATTAGGACAGAGCTCAATGTGGAAGTTGGATAAAACATTAACAGGAAAAATATGTTACTATTATATTTGTATTTCCTTTTTTCTATTAATATTTTATAAAATACTTCAGAAAGTCAAGAAGAAAAAGTAATATGAGTATATTTTACCGATCACATATCATCAAACTTTAATAGTATATTTGTATCTCTGTATACCCCTTCTTGATTACACCAACATTCTTTCCTTATCGAGTCAAACACTTATTTCTGCAGAGGACAGTCATATCCATACATTATTTAAGATTTTAATATTTATATATTCTATTTAACCAATGGAAGTTATCATTTTGAATGTTTTAAATGTTATTAAATACAATAGTATTGCATATAAACATGTTTTTATTTTTTTAGAACTATGTTTTTGTAGTCATTGATATTGTCATTCTTTGGTAAATTTTTATTGCTTTATAGTATTCCATTGTAAGGGTTTATTGCAATATATTTATATTTTCTTATGTTGGACATTTTATTTGGCTTCAGTAATTCTGTGATTAAAAATATTGCTTCTATGTACATTTATATAAAGGCCCCATCCTACATTTGTGAAATATTTACTAGAGTTTATGCATTTATGAGTTATAGGCTATGTGCATCTTTATCATTAAATATATTGCTAAATTCTTGTCTAAAATATGGATTAAAAATGTACACTGCCCAAAAAAGAGTAATAATCCTTATCATTGGAATTGACAGAGGTTTTAAAACATTTTCTGAATTTGAAGACTACTGTGGTATTAATTTTGCTTCCCTGTAATAGGAGGGCTAAATATCTTTTCACATACTTATTGGTCACTTGGGTTTTTTCTCTTAAGATTTACTTCTTAATGTGTGTGTGTGTGTGTGTGTGTGTGTTTGTGTACTGAGGGTTATCTTGCTAACCATGCATTTTGAATCCTTTTTAGTGTGAAAAGTCTGGGAAGTCAAAATCAGCAATTTCAAAACTCCCTGACATGACAGTTTCCCCTTCTCTTGCATGGTCTGGCAGATGTACTCATACTACACCTTCATGTGGAAATGAGTCATGTTGGGAGAGGCAGAGTGGGTTGCAATTTTGGGTTACAGAGTGGGTTGATTTTGATAAGGTACTGAGGTTCTGAGGTCAGGCACTAAAGATTTCTAATTTTCTTCATAATTTGCTTGCATACTTTTATATGTATCCCTCAGTGTAATCTAATTATTTTTCTATTGTTTTTATCTACCAATTTCTCAAACTATTTATCCACCTATGTGTAGTTCCATGTAGCAGCTCAGATGACAAAGGTCATTTGAACTCCACAATTTATAGGTGTGTATATATATATGTGTGTGTGTGTGTGTGTGTGTGTGTGTTTAAAGCTATATTAAGCAATTTTAAATGTTACATTTTTGCTACATTTTCCAATATTTGTTTCTTGGATAGTGGTATTTCTTAATATTTTATAATCATTTTCACTGTAAAATAAACCACCACAAAATTCAGTCACATATAAAAATAAGCATTTATTCTAATGATCATGGATCTGCAGTTCAGCTAAGGTGACTTTAACTCAGGTTGTACATCTGTATGTCAGCTGGGGAAAGTGTGCTCTCTGTGTGCTGTAGGGGAGGGATCAATAATATTCCCTTTATCTTTGTAGGTTCTTGGCTGAGACCTCTGTAATAAAAAGCAGATTAATAGGAGAAAAACAGAGAAGTTCAATAACACATATTATATGTATGTTATATATGTGTGTATATGTTATATATATATGTATGTATGTGTGTGTGTGTGTGTATATATATATATATATATATATATATATATACACATATATATATGATACACAGAAAACTGAGTGATTTCCCAAAGTGGCCCAAGCCACCACCTTAAATTAAGTACTATCTGTAGTTAAAGGCAGATGAACATATAAGGGGAAAGGGAAGGCCAGTTATGGGAGATTACTAGGCAAAATGCAGTAATCAAGTGTAAGGTTACTATAGAGATGTAAGTCTTTACCTTTTCCATTGATCAGTTTCTATAATGAGCACTGGGTATGATATAAGATTGATGAATCACTGAACTCTACCTCTGAAACTAAGAAAACACTATATGTTAATTAATTGAATTTAAATTAAAAAATAAAATAAAATGCACATTAAAAATAAGTAAAAATAGGGGCGCCTGGGTGGCTCAGTGGGTTAAAGCCTCTGCCTTCGGCTCAGGTCACTATCCCAGCGTCCTGGGATCGAGCCCCGCATCGGGCTCTCTGCTCAGCAGGGAGCCTGCTTCCTCCTCTCTCTGCCTGCCTCTCTGCCTACTTGTGATCTCTGTCTGTCAAATTAAAAAAAAAAAAAAAAGTAAAAATAATTAAAAAATAAAAAATAAAACTACTTCTATTTAAAAAAAAAAGTTTTTAGAAATTTAGTCATCCTTCCCTTCCTGGTAGAGAGAAGGAGATACTCTTACAAGTGGAGATTTCCCTTATAAATGTAAATGTCTCTTACAAAAGGGTCACTTCTACTCAGGTTTCAGAGTTTTCCCTTTATCTGCTGCTTCTTAAAAATAAGCTAAAAGAGTCCTTATGTCAAATAGTTGTGTTTTGGGATAACATATTCTGCTCCCCTTCCACATTCATTCTTAATACCAAAGGAAAAACCAACGCAACTTGCCACTGGTTACTGCCCCACATATTCATTCAAATTTGCAACAAATTTCTTTGATGGAATGGTTTAGAACCAGGGTTATCAATCATGAAAAAACAAAGCACTGGGAAAGGTAATTATGCAATTATAAAAGACAGTATAAGTGCTGTTTTTCTTCTTTCTTCTCTATAGAAAGCTATATAAAACAATATGAATGTGATCATATTGTTGGGACTCTAACATAAAGAAATGTAATGCTTTTGCTAATAGCCCAAGGAAGTGGCTGGGAGCAAAGCTGTATTGGACTAAGGCAATTAAGCCAGATGGTAACTTAAGCCCACAGGGGCAAATAAAAAGAACTATAAATGGTAAACAAGAAGATAAATATAACAAGTCTATAAATATATACTTGCTCTCCTTTCCTCTGTGCTTCTTTAATTAACATAAACAATATAAAGTAATAATTGCAAAAATTGTTATAATGTAACATTGGGTTTGTGGCTTATATAATGTAATATGCACAACAATAGTAGCACAAAAAGGAGGGAGAGGGAGTAAAGCTATGTAGGAGTATCTTTTTTTATCTCTATTGATTAAGTTAATATAATTGATTAAGTATAAATTAAGTTAATATAAAGGTGTTTTTCATAAGTTAAGATGTATATGGTAAATCCTAGAGCGAATAATCAAAACATATAGTCAAAAAAAAAAACCTTCTTTAAAGGAATTAAAATATTACACTAAAAATATTCATTTAGCGCAAGAGCAAGTATAAAGGAAGACTAATGGGTTAAAAAAGTCATGGTATTATAGAAAACAAAAAGGAAAAAGGCAGATGTAAATCCAGGTCCCTCAATAATAACATTAAATGAGTTGATTAAGTAATCCAATCAACAGTTAAAAAAAAAAAAACATGAACCAGTTCTATCCTCTTTACAAAGGCCATATTTTAGATTCAATGATACAAATAGGTTAAAAATAAAATGATGGAAAAGATACCTAGTTGTTAGTACAAGAAAACTGGAGTAGCTGTACTACTATTATCAAAGTAAATATTAAGCTATCTTCATGTCAGAATTATTCATAATTCCCCCCAAAATGGTTACAATTCAAAAATCCATAAACGAATGGGAGATAAACAAAATGCAGTATAATAAAAATTATGTATTCATAAAAGGAATGAAGGACTGATATATATATATATGTATACATATCTCCAACATGTAAAAACCTTGAAAATGTTATGCTAAATAAAAGAAGCCAGGGGGTGACTGGTGGCTCAGTGGGTTAAATCCTCTGCCTTCAGCTCAGGTCATGATCTCAGGGTCCTGGGATCGAGCCCCGCATGGGGCTCTCTGTTCAGCAGGGAACCTGCTTCCTCCCTCTCTCTCTGCCTGCCTCTCTGACTACTTGTGATCTCTCTCTGTCAAATAAATAAATAAAATCTTAAAAAAATTAAAATTAAAATTAAAAGAAGCCAAAAAAGGCAACATATCCTGTGATTCCATTTAAATGAAATACCCTGAACAGGAAAGTCTGTTAAGCATAAAGTTGAGTAGCTGTTACCTGGGTCTTGGGTAAGAGGGAAATGGGTAATCACTACTAACACTGACCATAGGATTTCTTCTTGAGATTATGAAAATATTCTGGAATAAGGCAGTGGGAATGGTTGCACAACTTTGTATATACTAAAACCCACTAAATCATATACTTTGTAGAATAACAAAACAAATCCTTAAACAGAAATTTTAACAAAAAGAATTTTAGAGAAAGCAATGGGGCAAACATCAAGGTAGGGAGGGAACAAAAAATATAAAGTTATAATTCAACGAAACAGGGACAAAAAGAGAAAGATAAAATTGGAGACGATCAACAGAACGTTGTAAGACTGATCATGGAAAAAGAGAGAAGAAGCAAAATGGAAATAAGTATAGATCTAGAAGAGATTTAAAAATAATAAAAGTGTTATGATCCAAGTCCATTATGGTACTGCAGACCACCAACAAAACCTGTTGATGAAGCAAAGCTAAATTTAATAGGTTTACTATAGTAAAGGAGAACATAACCTGTGTTTCCAAATAAGAAAACAGAGGAGGACATTTATAGGGCTTAGATCCTAGACTGAGTGATTTTGAAGTGAGATGTACAGGATGGACATGACTTGGAATTGGGTAGTATTATTGACATAATGGTTTTGGGTTAGTGTGCACAGTGAGGTGAGGGTCTTGAAGAAAGTCTTGATGCGAGCAATGTTATACCTGGTAAGTCAGACGGTTAATTGATTCACACCTTATCTTCCAGAAGCAAGTATTTCCTAGGCCAAACATATTACTCTTTATTGACCTCAGTATTATTTATTAAAGAAACAAAAAATGTATGCTTCATTCTAAAATTGTGTAGCACCAAATAGGAAATGATCTCTGTTTCCAGTATTGTGCAACACAGGGATGAAGAATTATTTGGCTTAAATTTGCAGACATGAGCCAAGAAAATTAAAAGCTTGAACAAAATGTAAAATTTCCTAGAAAATGTAAAGATATCATAAAGAGTAAATTTGGAAAATAGAACATTCAATATGTCAAAATATTTTTTAAAATTATCAACTAAATGAAAGGCATACACATTGGGAAAGAAGAAAAATTCTCATTGCAGATAATATTTTATATAATTCCAGTGATTTAACAGCTAAAACCACAAACACTTGTAAAGCTATAGATGAATTCAGTGAGGTCATAGGATAGAAGCCCAACGACAAAAACAACTGCATTTCTATATACTCGATTTTTACAGTTATTTTCTTAGTGACTGACCTGGGAATTACACTTAATACCTTAACATGTAACAATGCAGTTCAGATTAACACCAATTTATCTGAATAGTGTACAAAAATTTGGCTTCTATGTAACTCCATTATCTCTCCATTCCTTTGTGCCTGAACACACACAGTTACTCAACACAAAAGAATCTTGTTACCAGGGACTTAAGGAAATCTCCATCAAATCATTAGCTGACCACTAAGCTAAACAAATGGAGATTTTAGTAGCTACAAATGGCAAAGAACAGAGACTTAACAGAATTAGGTTAGGTAAATTACTAAAGAAACAAACATCCACAACAGCAACAAAACAAATTCTGTGAATGAGGGAGATTCTGATTTCCAGAGTTGCCAAATGGTATTATTTAAAATGTCCATCCAGCTTTCTGTTTTTCGTAATTTTTATCTCTTTGTGTTCTGTATTTGGTAAGACAATGTTATCATACTTTTCTCTGATTCTTTTAGTAGTTTCCTTTAGTTCCCTGGACATATTTAAAATAGGTGATATGAAGTGTCATCTATAAATGCAGTATCTGAGTTTCCTAAGGACAGTTTCTATTGACCATTCTTTTCTCTCTCTCTCTCTCTCTTTATGTGGGCTATAGTTTCTCCATTTTCTTGTATATTTTCTTGATAAAAAATTTAGTGCTATAAATTTTCTTTTGTTTTCCATCAGATTTAATGATTTAGGTACCAATTATTGATCCACTTTCCAAAATTTTCTCTTTGAGAGTTGTAGATTTGTCTTTTTTTAAATTTTTTTTAAAGATTTTATTTATTCATTTGACAGACAGAGATCACAAGTAGACAGAGAGGCAGGCAGAGAGAGAGAGGGGGGAAGCAGGCTCCCCATCAAGCAGAGAGACCAATGCAGGGCTCGATCCCAGGACTCTGAGATCATGACCTGAGTCAAAGGCAGAGGCTTAACCCACTAAGCCACCCAGGTGCCCCTAGATTTGTCTTTTAAAAGACTTAGTTTTCTGTCGTCCCTGGGGTTTTGCAGTTTCATTTATAAGAGGCCATGAATAACTGAAATTTAATACTTCATTTTTAAAAACATGAAAAGAATATGGGAAAGAAGTAATTGTTATAATCAGGTATGAGGCGTTCAGTGTTCATAGTCTAATTCCCTCTATATTTTTTGCTATATTTAACAATTTAAAAGTGGGTAAGGTGGTGATTGGAACTGAAGTTCTTTGGTTTATTGATCATGTCACACCTTTCTTTATATAACCAGTAATTTTTTCCCAACTTAATTGGCATATAAATTCATTTATTTTACTTAGGTTCCATTTCATAATGTAGGTAAAAACCCTTTGTCATTTCACTCTAAAATCGTTGTTACATATCTATCATTTGATCGACTTTTCCCCTTATTTTTTCTAACAATCATTATTTTTTCAGCATGTTTTCTTCTAACATTTTCATGCTCAAAATCACAAAACCTAGATTTATTTTTTAATGTTAACAATTTTCCTATATTTCAATCATTCCATAATCTGTCCATAATCTACCTGTAGGTATATACAAACAGAAGTATTGCATATTCTCTGTGGCATCAGAAAAATTTGAATTGTTCTCTGACTATGCTTTTTGTTTCTGTGCCTTTAAAATACTCTATATCTGGCATGCTTTCCCACCATCTCAGAAAACTTCAATAAATTCTTCAAATCCAGATATTATACCACCATGTATATCTCAAAAAGTTTACCTTGATAGCTCCCAATTCTACAATTTACTATTCATTTTTATTTTATGTATTTAACCCATAAAAGTTTGTATTATGCTAGCTACTAACCTTCTTAATTTTAATGACCTATTATATGTATCTTTCAGCTCTAAAACTTCAAAATGACAATATAAAATATAAAGATTTCATAATCTTTCATGTTATCCAGCATAGTTCTGAGCTCTGAAATTAAATACTGTTTGGTTGACTCTTCCATTCTTTGGAGAGATGAATCATACCAACATCAGTTGATGAAATTAAATACTACTTGATAGATTATTTCACTCATTATGTAGACTGATTGGACAATTATTCAGTGTGATGGTAATAGATGAATGGAGCAAGTCACCTTGTGACTTAACAGCTAAATAGCAATATGAAGACATTCAATAGGATGGGGGCACTTATCATTAGAAAATATTCCAGGGTCACATTCTGCTGAGAAATATAAAATAGTGTATAAAGATCTATGTTTTTAAGAATGTAAACTATGTATATTTATATGCAAATGAGAATGAGATATAGTTGCAAGTTTTTCCCAAAGACTGGTCTTTGATAATCAATACAGCAAATGGGTTCAGTGGTCTGGGTTGACAGGTGCCTTAAGACAGTTTAGACAATATCTATGATTGTCATGTGAAGTAAAGAAAATTAGTTTCTGTGCATTATGAAAAACAGCTGTATGCTATCAGACCTGATTGGAGAGCGTTTTAAATATTTTGTTGGAAACAGTTGCAAGAATTCATTGTATCATCTGTGACATCTGTTGTTATAAGAAGTGGCATCTGCTTGCAAGATCACTGGTCTGGTATAATTACATAAAAATCACATTTTTTCCCATATATTTAGTATTGATGAGTGGTGAGGTTAGAGATTTGACATATATTTTAAATATTTCTTTTTAAAAATACATGAGCACAAAATCATCTGTGCATTTCAACTTTATGTTTCATCTTATTTTCTATGAGGACCTGGACTGAACAGTGTTTTGGAAGAGAAATTATCTGTTATCTCTCCATATGGTGTAAAATCACAAAAGCAATTCCCTGGGAAATTTTCAAAGTATCCACTCTGACTTGCCAAATAATAAATGCAGATTTTCCCAAGGTCTTACCTTTCCAGTTTGTGTCATCACTTCTTTAGGCTTTGAAAACCTACCCATCTACATATACTTAGTATGACTACAGGACAACTTTCCCATACTTCTTCCCACATGTCATATCAATTCTACATCTAAAATATATCATAGGTTTATTTTTTCATCTCCATCTTCCATGCCTTCTCACAAGGCTGAAAATCAGAAGCTACTTGTTTCAATAATTACAGACCGTATCATACCATGTCCCAGACAGGAGCTTTCTGGCTTTATGGTAGCTGTCAGAATCCTTCTACTATAGGTAATAGAAAACACCGAACACTCTTCAAGCAACTAAGAAGTTATTATCTCCTAAGATGTCCAGAGGTGGTTTATTTTCAACAGCTCTATAACATCTTTGAAATCCCTTAATTCACTTAGGTATTCACTCAGTAACTATGTAGGAAGTACCTATTACGTTTCATGTTTGCTTCTAAATACTTGTTTTTACCTCCGTGGGTAGAAGAGGTGCAGATCCCCGCCTTGTGGAAATTACATCCCCATTGTGAGTAGAAGGTAAATAATATACACTACCCACATTAAACTATAAATAATTTATTGTGTTAAAAGATAATAAAAGCTATGGGGGAAAAGGACTGGGGTTGGGGGAGGACGGAGAATGTTGAATGTGCAGTTTTAAGTAAAACGAGCAACCTCTGAGCAGGTGGCATTTGAACAAAGTCTTCAAGGAGATGGGGTAGTTTCTGAAGCCTGTACCTGGGGCAAAGACCTGAGTAGAGGAAACATCGAATGTAAAAATCCTAAGGAAATAATGTGCCTGACAAGTTAGAAGAACTCGAAAGATGTCAGAGAGGCTATAACAAAGTAAGCAAATGATAGTGCAGAATTTAATTTGGAGAGGGAATCAGAGCTTTGTAAATAACTTTAAGTGCATTGACTTTTATACAGTTTGAAATGTTAAACGATCACCAGCTTTTAATTAGAGGAATGGTATAAGACAATTTACTATTTTGAAGGATCGCTGTGGCTGCTATATCAACAATGGACTCTAGAGGTGGCTAGAGCAAAGTTAGAAACAGTGTTGCAGCAATCCAGCAAAAATGGTAGGGGCTCACAGCAAGGGGCCGTTGGGTGGTAGGGTAGTCAAAGGAATCTGGGTATATTTGGAAGATAAGAGGCAATATGCTTTTTAAACAGGTTTGAAACATGTTTGAGAGTGAGAAATCAAGGATGACTCCAGACTCTTATATTTTTCTTATTAAGGATTTTGACCATTAATGAGGATGAGGATAACACCAGTCTTTAACAAATGCTGTGGTTAAATAACATACCCCTTTATTATTCTGTTCTCATAATAATGAGAACTGTTATGTATTTCCTACCTAACCAAATAAATACTATTTTTTTTAGAAAATAAATCAGGGACTACTGGGTGGCTCAGTCAGTTAAGTGTCTGACTTCAGCTCAGGTCATGATATCAGGGTCCTGGGTTGGTGGGTTGGAGTCCAAGGTCCCACTCCCTGCTCAGCAGGGAGTCTGCTTGTCCCTCTACCCACTCACGACCCCCCCCTCCACCCCACCGCCCTGCTCATGCTAACTCTCTCTCTCTGAAATAAACAAATAAAATCTTAAAAAAAGAAAAGAAAAGAAATCAAGCATTCAGGGATCATCTACAAGATGATATAGAGTTATTGATTATTTATTAAATCCACACGCTTAGAGTTTGAACACAGGAGTACATTAGATGAAAGTGAGCTTGACCAAGCTATCTACGCCCTATTTGCAGGATTGTTACTGAGAGATTTTCTTTATAACAATTTATTTCTTTTTACCATTCTGGATATTTTAAAATACAGATTTTCTGGAGAAACCATAGTATGAAAAAATTTTAAATAAAACAAAATGAAAAAAGTTTCCTTATATTTAAATGAACAATGCTCCTTTTATACCTAGAATCTCCCTTTCACATTTATATTTCAAATTTGTACAGTTTTCCCAAGGATCACACCTTATTAGGAGTTTAGTGTTTTGATATTTTTCTTCCTTATTACAGTTTAATTGTAATTCTATTTCTGATTTTTTGCCTTTTTAAGATTACACATAAAGAATATTTCCAGATGTGCCATCCAATAATTCCTTTTCACATAAACTGATATATAGAACTTTATGTTTTTCTTAAATTAATGATTCATTGCATCATTGTATTATTTGTACATATTTCAGAATAGTATATGTTTAAGGGACAATTACAATTTTTCTGTTTTGGATTCCTAGGTTCTTTCTTCCTGGATTACTACCTATAATTTGTTTTCAATATCTCTTGCTACTCCAATCCAAATATTGCATACCTGTGACTGTGGTCCATTTTAAATACCAGTCTCATCACATCAATATTGCCTCTGAAATCTCAAAATAAATAACACTAATACAATATATTTTTCCTCTTCCCTTGTGGTTTCAGACATCCCCTTCAAAGATGTTGGTTTCCATGGACTTTTTCAGTCTCATTTCTTGCCGTACCTCTAGCCACTCCGTTTGGTTCATCCTTTCCACAATAGGTTCCTTCACATTCAGTGCCTCTTCTTCAGAACAATTCCTTTGCCAAACCTGGTTTGTACTGTTGCCAGAGCACATTTTTTTTTTCACGTTCCCGGAGCACTGAACTACAGTAAATAATTGTAGATGTGACCCATTCATTTGAGGAGAGGTCAAGACATAGACATTTGGGATTACTAATTACCCTCTAACACAAAGTAGGACTAGGTGACCAAATGCGACACGCACAAGAGTATACCGGAAAATAGTTACAGAAAGTCATTAGTGGTGGCCACAAGGAGAAGGTAGGACACATGGTTTATTTTCTTCAATGGACTATTTTTTCCTTTAATGGTTTAAAGCTATTTCAATCATTACCTGTACACTCAGTGATTGTCCTCCCTTCATTTCTTTTAAAGCCTCCGATTTTCCTATTACTTAATACATAGCCTAGTAATTAAGCTGATGTCTTAAAATCATGAAATTCTAGCTGAAGTAATTTCTATCTTGTAATAAATTAGTGTGTGATATAACATAATGTGTGTGGTATTTTGTTAGGGAAAGAGACTCCATAGGGGACTATAAAATCAACTCCTTGGTCCCATTATGACTAACTAGCACAGCTTCTTTGGGGGAAAATGCTTAATTTATTCCTTCACACTCTTCATCATTTATCTTTTGTTTTGCCTTAATTAGCTTTTTTGTAGATCAAAGCTGAACTCAGGCTTTTCTGATTTGTTCTCTCTACTGTTGCAAGAAAGAAGTGGAAAAAGAGGGAGGAGAATGACAACTCTGACATCTTGATGAAGGAGAATTCAATATTTCGAAAATCCTCATGTCATCAATAAATGCATTAGCCCTTGAGCACCTGGCTTCTTAAGCAAACACTTTAATAAGCAGATGGTTCTGACTGAGTGACCATTTTAAATACTGACGCCACGTAGGCTTTGACAATTTGCTTGAGACAGACTGGTAGGGCTCGTCAATTCTATGGTATCTCCAAGAACGGTAAAGCTATTTGCATTTTCCAAGATGTTAAAAATCAAACTTAAAGTATGCACATATATTTTAATTTAAATTCCACCTCTTGTTGCTTATTTGTGTGTGTGTTTATATGGTGCAAAGGAATTGCTTAAAATAATTCACATCAGGCCATCTCCCCCGCCCCACCTTAAATACACTTTATGCCCCTCACTGACATTTCCATGCTTTTCACCTTGCTTGTCTGTATAACCCTTCTTCTGCTCCTTCCAGACTTAATTTTATCATTTCCTTTACTGAGATTTCACTGATCCTTCTCCAGCCCAAATTAGCCATTCTCTTCCTGTATTCCCCCAGCATTTCATTCATCACAGCTACACTGAATTACAATGCTGAATTCTAAAGGGAAGCAATTGCCTCTACCCGCTCAGTGCTGACATGGGGCAGGAATTCCTTTGAAAATGGAAACACATAATTTTATAATTATATTTATTTTTCATGATTTTCTTGCCATGTGTGTGTTTGAGATTAATTCAAGCTATGATTTGACTTTAAGCATAAATGTAGGAAAGAGTCCTGAAGAAAGGAGTAGAAATACATCTTCTTATTTTGTGTGAAGTGCAATTTATGTATCAGGAAAAAATACAACTTCTAAGTTAGAGATGTCTTTTATAATTTCCTTCTTATTTTCAAGAATGTGTATAAACCTACACTTCTGCACTAAGCCCACTCCATGAATATTTGAGACATAAAAAGTATAGAACTAATATTAGGTTGAGTAACTTGGATGTAATAAAATACATTATGCATTAGGATCAAATCATTTCTGAATAAATATAAACAGCTATTCTAGAGACACAAGCAAATGGATTAATCTCTACAGCAAGAAAGAAACAAAATGTCATGTTTTATAATATATCCTATACATTTTTTACTCTTTCTAAAGTGTTCATTCCCTTGGAGTCTTCCTTAGAAGTGAAGCAAGTCACTTGGTTTCTCAGACATTTCACGAATTCAGAGCAGAGAAAATTTTCAAAGGAAGAAGTTAGTAAATGCTGGACCCTACAATTGCTTTAGACCACACCAATTCTAACAGTTACCATTTATTGAAAAATGACTCTGTGCCAGGCACTCTGCTCAACATATTTTATATTTATTATTCCATTTAATCCTTACAATAATCTTATAAGGCTACAAATATGAAAATATAGCTTGAGAAAATATATGTATTTTGTTGAGGTTCAGACAGCCTTGAAATGTTAGAATGACCGTATACATTTATGTCTAAGTGAGTCTAGACTTTAGAGCTCTCCTGAATCCTTTCTATGCCAGGAAGGAAATGAGAGTGACTTCTAATGTCTCTTTCCTACACTTATGCTTAAAGTCAAATCATAGTCTCTAATGTCTAATAATGTCTCTAATTAATCAACCAATTCTAATGTCTTAAATATTTTCAATTGTATCCCCAGAATTTATTAGGAACTTATATTCTTGCCAACTGTGTTTGAGGTGTCTTGAATCTCTACTCCCTAGTCTAGATGGGTATTTTCATATTATATTCTTTTCTTACTTTTAGTTTATGAAACATTTATTCTTTTTTTAAATGCCAATAAATACAAAGACACAAATGATTGTAAGTACACCGCTCACATAAATCTAGTTGACATTACAAAATAAAAGTAAAGCATTGATGTGCTTATAAAATTGAAATAGTAAAGGCACAACATAAAAATATGAAAGTATTCCTCTCCACCCACGTCAGAGTTCATTGTTCTCCAAATAACCTTTTCAAGAGTTCTATGTAATTCTTTCCTGAAAAATAACACCATCACTGCTTAAGCATATACTTCTATAAATCACTTAAATAAGTCCAATTATCTTTTGTAAAGCTTATTGATTTCACATAACACTTCTTTTACATTTGTCCAGCATATATGGTTCCACCTCATTCTTCTTAACTACTTTATTTTTAATTAACTATAATTTTACTGATTATCAGTTAATAAATGTTTTGGTTGAGTACATGATTTGCTGTTAAATCAGTACTGTAATGAACATCTTTGTACATTTTCTTTGGGTGATATATGCAAGTAAATTCTTACATCATTTCATGATGGTATTGCATATTTATAATTAGTTGCTTAATGTAAACCACTTTTTGCATTGTAAAGGTGTTTGTGGTGGCTTCTCTCTACAAATTAATGATGTTGAAATTCCCTCAACCTTAAGAATCAGATTTGATTCCTCCCTTTCATACACAGCACACAATTAATCAACCAATTCTATTGGCCCAACTTCCAAAATATATCCATTTATCATGACCCATGGTCATGATGTCTCATTGAATGATTGTGACAACCTCTAACTCATCTATTCTCAACACTTTTAGAATGAGCCAAATCATATCATTACTCTGCTGGAAGTCTCATTCTGAGTAAAACCTAAAATCCATGCACGGTGTAAAAGCATTCAGTCATTTGGTCTTTGGCTGTCCTTCTGACTTTGTGTCCCACTCCTCTCTCACTAGCTGGCTGCCTTCTGCTGCCACAGTTGTCAAATATGGCTCCACTTCAGGGCCTTTGCATGGGTGGTTTCCTCCCCTGGAACAGCTCTCAGAGACCCAGTCCCTCTCTCCCTTCCTCTGTCTCTTAAAGCAACTGTCCTTCACCAGCCTATGTAAAAAGCAGTCCCCCAAGGGCATCCTTTCCTTACCTCACTGAGCTATTGTTATTTGTATAAAAAGCTCATCAATACCTGAACTGTTATGAGTTCTTTTCGGATCAATTTTAACTTTAAAAACAAAATCATAGGAGTTCTAAAATATACAGTAGAAAGGATACATGAATAACATCTGTGAATTATTTATAATCATTGAGGGGTAAAGGTATTTCTAAGCAGAGAGAATGAGATCCTGATTTGTTAATACATTATCCATCACTGGTTATTGAATGATTTCTCTTCTTCCCACTGATTTGAAAATATCACTTTCACTTCTCACTGAATTGCTACATCTATAGAAAACTTTTTGGGGGCTACTTATTTTATTTTATTTTTTAAAAGATTTTATTTATTTGACAGAAAGAGAGATCACAAGTAGGCAGAGATGGGGGGGAAGCAGGCTCCCCACAGAGCAGAGAGCCTGATGCGGGGCTCGATCCCAGGACCCTGAGATCATGACCTGAGCTGAAGGCAGAGGCTTAACCCACTTAAGCCACCCAGACACCCCTTGGAGCTACTTATTTTAGACTAAGTTTCTGTATATTTGGATCTACTTTGAGATATTTTCTCATTGCCAGTTTTCCCTTCAGAGAGATCATACCAACTTACAACTCCAACAAATATATGGCATGTTTCATTCACCAGCAATCGGTAATTTACTCTAAGAAACAATTTATATTTGCATATACAGATCTTTAATTATTTAAGGCAGGGCATATACATACACACACACATATATTTGAAAATAATATATAATAAAAACAACTTACTTTTTAATATAAGTATGAGCTTCTTAATAGTAATCATATCTAATTTTGGTCTATAATTACATATATACAAGAATTTTATCAATTGGATTATGCCTTTCAACTGTATTTATGAAATTCTAAAAGGTTTGGGGAAATTATACATCTTTTACATTATAAAATGTTGATTTAAATATTAATAGTATTAAAGATATTATTATTTAATTAATGATATTGCAAGATCTATTTTTTCATGGACTAGGAAAAGTATTATTGTTTAGTGGTTAGCTCTTCAGGCTTTAGATATAGTCTGGCTTGGATTTGAATCATATGATACAGCTTTGTGAAACCACTTTCTTTAGATTCTATATTCTTTTTTTTTTTTTTAAGATTTTATTTTTTTATTTGACAGACAGAAATCACAAGTAGGCAGAGAGGCAGGCAGAGAGAGAGGAGGAAGCAGACTCCCCACTGAGCAGAGAGCCCAATGTGGGGCTCGATCCCAGGACCCTGGGATCATGACCTGAGCCGAAGGCAGAGGCTTTAACCCACTGAGCCACCCAGGTGCCCCTAGATTCTATATTCTTACATTGTAATGGGGATAAAAAAATATCAAACAAGAAGGGTTGTTTCTTTTATTAAATGGGATAAGACATAAATAACTTATTATGGTGACTGGCAAAATTAATATGGTAATTTTACAAAACAAAGTTAAAATATATTATCACATTAAATTCTTGGATATTTGTTACAGTATTTAAAGTCAGACACTGATGTTAAGAAATATGATGCCAACATATTTTGGTTTAGATATATAGCTTTGGGATATTTTCCCCTGTGCAAATTCCAAAATCTCACCATTATCTTTCTAGGTGTCTCTCTCTTGATTAATTCTTCTATGTAACAGCCATACCCTTTGATTCTTTTTGATGCAGGTTTGATACAAGTTCCACAATTATTTCTCATAATCCTTGACTTAGTACTTTTCAGGAGAATGTGCTCTGTCCTGCAGAGATTTCCAGCATCTTAGACCACCATACTTCTCATATTACATTTATCATGTTTATTTCTTTATCCTTAAAACATATGGTCTGTGAATTTCTTTAGTTAATTTAAGCTTTATTTCTTTGAGCTTATGCTTTTGACAGTTTTCATGACATAAAATCATAGTATTTTCATAGAAGTTTTAATTTGATATCAAAAATTCATTTTCCATGATGGGAACTTATTTGCTATACTGCATAAAATATGTCCATATTCTTTAATGTTTCTGGGAGTGAACTCATTGTATTGAAAGTTACTATCACTGAGTTTTCCAAAGTGTCCTTTTTTTAGGCTAATGAACCTTTTCATATATTTATCGATGAGTTTGTAAGTCCTTTTTCAGGCTGGTATGGTTTCCTATTCACATGTTTTAGTCTGATTCAAAAGAAAGGAAGATATTTACATTGTAACCATTTTATTTTTCTATATTGGTGTTATGATGCCTAGGAGACAGTGAGAAAGTGGACAACCAATCAACCCAGTTTCAGGGAAGTTCACTGACCAAAAAGTGGATAGCTTCCATGTCCACTGTAGAAAGCTGATTATAATAGAGACCATCTCACCTCCTCTGACTCCCACAATAGGAGGTACACAGTTCTTTATTAACACTACATAGAACGCCCATTTGCACCAACTTTTGACTGACACCTTTATTTACTTCACAAAATCCTTTCATTTGGAGCCCCACAGACTAAACCAGCACCTTTTGCTCTGAGCTTGGTTGTTTTATTGTTTTATGTTTTTACCAGTAATATATTTGTTAAATCTTCATCCGCCTTAAAAGTGAGATCGCATCAAAATTTAAACCAAAATACTTATTCATGCCACCACCTCCAATAAAATAATACTTAGGATGGAATTCATTTTTTCTTTTCTTTATTTTGTATTTGCACATAGAGCATGTATTAAGTGCAGAAGCAAAACATATTTGTGTGTCAGGTCTGGGAAAATAGACATGATGGATCCAGGTACTTTTCCTAAAATGTCAATTAGGTCATCATGCCAGTAACCTAGAACCTCTCAAGACCATCCCATCATCTTCTTTCAGATGACTCT
The DNA here is from genome assembly GCF_010015895.1 of Lontra canadensis. Taxonomy (NCBI): domain Eukaryota; kingdom Metazoa; phylum Chordata; class Mammalia; order Carnivora; family Mustelidae; genus Lontra; species Lontra canadensis. The sequence goes on from NW_022630997.1 coordinate 36,172,974, forward strand.
TCTTGACCCTTTTCTTTCCCATGATCTGTTTTTAGAAACAGAGAGTTTGGTTGAGTGTGAAACATAATTTTTCGACAGTTTAGAAGCAGGATAGTGGACAAGCCTCTAAGGAGCTGACTTTGAATTTCCTTTTTGCCATTTTCTTGTTTGGAATATTGAGAAATGTATTAAACCTCTCTGAGCCTCTTTTTAATCTCCAGAATGGTAAAAATACCTACCCTGTAGAATTTTCAGAAAATTAGATAAGGTGCTTAAATAACTTGCCACAAACATGATTAGTCACTGATGAATGCCAATTTTCTCCTTTGTGGAAGCTTTAACAGAATTGCGATTGGTCTCTTGTACCTCTTGTATTTCCTTCTCCCTATTTTCCCTATCTTTTCCCTCCTGCCTCCTTCCCAAGAGTGAAAATGCAGCAACTGGAAATGATGTCGTTGCATTATTAAATTTCTGTGTAGGGGACACAGGCAAAAAGTACATTATTATATTGCAGAAGTGCAGTGACAATAGCAAAAAATGCAGGGAAGTAAAAGAATGATTTTTTTTAAGCCACTATAGTTAGGGTTTTCCTCTTTATAACAAATTTAAAAAGTGGGAATGAGTAAGTTGTTCGAAAGAGCTGTTCGCCTGTCATTGTCACATTTCATTATACATGATTCAAACAATTCTCTTCTTATTAATGAGATCTTTGACTGATAACATGATTAAATGACATAAGACTGTGATGCCACATATCTGATTGAAAATGGTCTTGATGTCTAAGAGATGAGTTTTCTAATTTGACACAAAATGAAGCCACCTTAGAGAACTCAACTACTGCATTCTAACTTTTTCAGAGTGTTGCCATTTCTTTTATTTTTCCCCAAGATGACACTGACAACTTCACTGAAATTCTCTGTCACTGTGCTTTGGAAAGACTAATTATGTGTCTTTCCATTCTAAGATATATGCATTAAATAATGAATACTTTCTCAAGTATATTTATGAATCCCAACACCTTAAACATGTTATATGTCAGAACCATCTATTTCTTTGGATAACTCTAAAGTAGTAGACATCAACAGTATGAAAGAGGTCTAAAATTTTGTTTGACATTCTTTGCAAAACTCAGTATAATTTGGAATTTATTTATTCACAATATTCTGGGTGATATTCTGGACACTATGCTAGTTTCTCTGAATTTTACCACTATAGGCAAGTTACAGTAGAAGAAAGTATAGGCAATCAGAATATTAATAGACTATATGTAGAAATTTTAATAGGAAATAGGCTATAATAGATAAACATTGATGAAATAAGAGCCATGGGAACAAACAAATGAATATATTTTCTGATTGGATTATTTTTTTTCAAAGATTTTATTCATTTATTTGACAGGGAGGCAGTGAGAGAGGAAACATGAGCAGGTTAAGCAGGTTAAGAGAGAAGCAGACTCCCCACTGAGCAGGGAGCCCCATGCGGGGCTTGATCTCAGAACCCTGGGATCATGACCTGAGCCAAAAGCAGATGCTTAACCTTAATGACTGAGCCACCCAGGCACCCCCAATTGGATAACCCCCAATTGGATCATTGTGGAATAATTTGTGAAGTGGTATTTGATCTTAGCTTTGAAGAATAAGAATTTTGAATGTGACATTGGAGTAGAGAAAAATACATGCTTTGTACAAAGAGATTCAGGTGGTAGCATAAGAAGAAAGCTAGTAGCTAAAAGAAACATTATGATAAACTAGCTCAATACCAAAAAAATGTGTATTAAAGTGGAATTTTTTAATCCATTCATCTGTTGAAGGGCATCTTGGTGCCTCCATGGTTTGGCCATTTTGGTCATTGCTGCTATGAACATTGGGGTGTATGTGCCCCTTCTTTTCACTACATCTGTATCTTTGGGGTAAATACCTAGTAGTGCAGTCATGGGGTCATAGTGTAGCTCTATTTTTAATGTCTTGAAGAACCTGCATACTGTTTTTCAGAGTGGCTTTACTAGCTTGCATTCCCACCAACAGTGTAAGAGTGTTCTCCTTTCTCCACAACTTCTCCATGCTTGTTGTTTCCTGTCTTGTTAATTTTGGCCATTCTACTAGGTAAGATGGTATCTCATTGTGGTTTTGATTTGTATTTCCCTGATGGCTAGTCATGTTAAACATTTTTTCATGTTTCTATTAGCCACTGTATGTCCTCTCTGAAGAAGTGTCTCTTCATGTCTTCTGCCCATTTCCTGACTGCATTTTTGTGAGGGTTATAGAAGGGAGGGGAGTGGGGGGGGTAGGGTAACCCAGTGATGGGTATTAAGGAGGGTATGTGTTGGGATGAGCACTGGGTGTTATATGCAACTAATGAATCATTTAACACTACAACAAAAACTTATGATGTATCATATACTGGCTAACTGAACATAATAAAAAAAAAGAAAAAGAAAAACTTCCAGAAATATTTAAGCATTGCTGAAACTGAGAAAACTGAACCACCTCAAATAAGTTGGTGCCAGCTGAGAGACAGCAAGTCTTTTCAAATTGAGATTTTTTTCTCCTGTAGCTGAATGACATGTCTTATTTACAACAATTTTCGAATAATGATACCATTTATGCAGAAAGATAAAGTGTGAAGAAATCATATAAAAACATAAAAAGTTTAGTCTAATTATTGTGAGAAATATATATACTGCTAATTTATTTATATCCGGGCATTGACTGAAATCCAAAAGAAAATATGCTAATGTATTACGAATATATGGTTTAGCTGGTGGAAATCTAAATATTCTAAATTTCTTCAAGTACTATGATCCAGTAGTGATAAATATTTTTAGAAAAAATTTTTGAAATTTCATTAACTTCTTCCCTTGATCAATTAACAGTTGTTTGAATTTGCAATTTTGGATAGGTTACAGAAGTTTGTAAAACCACAAAATAAAGCATGATAGGCTCTAAATTTTACTAAGTCAGTGAGTTCCTAAAGATGAAGTTTAGTCTGTTAGTGAAAACTGTATCAAATTGGGTCAAAAGCAACAAAATGCTGACAGATGGCACAGGGGATTATGAAAAGTCTTTTCAAATATTTCAAACATAAAAGTAATTCAGAACACGAAGTCCCAAGTCCATTAATAAATAAAGAGCATATGAAATCTACAGTAACATCAAAATAGCTGTGCTGTTGACTTGCTTTTAAGATAGGTGTCTAACAAGAGATGTTTTCTTTTAAGATGATGTAGTAATCAATGAGGGTAAAAGTGATAGAAATAAACACTTTCAACATTTAAGGCAAACAAACCACTACCTAGGTGACACACATTCCAAGGTGTTGAAAACTAGATAATAAATTGTTACAATTCTGTAAACCTATGAAGGAACTTGAATGGTGCTTTCTAATATTACATGAATATGTAGAATAAGGAATGATTAACAAGTTGTGAGGCACTGGATTTTAAATAGGATTAAAAAAGAAATGAGAAGGAATGTAAAAGGAATTTTTGAAGAGGCACTAGTATAAAAATTTAAAAGTCATTTGTTTAAATAAAACTTAAAAGATTTTTTTTTGTTTGAATCAGAAGGTTTTCATTAGTCAATATAGAATACATTAGAATCACACTTAAATGTGTGATGTAGTTAAACTGGCAAAGCTAATCATTTCTTCTCTATTCATTGCTGTATGTCCCAATCTTTTTCTGAAATACTGGCACTAATTTATAATTACTAAGAAAGCATTGCCTGGGAAAATTTATTCCATTATTATAATTTACTTTATGTATCATATGTTCTGGAATCTTTACCAATACCTAATGGAATTTTATTTATTTAGTTGGTCAGTTAGTTGGTTAGTATTATTTAATTATGCCTTAGTTATGTCAACTTTATACAGGCACGGTTTTTCTTATGGACTTTTTAACATGCAAATAAATTAATAAGATAACTTTTTTTCTGTTGTGCTTCAAATACTTACCCATGAAGGAGTACATTTTTAAAAAATCTATGCCTTACTCAAACTGATATTTTGCTAAAACCTGTGAAAGATATCTAGGAGGGGATACAGTTGATAAGAATTTTTCAGAAATAGATGCATTTTCCAAGATCAAATACTACTCTTGTTTGCATAATTCTAGTCATAGTAAACATAACTCAGACCACAATTAACTTAAAATGATATTAAACTTAAAATTAACTTAAAATGATATCAATTAGGAGTTTAATAGAATTTATAAAGTATTTCCAAATCTGTTATCACAATTAAGTGATACTTTAAAAAAGATATTTATTAAGTTTTGCCTTCACTAAAGGGACATTTATAGAGTACTTGATATATCTGCTATCGTTTCATATGATTTTTAGCTAGCTCTTTTGCATTTACTTCTTTACAGAGCTATTACAGTTTATTTGTTAGATTAAGTGGAAAACTGAGGTGAGGCTTTGATTGAGGTTAAATTAATTATAGCATTAATATAGTATGGCATATTAATTATATCATGCTTATATTAACTAATCTGGAGAACCAACTTCTTAATAATATTAAAAATCTTTACACAAGAATATGAAAAATCTCTCCATTCGGTTTTAGTTTTGTGACTTTTTAATTTATTTTATACTGTTAAATAAAAGGATTTCACAGTTATTTTAGACTTGTCTTAAGTAACTTCCTAGTGCTGAAGAATACAGGGCTTCTCCAGCTCACACACCAAAAATTCATTACCCAGAAGAACCATCTACAGATTAAGAGGGAAGTGTAGATGGGTTGACATTCTTAGCAGCTTTTTCTGCAACAACCTAGCAAGTGACCCTCATGCTTGCTCCTTTACCAGGTATATACTCAACATTCTGGGCATCAGGGACAAAGGCCTTGCCTTTTGCAGAAGTACTTTCCAGAATGTCAAAGAGCTTGCTTCCATTCTTCATTAAGATCTTGTTGCCTTTCTGTCTTTCAGGCATTGCTTTGTCTGGCATGAAGCACCTCTACCTGTTCTGTACCATTTTTATAAATAAATTTTAAAAATATGTATGATTTTCATCATTTGTGGGGCCTGGAGAAGCAGGTCCAGTGCATCTTCAACATATGGAAAAATGCAAAAAGTACTTCAATGGAAAAAGTACTCCATTCCTAGACCTGTGATAAACTTTTGCAAAACATAGTTAACACCCACTAATTGTGTTTCTTAGATTGCTCAACCTGTATTACTCTGGTTTATGGCCCCATTGTCCTTCAAACAACCACTTATCAGGAACATCAGTGTCCTCTAGTGAATAAAGTATCTTTGTATAGTTCCAATTTCTTTAATCTGTAAATTTTTGCAAGCTTATTTCTTTTCCTTCACCCAAGTAATGTTCAATTTTTTTATCTTAATTTGATTCTATAAAATGTTCCTTCTAAATAGTCCAAAAGGTTATTCACTTATTTTTCTTTGTAAAATAAGAAAAAGTATCATCAATTTACACCACCCATGAAAAATGAAGAATATAACATGCTATTATTTCTGTCCCTGAACATACACATGTTGACTGATAATAAGCTGAAGACTTCTATTCAGATGATCGTTACATATTTTCTTTTTATCTCTTATTTCTGGATTGACTTACCATCAAGACATTTATCTAGATATTATTTTTACCATATTGGCTAAATTGCTCACAGACACTTCTTTTAGATCTTGCCTTGTATTGGGGCCTATGGTATGATTTTTTTTTTTATTTTCAATGTAACAGTATTCATTGTTTTTGCACCATACCCAGTGCTCCATGCAATCCGTGCCCTCTCCAATACTCACCACCTAGATCCCCCAACCTCCCATCCCCCCACCCCTTCAAAACCCTCAGATTGTTTTTCAGAGTCCATAGTCTCTCATGGTTCACCTCCCCTTCCAAGTTCCCTCAACTCCTTCTCCTCTCCATCTCCCCTTGTCTTCCATGCTATTTGTTTATGCTCCACAAATAAGTGAAACCATATGATAATTGACTTTCTCTGCTTGGCTTATTTCACTCAGCATAATCTCTTCCAGTCCTGTCCATGTTGCTACAAAAATTGGGTATTCATCCTTTCTGATGGAGGCATAATACTCCATAGTGTATATGGACCACATCTTCCTTATCCATTTGTCCATTGAAGGGCATCTTGGTTCTTTCCACAGTTTGGCAACTGTGGCCATTGCTGCTATAAACATTGGGGTACAGATGGCCCTTCTTTTCACTACATCTGTATCTTTGGGGTAAATACCCAGTAGTGCAATTGCAGGGTCATAGGGAAGCTCTATTTTTAATTTCTTGAGGAATCTCCACACTGTTCTCCAGAGTAGCTGCACCAACTTGCATTCCCACCAACAGTGTAAGAGGGTTCCCCTTTCTCCACATCCTCTCCAACACATGTTGTTTCCTGTCTTGCTAATTTTGGCCATTCTAACTGGTGTAAGGTGTTATCTCAATGTGGTTTTAACTTGAATCTCCCTGATGGCTAGTGATGATGAACATTTTTTCATGTGTCTGATAGCCATTTGTATGTCTTCATTGGAGAAGTGTCTGTTCATATCTTCTGCCCATTTTTTGATATGATTGTCTGTTTTGTGTGTGTTGAGTCCCCCAAACTACTAGAACTCATACAACAATTCAGCAACGTGGCAGGATACAAAGTCAACGTACAGAAATCAGTGGCTTTCTTATACACTAACAATGAAAATACAGAAAGGGAAATTAGAGAATCGATTCCATTTACCATAGCACCAAGAACCATAAGATACCTGGGAATAAATCTAACCAAAAAGGTAAAGGAACTATACTCGAGGAACTACAGAACACTCATGAAAGAAATTGAAGAAGACACAAAAAGATGGAAGACCATTCCATGCTCTTGGATCAGAAGAATAAACATTGTTAAAATGTCTATACTGCCTAGAGCAATCTATACTTTTAATGCCATTCTGATCAAAATTCCACCAGTATTTTTCAAAGAGCTGGAACAAATAATCCTAAAATTTGTATGGAATCAGAAGAGACCCTGAATCGCTAAGGAAATGTTGAAAAACAAAAATAAAACTGGGGGCATCATGTTACCTGATTTCAAGCTTTACTACAAAGCCATGATCACCAAGACAGCATGGTACTGGCATAAAAACAGACACATAGACCAGTGGAACAGAATAGAGAGCCCAGATATGGACCCTCAACTGTATGGTCAATTAATCTTCGACAAAACAGGAAAAAATATACAATGGAAAAAAGACAGTCTCTTCAATAAATGGTGCTGGGAAAACTGGACAGCTATATGCAGAAGAATGAAACTCGACCATTCTCTTACACCATACACAAAGATAAACTCAAAATGGATAAAAGATCTCAACCTGAGACAGAAATCCATCAGAGTCCTAGAGGAGAACATAGGCAGTAACCTCTTCGATATCAGCCACAGCAACTTCTTTCAAGATATGTCTCCAAAGGCAAAGGAAACAAAAGCAAAGATGAACTTTTGGGACTTCATCAAGATCAAAAGCTTCTGCACAGCAAAGGAAACAGTCAAAAAAACAAAGAGGCAACCCACGGAATGGGAGAAGATATTTGCAAATGACAGTACAGACAAAAGGTTGATATCCAGGATCTATGAATTGTTTTTTAATGGGTGAAGTACTTTTATCAATTTTCTTTAGAGACTTTGTTTGAGTGGCAGCTTTTTAACTCCTTCATACTTAGTGGTATTGAGCTGAATTAGAAATTCTTGTATCACAGGTCTTTGAAAATAAAAGCGAAATGTAAAGATATCTTACCTGCACATGATATTAAAAAATAAAACTTTGATATCATTTCTGCACAAAAATCTATGCTAGATTTTTATGTTGTGATACCTTTACATTATTTTTAGCTTTTAAAAATGATCTTCTTTTATTCTACAATTTTCAATACAGCTAAACATTGAGATGTTAAGGTGGATGGCTGCATAATTTATAAAAAGACTGATTAAGCCTAAGTAAGACCTGTCAGAGATTTTTTTTTGAGCCTGTATTCAAGTAATTACTTCAAAGTAACATAATTTTCCAGGAATGAAAAACATTTAGTAAGAACAAATTATGATTGGTGGGGAAAGAAAGCCAAACAAAAGAGAAATAGAAAAAGGTGATACCACAATGTATATTTATAAGGCTTATAACTTACTAGATAATGATTTCTGCATGATGGTTTTGTATTTATTCTACTTGACTTAGTGTTTTATACTTTTATATTATCATAGTCAGTAAATGTGATTGCAGAAAATTAGAAAATTCAATTAAAAAGTGAAAATATTGTGTTCTCACCAAAAAACACCAATGGTGTTTTAGTATAGATCCTTTTGTTTATTTATTGTTTTAGTGAGATTAACTAAAAGGAGACTATCCTGTCCTTTTTAAAATTTGGCATATTTTCTAAAATGTTCCCCCTTAACAAACATTTTCAGTTTCTTCTATTAAAAACAAACAAACAAACCTGGAATTGTTGACAAAATGCTTAAATATATTGTTAAATTAATAATCTTTTATTTTTTGGATACAAAAGCCATCCTAGGAATTACATTTTCAATGAAAAATATCAACATTTTTAGAATAAAACTCTAATAAATATTTATTTCTACATGTAAATACACTATCAAAATATGCTGCTTTAAGCTTTTTTCAGCTCTGTAGATTCATCAGCATTAAATATACCCTTTGTTGACAGAAAATTTTACAAAAGGGTTATTATTTAATATGTGTAATTTCCTACATGAAAGTTAAGAGAAGTCTCTCCTCAAGACATTGTAATCACTTGATTCCATATTTTTAGATTAAAGTGGAATGTTTTGTTGACTAATAGTGTGTAATCACCTTACTTCTTTTGCTAATTCACATAATTGCTGAAGATTCAGTTTATATCTATTCTGCACATTGCTTGAAAACATGCGGTAAGATAGTCTGAAATCGAATTGAAAAAATAATCTCCGTAATTGCCTACAGGCAAGTTGCGTGTTTTTCTAAAAATGTTTTTAAATTCATGTGAAAATTAATGAAAATATTTAATCAGAAATTGCAAAAACAATAAGCATTCACTAAACTACTTCTCTTACTGCTTTTAAATTTGTTTTGGTGCATCTCATTATCTAATTTCATTTTTAAAATTAAAAAATGCAGCATTAAGAAAATATTAAAAATTCAAATTGTCAATAACTCAATGGCTATACTACAATTTAATTTGATTTCTCTGTCTCTCTCTCTACCTATCATCTATCTTGTCATTTGCTTTATGTCATAACCTACATTTATATACATTTAGAGATGTATTATACTCTTGAACTTATAGTATACTCTTCCATATTGCATTTCAAATATTATTATATAAAAATGTCCTATGAGGGCCCCTGGGTGGCTCAGTGGGTTAAAGCCTCTGCCTTCGGCTCAGGTCATGATCTCAGGGTCCTGGGATCGAGCCCTGCATCGGGCTCTCTGCTCAGCAGGGAGCCTGCTTCCCCTTCTCTCTCTTCCTGCCTCTCTGCCTGCTTGTGATCTCTCTCTGTCAAATAAATAAATAAGATCTTTAAAAAAATTAAATAAAAATGTTCTATGAGGGACACCTGGGTGGTTGGTTAATCAGTTGGTTAAGAAACTGCCTTTGGCTTGTTCCAGATGGAGTCCTGCATCAGTCTCCCTTCTCAGCACGGAGTCTGCTTCTTCCTCTGACCCTCCCCCTTCTCATGGTCTCTCTCTCTCTCTCTCATTTTTTATCTCTCAAATAAATTTATATAATTTTTTAAAAAGATGTTCTACAAATTAACATAATGCCTTCAATTACCTTCCTAAGATTGCATTGATCTGAGAGGCAGACTATCATAATAATATAATTATATTACCTATAATCAAACATAATGTATTTCTTTTAGTTAGACTGTTCTCCATAATTGATCAATAATAGATCACACAAAAATGTGATTGTATTTGATGAGCACATTTTGGTTCTTCTAAAAACTGACTCTAGGAGGAGATTCACAAACATGAGCATTCACAGTTTCACTAAAACTATCTGTAGCTTCTGTCTTTTGCTGCTCATTTTTATGTTACAAAACAGTAATACCAACTTCAATAGGTATTACTAGTGTTGGATTATGACATCATTTAATTTCTGACTTATGCTTGTAAAACTTTACCCCAAATTTATTTAATCTCCATTTTAATGTCTCCAGAGAGTGAATATTTTTCCATGTGCAGTATTGTTTTCTCTAATGTATTCACATACTTTTGTTTAGCAATAAAGTAGATGTCAAATCTTTTACTATAATTTCTAGCATATACTGAATATATTGTAGATAATAATCCATTTCCATTTCATACAGCTATTTATTGTCATCTTTAAAATATTATACTTGTTCAGGAGCACCTGGGTGGCTCAGTTGGTTAAGCATCTGCCTTCAGCTCAGGTCATGATCCTGGGGTCCTGGGGTGGAGCCCCACATCAGGCTCCTGCTTAGTGAAAAGCCTGCTTTTTTCGCTCTTTCTCTGGCACTCTTCCTGCTAGTGCTCTCTCGCTCTCTGTCTCACTAGCTCTTGCTCTATCTCAAGTAAATAAATAAAATCTCCAAAAAATAATAAAATAAATAAAATTTTACCTGTTTAAACAAAATTAAAAAAATTAAATTCCACAACAAATTGTTAACACTAATGGAATAAGCTCTAAAAGGCCAATATATCTTGTCGATGTGCAAAATGAGAGGTAAACTTATTTTATTCTAAGTAATTCAAAATAAATCTTAATAAAATGTAAGTGCCTCATCAGTACCAATTAAATATAAATGACATATTTCCCTAACTATTATAATAAAGGAATGTTGGAATTTCTTAAATGTTTTGTAATAAAATTGATCTGGATTTTTATTAAAGATAGCTAGTATTACAATTCTTTCTCAGACTGTCTTATAAAACATTCTAGTATTTAGTTGTTATTGGTTGAAATTTTAATGTCAAAATGTATAACAATTGCCTACATAAGAAAACTATGACAGTAATTACATTATTAAAAGAAAATTATTTTATTAACCTATAATGGTAGGTCAAAATTCACAATTAAATTTAGAAAGGGCATTAATATAAAGTTGATGCCAACTTTTACTTTATAGAAATTGATATTGTTATCCATGGCATCACAGTGTGAGAGCATTATAGGACCAAATCATATACCAAGACATACTGATTTTTTTTCTAGTAAGGATAACTTTATTCTGGTAATGATAGGTTTCCACAGAAACAGAAAGATTTAGGAAACAATTTTGTTTTTAACTATGTAGGTTTGGGGCTCAATCTAAGTAGTAGATAATACTTTTTAAAAACTTTACTATTTCTTGATTGTTTTGTCCCCAGTTATTAAAGGGTAATATACATATAAACCGTTTTACTCACTGCAGTTGCCTTCAAGGTAGACACACTCAGAATAAACCACTATGGACTGGTAAGCATCTGCATTTCACCAAGAAATGAAAGCTTAAAAGAAAGAATTCCAAATTAAAAAATAAGTACAGAAAAAGAAAAAACATTTTGATGAGAAAAAGTGTCTACTGTATCATTATTTAAACAGCAAAACAGTAAAACATCAAAAAATAAGTTTGATGGGTTCTTGCCTCTAGAGATATTGTTAATATTAAAAATACACTAATTAATAACATGGGGGAAAAACTAAAACACAATATGAATGTGTTTTAAAACCTATAGCATATGAATAAAACCTATAGCATATGAATAAAACTATGTATTATTATAAGTAATTAAATAGATAACAAAGATAATAAATCAAAACCAAAAGATATTTGTGAAATGATAGTAGAAAAAGGAATAGTTGAGTTAAATTTGCTCTATCTGAAATTTCTTTACTCTGCTTTTTCTGCACTTTAAAAAGCTACATTATTAACTGAAACAGTTAACTTTCACTATGAAGAATGTTAACAGAAGTCTAGAAAATTCACAATGAAATTTGATGCTTTGGTTTCCTGTTAAGATATGCATATTTGTGAACAAGTACAAATTTATGTTAATTTGACAGTTTTAAAATGTGATTAAAATATTCCTGTATTTTCTAAATGAACAGAAATATGTAAAAATTAGAAATCATATATTTACTTCAACTTTTAAGTGTTTTTATATTTTACATATTCATATCAAGTGCATGCACATTGACAAAATTCATATAAAACTGAAAATATGTGGAACTTTAACCTTCATTTTATTAAGTATTAAACTACTACAAATGTAATTTATTTATAATATATTGCATATTATATATATATCATATTCATTACATATATTTTAAATGATTGGATGACAATTTTAACACACTGTTAACCACATCATTAACTTGTAATTAAATTAAAGTGGGTCAAGATACATAAAAGGTAAGTTAGCAAACCTAAAGGGAGAAATAGAAAAATCCTAAAACATAGTTGGAGATATTAACATTTCTTTTAATTTGGAAAAAGTAGGTAAGATTGCATTAAGCATATAGTATATTAGCCTACTTGACATTTCTTTAAAAGCTTTTTTGAGATTAAAATTCTTTTACCATACTCTTCATTTATTTCATGTGTACAGTTCGATGTTTTTAAATTCATTCGCAAAGCTGTGCAAACATCACTACTATCTCATTTAGGACATGCTTGTTTGAAAGAAACCCCGTAGACATTTTCATCCGATTCTATCCCTTATATCCCCCACCCCAACCCCCACCTCAGGCCACTACCAATCTACTTTCTGTCCCAATAGATTTGTCTATTTTGGACATTTCATGAAGATGGAACTATACAGTATGTAACCCACTGGGACTGGCTTCTTTCATTTAACACAATGTTCACACCGTCATATTCATCAGCCCTTCATTCTTTTTTATTGTTGAATAATATCTCATTATATGGATATATTTCATCTTTTATTTATCTAGTCATCACTTAGTAGAAATTTGAGTTGTTTTCATCATTTGGCTATAATGAATAATGCTGCTAAGAATTTTTGTGCATAAACTTTTGTGTCAGGTATGTTTTCATTTCTCTGTGACTGAGTTTTATAGAACATACACCCAACAGCAATAGAATATATGCTTTTGGAAAGTGATGTAATACATTTGTCTTGTCAAGATCAATCAGTAAATGGGGTCATAAAGTTTCAACACATTTTTAGTAATTGAAAGCTTACAGGATATAAGCTTTGACAAAATAGAATTAAATTAGAAGCAAATAATGTATTGCTAAATGTTTTTATATTCTTAATGCTTAATTCAATGGTAGAAATTAATTTTTGACTTGCATATGTATATCATTTCATTTCTTTCTTGTGTAATATCATTCCATCCTACTATTTTTTCTGATACTGTAAATTTTCTTCTACTTCTATTCAGTTTTTCATTATTGCTATTTTAAAAATATTTTGTGTCCTACTGGGGAAATTTCATGCCAAAATGTTTAAAGTAATCTTCTCTCTCCCTCCTCCCCCCTTTTTTTGCACATATGCAGACATATTTATTCCTTGATTTAATCTGCTGCAGATTTCCTTATGAAAGATAATTGTGCTTTAGAGCAAAAAATATGTACTTACCTCTTTTGGGAGTTGAAATGGGTTTTTTAAATATTTTTAGTGGTTTCCTTTTCTTTTCATAATTTCTAAGATTCCCCTTTCTGCTAAAGAGTGCCCTTTTCTTGTTTGTTAGGGCAGCAGGAAATAGACTTGGTATTTTAAAAGATATGTAAATATAATTTGTTATCTTTTATGTAAGTTGATCAATACCTCCAGCTATCCTTCAGAATAGTGTGCAAATACATGACAAAAAGTTGTGAAATGGTTACAGGAAATATTTGGCAAAATGTACCACTTTTCCCATGTAATTAATGCTCTACCTGCAGGATGATAGAGATTTTATTTTTTAGTCATCAAGGGTTCTAATCATTGCCTCACAATTTTTTTCTGATTCCTTAATGTTGTGATGATACCAATACACAAAAATAAGATGTCTTTAATATTTCTTGCTAAGATTGAATCTTTTTTTTTAACTTTATGTGCTTATGGATGCCATCATTTCCTCATGTTATAAATATAGACTTTACTAGCAGAAAGAAATTAGTCCATTCTGTGTTGAACTTAGGTGTTTCCAAAGATGGGATTTCTTTTTGGAGAAGAATATCCTTCCTTCTGTGGTAAAATAGCATACACTTTGAAGACAGACAAACTTGAAAACAAATTCCAGTTTTTCCCATTAAATGTGTGAGCATAGGCATTTAATACACTCTATTAGCATCAGGTTTCCCTTTTCAAAATTGAAAATGATAATATTTATCATGTGGGTGGATCAGAGATTCCATAAACACAGAAGAAAAGTCAACAAAGAATACACAGCTTTCATAAACCATTGATACCTGATTCAAAATTTCTTTCAGATTTCCCATACTGGTTAAGTCAATTGGCATTTGAAGTTATTTTATCCTTCATGTTAACCGTTGGAGTGAAGATAGGTTTCTAAAATTTGTTCTAGTTCTTTCTAAACAGTTTCCTTCCTAAAAAGGTTTTGGGGCCTCTGATAGGTCAATATTCCCTTGGACTCTGCATCACTCCACATCAAAGGTAAAAAGAACAAAGAGAATAAAGCCTTTGAAAAAGAAGAAGGAATCTAAGATTTAGTAGTCCTGATTCTAAAGAAATCATTTTGTACTTGAACTATTTCATAAATTCTCCTGAGGGTGAAGTGAGTGTAGAGTTACTATAAGCTATTAGAGGTTTTATTAACAAATGCTAACAATTCTACAGAATTAGTGTGAAAATTCCCAAAACTCTGTAAAGCTAAACAAATTAATCAGCAAGTAAACAAGCAAAGTAAAAGAATTTCCACTAAAATTTGTTTTCACACCCTCTAATTAGAGCCATGTTTTTCCTATTTATGTCTGAGTTCACTAATATTTTATATATTAATGGGTTTGTTTCTGAAATTTCCACTCTGAACTGTATATGGTAAATACTACCTAAATAACTATTGTCATAAAATATATCTTTGAAAAAAAAGTTATTTATTTTAGAGAAAGAAAAGAGAGGGAGTGGGGGGAGGGGCAAAGGGAAAAGAAGACAGAGAATTCTCAAGCAGACTTCCTGCTGAATGCTGAGCTGATGTGAGGCTCAATCCCAGGACCCCTACCTAGATCATGACCTGAGTCAAGATCGGGACCTGGCTGCTTAATCAACTAAGCACCCAGGCATCCCTATTGCTATAAAATATATCTCAAGGAAAATTCTCATGTTTTGCTTTTCTTCAGAATTTTGTAACTACTCTTGTTGTTATAAAACAACTTTCATAAATAATAGGATATCATTATAAATACAATGTTTTAATTAATCCAAAATTATATTTATATTTAATCTACCTATGAATATATTTATTTTTGAATTTTCTCCATAACAGTATTTTTTTAGATCTCAAAAAGTCTTTTGTTAGTTCCCATGTAATAGATGTCATATGGGATAAAATTCTCTTATACTGATGTAATTATCACATATCCCTGTGTATATGGATTAACAATGTACCTGGAATGTGATAAGAATTCAATAACATAAAAAATAATTCAATAACTTTCACTTTTTCTTCCTAAAATGTTTTTACTATGTCCTTCATTCTATAATTTAGGTATCACCACATCATAAGAAAATAATATATTCAGGAGTGTAGTATCAGTTTTATTTGGCAGGAGACAAATAATTTAAGTAGGGATAGTCTTTAGGAAATCTCCAAACACTATTTTAATGTTCCTAAACAGAATGGATACAGTGACACCTCTAACAAAACTCGTGAAAATATTTTGTGAGTCTAGACATTTAATCTAGTTGCCATGCATCTAGTCTGATTTTGGTTACTCAACAGGAGAGAGATAACGTCTCCCCATGGACAGTAAATGTATTAAACTTAAGTTTTCTGGGAGCTTTGCTGCCTAATGAAGAACATCTGGCTATTTAGAAGCAGGCAGATGCTCAAAAATTTTTTTCATTTTTCATAAAAATTGTCTGTTACCTGGCAGCAGTCCTAGTATGAGTTCCTAGAAAATACAAATGTTCCATTCATTCATACATTTAAATTATATGGTAGCTAAAGTTCGCAGAATCACAGGGGTTAGTTTATTTCTATGTTATATTGCAACTATAATTAAGAAATTATCTTTGTTTCTTATCCACCTGTATTTTGTCAGAGTATGTACCACTTCCTTGTTCTAGTGGAAGATTTTGCTTTCTAGAGAAAAGCCAAAAGGCTTCTTTAATTTCCCAAACACTAAAAACCAGAAAGTGAAAACACAGAAGTTTTTAAAAAAATACATCAAATAGAGGCACCTGGGAGGCTTAGTAAGTTAAGCATCTGCTTTCAGCTCAGATCATGATCCCGGAGGTCCTGGGATGGAGCCCCAAATCCAGTGCCCTACTTAGTGGGGAGTCTCCTTCTCTCCCTCTCTCTGTCCTCCCCCCTGTTCATGTTCTCTCTCTTTCTCTCTCTTTTTCTCTCTCTCTTAAAAATAAAAAAAAATCTTAAAAAATACATCAAATATATTTTCCCTTAAATATTTTTTAAAGTCATAGAGGGAGGGACTTCTGGATGGCTCAGTCCATTAAGCATCTGCCTTCTGCTCAGGTCATGATCCCAGAGTCCTGGGATCAAGCCCCGAATTGGGCTCCCTGTTCCTCAGGGAACATGCTTCTCCCTCTCCCTCTACTTGCTGCTCCCCCTGCTTGTGGACTCTCCCTCTCTCTCTGTTTAATAAATAAATAAAATCTTTTTTTTTTTTAAGTGAACTTGTAAAGGGAAGGTGGTATAAAGGGGTGCCTCATGTAAAATGACTGGTTGGTGTACTATAGATTTAAATCTGCATTCTATATGGAATGATGAAATGATTAATGGGATGAACATAATGATAAATTTAAATTACAGAGATTGATAAACCATGAAGTTCCAGATTAAAGAATCAAGATTTGAAAGTATTTATTCATTTGAAAATATTTCTCTCTTAAATGAATTAGCTATACCATTTCAAATCCATTTGAATGTTGAGTGTAGTGTAGACATTACAAAATTAAGAAACGCTATGGAAACTAAAAATATATAGTCCTGGGAGGTATTTTCCAGGAATGTTTGCTTCTTGTTCTTTTTTTTTTAATTTTACTTATTTATTTGACAGAGATCACAAGTAGGCAGAGAGGCAGGCGGAGGGGGGCGGGGAGCAGACTCTCTGCTGAGCAGAGATCCAGATGCAGGGCTCGATCCCAAGACTCTGAGATCATGACCTGAGCTGAAGGCAGAGGTTTTAACCCACTGAGCCACCCAGGTGCCCCATATTTGCTTCTTATTTTTAAAAGAACTTGTCATCATAAAAACTTTCAAATACACAAAAATAAGAGTAATACAATGAAAACACACATACTTATCACTATGCCTCTTATGTGATCAATTTATGATCAATTATGTTTAATCTGTAGTCCTCCAAAATCCAAAACATCAACTCATATTGTTTTTTTGTTTTGGTTGGTGTGGGTGAGTTGGGAAATAATTCATAGATCGTAAATTTCATCCTTTTGAAGTGTACATGTAAGTCATTTTTACCATATTCACCAGATTAATGTACTTATCACCCCAAAAAGAAACCCTATAGTCATTATTTGTGAGTCTAATTCCTCCTTTCCTTCCTCTAGCCCCTGGCAGGCACAGATATATTTTTGTCTCTATGAATTCCCTTATTCTGGATTGATCTATATGATTCACATAGAAAGAATCATGTGACATGACTTTTTTTATCTGACTCTATCACTTAGTACAATGTTTTCAAAGTTTATGTACATTAAAACATGCATTACGGCTTCATTCTTTTTTGTGGCTGAGTAATATTCCACTGCATGGTTATTTCACATTTCATTTATGTGTTCATTAACTGATGGACATTGGATCATTTCCATGTACCAGCTATGTGATTAGGGTTGCTATGAACATCTGTGTACCTTATTTTGTTTTCGATTCTCTTGAGTATACACCTATATGTGGAATTACTGGATCATATGATAACTCATTTTTAAGAAACTTTTTCTATCATTGAATAATCTTGGCACCTTTGTCAAAAATCAATTGACCATTGATGTATGGATGTATATTTGGACTATCAATTCTATTCCTTTGATCTACATGTCTATATAGTTTTTGCTCTTTATTCTATTAATATAGTTTATTATATTTCTTGATTTTCACATATAGGACCAGCTTGTATTTCTGGGATGAATCTCACTTTGTCATGGTGTAGTCCCTATTTTATGTTGCCAGATTCAGTTTGCTAATATTTTGTTGAGGATTTTTGTGTCGATATTCATAAAAGATATCATTCTGTAGTTTTTTTTTCCTCATAATGTCTTTGTCTGGTTTATTTATCAGGACAATGCTGGCCTCATAGAATGAGTTAGAAAGTGTTCCTACCTTTTCTATTTTTTGGAAAAATTTGTGAAAGATTGATGTTATTTTGTGAAATCATCCTGGGCTTTTTCTTTCTGTGATATTTTTAAAATTACTAGTTCAATTTCTTTACTTTATTCAGTTTTTGTTTCTTTTAAAGTGGATTTTTGGGGCATCTGGGTGGCTCAGTGGGTTAAGCCTCTGCCTTCAGCTCAGGTCATGATCCCAGGGTCCTGGGATCGAGCCCCACATCGGGCTCTCTGCTCAACGGGGAGACTGCTTCCTCCTCTGTCTCTGCCTCTCTGCCTACTTGTGATCTCTGCCTGTCAAATAAATAAATAAAATCTTTAAAAATATATATTTAAAAAAAATAAAGTGGATTTTTATTGTTTGTGTCTTTTTAAGAATTCGTCCACATATCTGGTTATCTAACTTATTAGCATAGGTGTTTCCATAGTATTCACTCATAATCCTTTTTATTTCTGTAAGGTTGGTGATAATGTCCGCTCTTTCATTCATGACTTTAGTAATATGAGTCCTCTCTCATTTTTCTTGGTCAGTTTAGCCAAAGCTTTGTCAATTTTATTGATTTTTCTTCAAAGAATCAACTTTTTTTATTGTTGTTACTTTGCTCTATTTTCTACTTTCTTGTACTGTTACTATATTTTATTTTCATTATTTATCTTTGTTCTTCCTTTCCTGCTTTCTTAAAGTGGAAGTTTAGTTCATTAATTTGAGAGTTTTTTTCTTTATTTTTCAAAAGATTTTATTTATTTATTTATTTGAGAGAGAGAAAGAGCATGAGCAGAGTGAGGGGCAGAGGGAGAAGCAGACTCCCTGTTGAGCAGGGAGCCTGATGCAAGGCTTGATCCCAGGACTCCAGGATCATGACCTAAGCCAAAGGCATGCTTAACTGACTGAGCCACCCAGGTGCCCTGAGAGTTTTCTTTTTTAAAAAGAAGAGTCCACAGTTACAAATTTTCCTCTAAACATGCTTTAGCTCAGCACCATAAGTTTTGTTTTGTTTTGCTTTTTTACATTTATACTCATCCTATCTAATTTGTTTTGTGATATCTTCTTTGACTCATTGGTTATTTAGGAGTACATTTTTTTAATATCAGTGTGTTTGTGAGTTTTCCAAATTTCCATTTGTTACTGATTTATAATGTCATTTATTGTCATTGTAAAATATACTTTGCATACTGTCAAGTATTTCACATTTATCCAGCTCACGTCATCTGTTCCCTTGATGATCTTCTGTCAAGTTATACTGTTGAATTCTGAGTATTGAAATCTCCAACTCTGATTGTGGAACGATTGAATTCTTGCTTCAATTTGTCAGTGTTTGCTTCATATATTTTGGGGCTTTGTTTTTTTAGATTATCATGAATTAATCCCAGACATAATATAATTTTGCCTGTAAATATCTCAGTATGTATACCTAAATGTTAACAATCTGTAAAC
Source organism: Lontra canadensis (assembly GCF_010015895.1). Classification (NCBI taxonomy): domain Eukaryota; kingdom Metazoa; phylum Chordata; class Mammalia; order Carnivora; family Mustelidae; genus Lontra; species Lontra canadensis. The sequence goes on from NW_022630997.1 coordinate 36,192,836, forward strand.
ACAACAAAAATGCTATTACCTCAACTGTTGAAATTGATAATAGCTTCTTAATTCATTTCTTTCTTCAGAGTTCAAATTTCCCAAATTTTCTCATAATTTATTTTTATTTTTATTTTACACATTACTTGACTTTCTTTACCCCCTTTTAAAAATGCATATATGTGAAGTGTGTAAACCTGGCGATTCACAGACCTGTACCCCTGGGGATAAAAATACATTATATGTTCATAAAAAAATAAAAAATTAAAAGAAAAAATGCATCTATGTATATAACCATCAAGATACAGAACATTTCCATCACCCAGAGGGTTCTCTCACGTCGCACCAATACAACATTGTATATTCATTTGTAACTACTGTTCGGATGTCTATTCATCAGTGCGTTAATTTTGTCCGTTTTTGAAAATCAGGTGACTAGAATTACAGTTTATACTCTTTTGTGCCTGGTTTCCTTTGTTAGACATTTTGTCTTTGAGTTCAATCTGTGGCGTTGCACATAGGAACCATTCACTCTTTATCATTGTTCTATTGATTTCCATTGCCTAACTAGGAAACTATTCATTCATTTAGTCTATTGTAATGTTCATGGACACTGAGACTGTTTCACATAGCACTCAGGGATATGGTACACACATGTTTAGCTTTAGAGGAAAATCGCAGAAAATTTCCAAAGCTGTTATATGAACTTATTCTCTGACATCAGAGTATTAGGGTTATGTTTAACCCATATCCTTGCCAATAATAGATATTGGTGCTACTTTTAGGGACAATAAATCTTTCAATCCAACTGCATTTGTTACTTTGTAACACAGTTGTTTCTCTTTTTTCTTTCTTTCCTTCTTTTTTTGTAGCTGCTTTTGACAGGAGCATTACTCCTATATAAGCAAACATAATATTTTCTATATAATTTAAATCATAACCCAAAAAGGTCTATGTACTGCAATTGATTGATATATCTCTTAGATCTCTTTTAATCTACAGGTTTCCTCTCTGTGTTTTTTTCCTTCTTCACTAATATTTACTGAGAGAAAGGGTCATTTGTCTTATAAAGCCTTTCAGAGCCTGTTTTTTCTGATTTATCCCTGTGCTTCCTCTCATCATTTTCCTATTTTTTTTCTAGTATTTGCAATAAACAGATGTATCAAGTTTTATATAATTCTGGTTTGATGTGTTTTGGCTAAAACATTATATAAGCAGAGTTGTGGTCTTCCCACAGGGACATGAAATCCAGGTGTCACTATTTTTATGATATTAACATTCATTATTAAGATTGCCTGATCCTTTACTTCATTATGTGCTGAAAATGATGATGTTTTTATTTGTCATTCTTTCTTCATTTATTAGGTGAATAACTCTTTAAAGGGAAATTTGCCATTGTTAACTAGCTAGTCACCTTGAAGTACAGCCAGGGGAAACAGGAGGATACAAGTTAAATATTTGATAGTTTTTCTTTATATACCCATTTTCTGACTGGCAAACTGAATACCTAGCATCCTCCAAAGATGATCAATAAGTTTATTATTTTGTACTTTTATGAATTTTAGTACAAGTGTTTCGATTGTATTTTGTTTCATCAGGCATTTTCTAACTACAGGTGACATGTGTTCTATCTTTGCCTACAGAGATCCTTTTTGCATTAAATCCTAAATCCTTTCAGTTGTGGTTTAGAGGTTGTTGAGAACATCCCTGCTCTATGGTAGGACAAATGTTCCAGGCTCATCCTGTACATTTCTTGGCCCAGACCTGGATAGGCTTTCTGTACCAGCAGCTTTGACTCCTCTCAGTAAAGGATGGTATTTAGGATTTACAATATGAACACTAAGGGTGTTTATTGACACTAGAGTAATACTGTGTGTAGGCACTTTTAGTGACAGAACTAGGTAATAAAACATTTAAGGATTAAATTTAAAGGTCTAGTAATGATGCTTTTAAGTTGAATCCAGGACTGTAGGGTTTTCGTGTAGCCCCACAAGTATTACCTCTTTCCTCCTTTTTTTTCAATGCTGAAAATTCTGGTTCTCAATGGTACCCACATAATTAACTATTTTTTGTACCATAATACACCCACAATAGTATAAGAATAACAACACTTATATTAATATCATAAACAATATATTTACTATAAACCATTTGGAATTTCTTTTTTGATTATTTTAGAATATACTTCATTAAGGTTATACAGCAAAATTCAGAGATATAAAGTCACTTAAAATGCTTATGTCTTCAATGAGGCCATAGGTATATTCCTTTGCTTCATCTTTATTTTGGTTACTTTATAAAAGTGTGTTCTATGATTATCTAAATATTTATGTGTTTCCAAAATGTAGTTCCTCTCTTATATTTGGTCTACTTCATTCCAAGTTCTGTTTATCACTATTGTCTAATGATAATCTTCATTATTTTATTGGAAAAATTATAACTAGTCATTTATTCATTAGGCATATGTTGATATTGAAAGTATTAGAATTGAAAGGTGAAGCTGTTAGGCTCCTAGTATATGTAAGGGGATATATTAGGTTGTTTTCACACACTTTCTGTTTTTTAGTTGCTATTGTAACTTTCTTATTATTTTAATTTATTTTTTAAAAATATTTTCTTTATTTATTTGACACAGGGAGAGATTACAACTAGGCAGAGAGGCAGGCAGGGGGGATGGGGAAGCAGGCTCCTTGCTGAGCAGAAAGCCTGATGCGGGACTCGATCCCAGGACCCTGAGATCATGACCTGAGCAGAGTCAGAGGCTTAACCCACTGAGCCACCCAGGGACCCCTGATTATTTTACTTTAAAATACTATTACTGAAGAATAAGTTGAGGATCAAATAGGTTAGGTAGTCTTAAAGATTCATGAAGGTAATGGGTGCAAAGTAATGAATACATTTAAATCCAGCTATACACAAGGTCACTTGTGATGAGCACTGGGTGTTGTATGTAATTGATGAATGACTAAATTCTGTTACTGAAACTAATATTACATTGTGTGTTAACTAACTGGGATTCCAATAAAATCTTGAAACAAGATGAAACAAAACAAAATTAAAAATAAGTCCAGCTATAACCTCAACATCTGTAGTGTATCCTCTCACATTAAAATAAGTAAATAATTAATTGATATTCATATAGTTTCTTAAAGAATTATTTCACACCTTATTGGATATTCAAAATAATACTAGGAGGAAAGTTTTATCCATGTTTTACAACAGAGGTACTAACTTTAAATCACAACTTTTCTGTAGCACTTATATTTTATGTCTGTTTTCCATCCACTTACTGTCTAGTTGTGTATTGGATGGGATTCAAATTCATATACATAATTGAACAAAAGGCTGAGTAGAATGACAGAGTGAGCTATTTTTTATATATAAAGGCAGAGTAATGTATTTTATTTGCTGAATATTTAGAAAAATTTCAATATTAGTTTTCATGAATATTCTGAATTGTTAGAGTTGCCAAGGTATTCCATTCTAAATTCTGCCGGGTTTTCCTCCCTACATTTTAACATCACGGGTTTTCTGATTTCCATTACGGGGCACATTTCATTAGGGATGCAGTTTTCCTTTAAAGATGAGCAACATCCTGATGACATTGAGAGCAGAAATACACAACAGATAAGGTGGTTCAATAAGGCATGTGCATTTGGTTTATCTATTGGGACTGACTGCAGAAGGAGAGTGCATTGGAAGTGCTAATGTCAATTAGACAAATCTAAAGGATGGCTGATTATCTGTTCTAAAAGGGATCTCCCCAGGACCTTGATCTAACAGCACATAAACTTGAGAATTTTTACCAGCTCTGAAACATGGTACAATTTTACAAACTATCTTATCTTTGTTCTCACAGTAAGATTGTCCCGTTTAGCAACTGGTGGAAATGCTCAACTTCAGGAAGTTCTGTGGCCCCTTGTTTGGATAAAATGAATTCCACCATAGCTGAAATGCTTCCTGAAATCATCACACAGAGGGAAGGGTCAGGTTTCTTTCACCTTTGTCAATGTAAGCACAGGACAGGTAGAACAGAAGATACCGATAATACTGGATGTTTTCCTAAAACCTCAATTTTAGAAAAAATTTTCTAAAACTTCAATTTTCACAGAAAAAAAGGTATCCTCTTTATTTTTCTCATTATATAAAGCTAGTTTAAAAAAGGAAAATAAAAGAGTCAGACAGGGGTGGTTGAAAAAACATCCTGGGTTCTGAACCAATTTATGATGCTGGGATAAGAAGACCATGTCCAAATCAGCCACTTGTGCCCCTTTTCCTTCTCCCCACATCTCAGACCACCAAAGTGAATCAGCATCTTTGGCTAAATTTTACCAAATCTTTGCCACACCATTTAGGAAGACCAGCTTCTGTCTCCCAGTCCCTCTCATTATAGTGGCCATAGTAGATGCCATACCTTAATAATCCATGAGCACAGACCTCCCTGGAATCCTCACTGCAGGATGCACACAGGCCCTAGGGAACCTGCATAACTTCGTGAACAGCGGTGGATGGACATGTTACTATTAACCATCAAATATTTGAGGTGTTTGACTGAAACATAAATTGAGGCTTAACTGGGGCACATTTATAGTGCTTTATTGAGGAGCAGTGGTTATTTCCATTACCTTCAATGCAACCATCACAACTACTTTCCGAAGTAATTGTATGTATTCTTATTCTCTTTTTTTAAGTAGGTGACTTAAATAACCTCCACCTTCCCGTTTAATAAAGGGTTAGTATCCAAAATATATGAAAAAGCTATACACATCAACTCTCCCAAGACAAATAATCCAATTTAAAAATGGGCAGAAGACATAAACAGACATTTCTCCAAAAAAGACTTACAGATGGCCAACAGACATATGAAAAGATCCTCAACATCATTCATCATCAGGGAAATGCAAATCAAAACTACAATGAGATATCACCCACACCTGTCAGAATGGCTAAAATTAAAAAAAAATACAGGAAATAACAGGTGTTGGAGAGGATGTGAAGAAAAGAAACCTCTTGCACTGTTGGTGGAAAAGCAAATTGTTCCACTGTTGGTGGAAAAAGTCACTGCAGGAAACAGTATGTAGTTTCCTCAAAATTAAAAATAGAACTACCCTATGATCCAGTAATCACAGTGCTGGGCATTTGCCAAAGAAATAATTCAAAGGGATATATGCACCCTGATGTTTATAGCAGCATTATTGACAACAGCCAAATTATGAAAGTGGCCTAAGTGTTTATCAGTAGATGAATGGATAAAGAAGTGATATGTGTATATGCGTATGTGTATATGCGTATATATATATATATAATAGAATATTACTCAGCCATCAAGAATGAAATCTTGCCATTTGCAAAGACCTGGATGCAGCTAGAGAGTATAATCCTAAGCAAAATAAGTCATTCAGAGAAAGACAAATGCCATATGATTTCACTCATATATAGAATTTAAGAAACAAAAAAAATGAGCATAATGGAAAAAGTGAGAGAGTGCCTCTTGGTTTGCCAACCAAGAAACAGACTCTTAACTCTAGAGATCAAACTGATGGTCACTAGATAGGAGGTGGGTGGGGACTTGGGTGAAATAGCTGATGGGGATAAAGGAGTGCACTCGTCATGATGAGCACTGGGTGGTGTATGGAATTGTTGAATCACTATATTATATACCTGAAATGAATATAGCACTGTATGGTAACTATACTGGAATTAAAAAAATTTTAAGTAATATAAAAATAATTTCCATGTCTCACCAATAAGTGGCAGAGACAGGACTTGAAACATAGTCTGGGTTTGGTTTTGTTTTTTAAGATTTTATTTATTTATTTGACAGAGAGAGATGACAAGTAGGCAGAAAGCCAGACAGAGAGAGAGAGTAAAGCAGTCTCCCTGCCAAGGAGAGAGCTTGATGCTGGACTCGATCCCTGGACCCTGAGACCATGACCTGAGCCAAAGGCAGAGGCTTAACCCACTGAGCCACCGAGGTGCCCCATAGTCTGTGTTTCTTGACCCAAACTCTTTCCAAGTATCATTTCTTTGCCTCCACTTATAGTAGTTTCATAGTCTGAGCTCTGTACTTTTGAGATGACAAGCCTGACAGAAAAAGATAATGATGCTGTCACATAAATGAAAGGAAAAGCCACCACTGAAAATGGAAAAATATAAAGGAAGAGAAGAGGAAGAGCCTTTAAATAAAGACTTAAAATGTGATCAGATCTCAGCAATTCTAGTTTATAACTTCTATTACATTGTCTATATACTCCTTATTACACATAAATGTCAAAAATCATTATGGTTCATTATAGTCATAATACATCATATAATAATAAAAATGCTTTTGACACCCATTATCTCATGTTTGCTTTTCAATAGTTTTGTAGAATAAGCATTACTTTTATTATTATTTTACTATTATCATTATTATCATCTCCTCTTTATTTATTTTTTAAAGGTTGTATTTATTTGTCAGAGAGAGAGAGTACACACAAGTAGGCAGAGTGGCAGGCAGAGGCAGTGAGAGAAGCAGGTTCCCTGCCAAGCAAGGAGCCTGATGCGGGACTTGATCCCAGGAGCCTCGGATCATGACCTGAGCGGAAGGCAGCAGCTTAACCAACTGAGCCACACAAGCGTCCCCATTTCCTCTTTATAAATATAGAAACCAATGCTCAGATAGGTGAAGTGATTTGCTAGTGTTTATATACTGAGCAAATTACAGAATCAAGATTTGAGCTCAGGTCCTCTGACTCCAAATAGTAGATATATTTTCCTTTCCTGAAGTCTCCTCCTATAATAAAGGATTTTCTCTCAGGAGTGGGAACTAATGTTTTCCTAGTTACAGAATTTATTGTAAGACAATAGGCCAATGCTTCCAGCCTATTTTATCAAAGAAAACTAAAGAGTTTGTGCTGTGGGGTCATCACTGGGTACCTGAGTCTTAATAAGAATAAGGAATTCAGAACCGAAAGCTTATTTTTAAATGTGCTTGCAGCAAATTATATTGGAAATTTTTATGTTAATTTGACTTTGTATTTTGGAGCAGGTAAAAATTTTTCCTTTAGTGATAGAATAACCTAAGTAACAGAAAACCCATAGAATAATAAATCAAGTCATAAAGTTTGTGGTGTTTTCTAGTTTGACCACAATATTTACAACATAGGGTTTGACAGATTAGATCATTAAGAATTACATGGGTGACTAGCTTTCACTATGTTTATTTATACTACTTCTAAATTAATAGATACTGATTTTATAGAGGGTACTACTATCAAGTACTATCAAACAGAACTGGACATACGGATATAAAAATGAATCTAAAAATTTAATTTTTTCTGTTTTTAAGACACTACCTTTGGGTGAAAAATTTAGTGAAAATAGATCATGTAAAACACACTTAAATTTCAACTATCTTAAAAACATTAATCAACAATCACTATAAGGAAAACTCAATGTCTCTGTCTTCATTTTCTTTTTTAACTGAAGTATCATTAACACACAATATTAAATTAATTCCAGGTGTACAAGATAGTGAGTCCACAATTCTACACATTATGCTATGCTGACAAGTGTAGCAATCATCTGTCACCATACAACACTATTATGATATCATTGACTATATTCTATATGCTGTACCTTTTATCCCCGGGAGTTATTCTGCCCATAACTAGAAGCCTTACTTCCTACTCCCTTTCACCCAGTTTGTCCATCCCCTGACCTTCCTCGCCTCTGGCAACCATAATTTTTTTCTCTGTATTTATGGGTCTGTTTCTGTTTTTGTTTGTTCATTGCCTTGTTCAGTGGCTTTGTTTTTTAGATTCCACATATAAGTAAAATCATACAGTATTTGTCTTTTTCTATCTGACTTATTTCACTTAAGATAATACCCTCTCGGTCCATCCATGTTGTCAAAAATGGGAAGATCTCGTGCTTTTTGTATGGTTGAGTAATATTATGTCATATATATATATCATATCTTCTTTATCCATTCATCTATCAATGAGCAGTTGGGTTACTTCCATACCTTGACTAACATAAACAATGCCGCAATAAACATATGGGGTGCTTATATCTTTTCAAATTAGTGTTTTAACTTTCTTTGGGTAAATACCCCATAATGGAATTATCGGATCCTATGGTTTTCCTATTTTTAATTTTTTGAGAACTCACCATACTGCTTTCATAGTGGTTGCACCATTCCTACCAATGGTACCTGAGGGTTCCTTTTTCTCCACATCCTTGCAAACACTTCTTTTTTTTTTTTTAAAGATTTATTTATTTATTTATTTATTTGACAGACAGAGATCACAAGTAGGCAGAGAGGCAAGCAGAGAGAGAGAGGGGGAACCAACACCTCTTATTTATTACGTTTTTGACATTAGCCATCCTGGCTAGTGTAAGGTAGTATCTCATTGTGGCTTTGATTTGCCTTTCTCTGATGATTAGTGATATTCAGAGTCTTCATATGTTGGCCATCTGTATGTCTTCTTTCCCTTTATCCATTTCCTTAGTTTTTAAACTAAATAGTAATTGTATTAAAAAAGAATTAAGGAATATCTTATAAATGAAAAAAAAAGGTCTCAAATGAAAAAATAATGTCTCAGACTTAGGTGGTGGTATTAAAATGTCCACTACTGATCTCTTAAAAACTGTTATAACAATGCTAAGCTGAGATATAGAAGACTACTGCATACACAAAAAGCCCATTATCTTCCTTGAGAGATGATGGCCAAGATGGTAATAATATGAACTTGGCCAAGAAACACTTCAATGAAACCTGGTCATCTCAAATAGGAGTTCTTTTCTTTATTAAGGTTTTATAATAAGACATTTTAATTACACACATGAAATTGCAAGAAAATATAATAACAGTAATTAACAGATTCCATTTAGAGTGGCATGAGACAGACATTGTAGAATTTATTAATTATAAATGCTAGTCATACTGTTAAAAAAATGGAGGAGAAGTCAAGATTCTTCTCAAATATGATTTTTGTCCCCGTGATAGGCTGCTCTATGAGAAAATATTTTTAAATAAAACTATACTAAAACATTTTTTGTTAAAATATTTGGCTGTAATTTATATTACATCTAAATGAATGACTTGAGACTGCAGATGTGGACAGCAGTTTCTGAGAATAAGCAATTTAGGTAGTGATGTTTAAATGTCATTGCTGGTAGCAGTTTGGAAATAATTCTGCCCCTCTGCTGCTCAGCAAGGCATTTTTTTCCTCCAAGAATTAAATGTATTAGAATAGTTTTGGTTAGACTAGAAATGCAAACTCTTACAAACACCGCAGGGTTAGTTAGTGTCTTCATTTAAGCCTGAATACATTTGTATTTCTATTGATTTTCAAATAATCACCAAAAAAAACCTTGTCATATCGATTTCTTGAAAAGCAATGGTCTAACCTACCACTGATATTTTCACATAACAACAAAAGTGGCTCTTGATGCAAATTTACTGGTCTGTACACAATCTGACTATTTCTTAAACATTAGTATGCTATTACAGGGAAATAAAAATTGACCCTTTTTTCTCTTAGCTTATTTTTCTTTTAAGATTTTATTTTTTTATTTGACAGAGAGAGACACAGCAAGAGGGGGAACACAAGCAGGGGGAGTGGGAGAGGGGAAACAGGCTTCCCACTGAGCAGAGAGCTTGATGCAGGGCTGGAACCCAGGACCCAGAGATCATGACCTGAACTGAAGGCAGACGCCCAATGACTGAGCCACCCAGGCGCCCCTCTCTTAGCTTTGAGGTATAGCTGGTATCAGCGAAGTTTAAGACACTATCACCCCAACCAGGATTTACTTTAATTTTTGCTGTCAGTATTTTTCAGAAAATACAAGGTATGTTTCACATAATAAGTTGTTTTTCCTACAAATGTGTACTTGGTCAATAGATGCATTGGACATTACATGGGTCAAAATCCAAAATCAAAGACTTGTGAATGTTGTGGCAAATGTCTCTTAGATATTGATTTACTTATTTAAAATTTCAACTACAAGTACATCTCTAATAACAGAATACTTTAATAGATTTATTATAGTCCAATTGCCTTAAGGCTGCATTCCTCCCCAAAAAATCATTTTGCCTAGTTGTCTATTAAATGAACTCACATTACAATCACCAAAAAGTGCAGAGTAGAAACTAAAACTTTACCCATTTAGAAAACTCAGTCTAAATAGTTCAATGGAAAAACATACTTGACAATGGGACAACTATACATATGTTTTTCCCTTATTCCAGCCTGCCACACCGCACCTCTCCCCTGCCATCCATAAGTTGGAGAGCTCTGTCAAAGGCATATCTATCATAGTGATCTCTGCCAGTTTTCTCCCTTCCTTTGAAGTCCCTGGTTTGGATATAGAGTAGCAGAAACACACTATTCAACATTCAACTACTGGAAAAGTCTACCTGGCTTTCACCACTGATTTAAAGAGCTCAGAGTTTGTCTCTGACAATAATCATATCAAATAGTTCTTCCATGAGAATATTCTATCTTTTGGGGTATGGAACATAGAAAAGAAGGTAAATTTGTAGAGATAAAATTACAAAACTTGGGCCTGAAAAATGTAGAAACATATGAGGCAGGAGAAACCAAGATCAGCAAAATGCAAAGAATGCTGTCCAGTGGTGTCTGCATTTGAAAGATTTACTGGCAGTAATATGGAAAAATGGAGAAAAAGTAAAAGGGTATCACAGTGAAAGATGAGGCTAGAGGGATTTAGGAAGAGGATCTCCATTGTATGGAGAATGACTTGGAGGACCTTTAAGTCTTTTCCAATCCTATAAAAACATTATAATATGTATTTAAGTTATATATAACTATAATAATTATTTTATTGATATCAGAGTATTTATATAAAGTATATTACATTGTCTGATAGTGAGGGACAAAACAGGGTGCTTAGAGCATCATTGAAAGATGAATCAGAAATAGATACATGTAGGGGTGCCTGGGTGGCTCTGTGGGTTAAAGCCTCTGCCTTCGGCTCAGGTCATGATCTCAGAGTCCTGGGATGGAGCCCCGAATCGGGCTCTCTGCTCGGCAGGGAGCCTGCTTCCTCCTCTCTCTCTGCCTGCCTCTCTGCCTACTTGTGATCTCTCTCTCTGTCAAATAAATAAATAAAATCTTAAAAAAAAGAAATAGATACATCTAACAATTGTCACTTATCTATGTATATATCTATACATAACTGTATCTATATCTACTTCGTTTATTTGCTTATTTGTTAATTTTTCTGTATCCATTTTTTATCTTTCTCCTCAACTACAGTATATGTTTCATAAAGTTGGTGCCTTTATTTGTCTTATTGAAGGCTGGATTCCCATGTTTAGTGTGAGGTATGTGCTCAATAAATATATATTGAGTGAACTAAACAAAGAATTGATGACTATGCTCAGCTGATGGAAAAAATGACTTTATGTAAATCAGGGGCACCTGGGTGGCTCAGTGGGTGAAGCCTCTGCCTTCAGCTCAGGTCATGATCTCAGGGTCCTGGGATCAAGTCCCGCATCGGGCTCTCTGCTCAGCAGGGAGCCTGCTTCCCCCCATCTCTCTGCCTGCCTCTCTGCCTACTTGTGATCTCTCTCTCTGTGTCAAATAAATAATAAAATATTTTTTAAAAATGACTTTATGTAAATCAGTAATTTTCAAATTACTTCCTGTTATTAAATTGTTTGAAATATCAGGAAACCTTCTAAAGAAATTAGAAAACTAAGAGATAATTTGGTTCTTACTGGAGATATTAACCAATACTTCTGAGAATAAAGACAGAGAACCTATCATGTTCACATAATTATGGCATGACATGCACATTCCTCATATGTAAGATTTAGAAAAAGAAGGTACATTTTTTGGTATCTCGAAACAATAATCTTCTGAAAACTTAATATTAAAAAGGGGGATGACTGTGGATCAGGGTTGAAAAGCTAAGATGCAAGACAATCCTCGAGATTCGCAAATAAATATGAGACCAGTAAAAAAGAATTTAATGCTATCCAATGAATTAAAAGAATAGAAAGGAGCTATACAAATATTTCAGGAGTAAAACATGTACAAGGCAAGTAGGCATGAAATTAATAATTATTTTTAAATGCTAACATATTGAATTTTAACATTTTAAAACCCAGCTTTAATAAGAAAAGTAGGCAAGAGCCTTTTGCACAATTAGATTGTAATGGAGAATTTATAAAATATCTATTAATAAAATGTAGCAAAGTGAATATTTTTTGAAAAGAGCATTAAAAACCATTAGGTTTAGAAAAAGTTATTCTAATATGATGAGGAAATTATCTAATTTGACAAAAAGAATTTATTTTGAAATGGCAAAGTAAGGTAGAACGAGAAATGCAATTAGGAAAAGTACAGGCAATTTAGTTCTTTCATCAAATATATTAGGCTATTCTGCAAATTATTTCTATTCACATTACTAGAATAAAGATTTTAAAATAAACTGAAATATTAAAGTGGCAAGAGATATTGATCACCATGCAGTGACTAGAATTTATGAGTTACATTTGGAAGAGTTCAATTGTCCTGTCCCACTAATCAGGTCCTCTTACTCCTGTTCAGATCTCTTTCTGGGGTACTGTATACAACTTCCATTTATCAATTGACAGTGTCCTCCCATGTCATGGAGATGCCTCTAGAACGTTCTGGCTTTATAAATAAGAACACACCACATCTTCACAGCAGCCAGAGAAATTGTTTTATTTATTTTTTTTAAATCTTTTTAAAAAAAAATCTCCAGTTCAAAAACTTACAAAAATCCCTGTTAGAATAAAATTTTAACTCCCAATTATGACATATTTCAAACTACCTTTCCAGTATCTTCTAATATTATCCCTTTCTTATCCTCCCCCCCCCCAGTTTCGCACCCCCCCAACACACACAATTCAATCAGCCTTGGCATCTTCTTGCTGTTCTTGAAGGATACTAGTCATGTTACCTAGAATGCTCAAGGTTGCTATTTTTTTCTGCCTGATGTACCCTTATCTCAGATAGTCTCAGTGGCCATTCAATTCAGTTATATCTGCTATCAAAAGTTATTTTCTTCAGAGAGACCTTCTCGGGCCAAGCTATCTAAAACAGCACACTAACCTACTGTGCTTTACTTTTTCTTGTAGCAATTGTCACTATATCTCATATCTACTTGATTTGTTAATTTTCCTGTCTCCATTTATTATTTGTCTCCTCTACTACAGTATGTTTCATGAAGTTGATGCCTTTGTTTCTCTTGTTTAAGGTTGGATTCCCGTATTTGGCATGAGGTTCACGCTCAATAAACATGTACTGAATAAAATAAATAAAGATTTGATGAATATGAACAGTTGAAGGTCCCCTTGGTGTAGTTTCTCTATAAGAAAAAGCACCACCCCACTGATATCTTAGACATTTCACTTTTAGTGTCATCCTTGCATCCAAGATACAAAAATACCATATTTATGTTGTTTCTTATGCTTTATGCTTCTATAATATTTTCTTTTCACACTGTGGGAAGCTTTCCTGGATGGAGGCTTTTATGGGAAGGATCAGAGGGGAGGATATAAATGGCATGTCTATCAGGTTGGAGGGGAAAAGCAAATAGCAATTGTGAGTGGTAGGAAGAAGGAAGAAATATGGAAGCAGTGACTTATAAAAAGTGATATGATTGAACACTTCCAGATGCTGACTTTCTTAATATTGGCTGGGTTCAGGGAAAGTGAAGCATCTAAGATACTCCTTTAATAATGGATTTGAATTGAAACTTCAAGCCCAAGAAGTGAAAATGTCCATGATGAATATAAGACATAATAAAGGCCAGCTGTATGTGCAAACTTAATTCATAGCTAGACTTACACCTTCAGTCTGCTTTCCTCTTTCTATTGAGTTGAGGTGGATTAAATATAATAATCTTGGACACTTTCATCTCTTGGGCCTGAAGTCTCAACTAAAAGCCATTACCCAAGGTATTGTCCATTTTTACTTTTCCTGAAACTTATTGTGCCCCTTAGTTCTTCATCCTGAAGTATGCGTTCAAAGAACAAGGCCATCTCAATTAGAGAAGAAAAGACCGCCCTTTGTAGTTCTGAGTGCTCTTCTCACTGAAAACTATATTCCAAAGATTTCCAGTGACAAATTAATGAAAACCTCAAAAAAGAAAGATTGGCAGATATAAAGAACACTGTTATAAATCATTACAAATGAATAAAATTAATTTTGAATAATTTATGGTAATTTGCCTTTCCTGATGATTTACAATGTTAAACATCTTTTTCGCTTGTTTGCCATTTAAATATCTTTTTTGGTGCAATGTCTATTGATGTCTTTTACCCAATTTCTGACTAGAAAGCTTGTTTTATTATGGCTGAGTTCTGAGAATTTTTAAAACATATTCCAGATACCTCATCAGATATATGGTTTGCAAGTACTTCTTTCCCATTCCACATCAATTTTTGATTCTTTATAACAGGGTCTTTCACAGAGAAACAGTTTTAATTTCGATGAAGTCTATCTGCCAATTTTTCTTTTATGGATCATACTTTTGGTTTCATGTATATGGATGCTTTGCCTAGCCCTAGATCCTGAGCATTTTCTTTTATGCTTATTTCTAACAATTTTATAGTTTTTACGTTTTACATTTAAGTTTAGTGTCTTCTTTGGGCAAGTGTCTGGCTATTCTCACCTCACATGTTTCTCTTTTCTGGTGTCTCTTTTCCTTCTGATATTCCAGCTAGGTACATGTTCCACATTTCATATTGTTCCGATCTTGGGATTTTTTTGTATCTTTTTTTTTCTTTTTGCAGTTCAGTTTGAAAATGTTTATTATGAGTCAAGCTCAATGATTTTTTTTTTTTCCTCAGCCATGGCAAATTTACTGAAGAACCCATCAAAAGCTTTCTTCATTTCTGTTACACTGTATGTGATTCCTAGGATTTCTTTTTAGATCTTTCCCCAAATTTCCACATTTCTGCTTACATTACCACTCTATATTTGCATACTGTCTACTTTTCCCATTGAGATCCTTAACATAAAAGTCTTAGTTATTTTAACTCACCTGTTTGATAAGTTCAATATCTGCTTCATGTTGAATCTGATTTTATGATTGCTTTGCCTCTCTACACCAATTTTTCTTACCACTGCAAGTGTCTTTTTTTTTTTTTCCCTGAAACTCAAACATCATGGATCAGGTATTAAGAACTGAGATACATAGGTATACAATATAAAAATTTATGTTTATCTGAATACGCTATGTTTAATGTGTATAGTAGAAGTCAAAAGATTCAAAATCTTCTAGTTTTAGGGCTTTTTGGGGAGGGTGGTGGGGAATCTCCTTTTGGCCTTGGAATTTCCTAAATACCCGTCATTAAAAAGAAATAGTTATCTTGCAACTCTTTTAACCATAATCCACTGTCATTATACTGGAGTCCTCTTGGTGGTAGTAAGGTGGGGGGTATTGGGAACATTCTATGATATTTCTATTAAATATCAATCTTTTTATGGGTCTGTATCCCCAGTGAATTTCACTCACAAGTCTCCAATGGTGTATCTTCTTCTCCACCCCCCAAATTAATTTCCTGTATTCCCAATCTATTTTCTTGAATCCTTGACCTCTGTTGACTCTGATATTTTTCTCCCCTAGATGAGGAAGGAAGGCTGGAAGAGTCTCAAGGAAAGGGATATCATTTTTCCAGGTGGAATAAGGCTTTGAAAAAAAACCTGGAGTTTAGGCCATTTTTTTTGAAGAAGATTCTGAATATATTTCACAGTGATTGTGCTTCCTTCCCTCTGCCAGAGATACCAGAACAATTTTCCCAGATCTTCACCAGGAGATACTGGTAGAGTACCAGAAGGTACAGGCAACACAAGTGTAGTAGCCTGCCTATGACTGCAACCCCCAGGAGTTGCTCACTCTCAATTTATCAAAATTATCCTTTGCATTCCTACCAGTTAATGGCTCCATTAGCATCTACTCTAGGTAAGCAGATCTCAACTACATTTCTCTGGATGAGTTTGTCTTTCCATATTTCAGATTGGAAGTTAGCCCTGTGACCCCAATTCTCCAACAGGCCCAGGATTTTCAGTTTGTTAAGCATTTCTTTGTTGTAAAGATGGAGGTGATGATGATTGCACCCTTTATATGTGGATGCTGAAACTGGAAGTCTACTCTCATTGTTTTTTTTTTATTATTATTATAAATGTCTAAACTTGTATGTGATTAGTAACATTAGTGCAGAATATTTAAAAGAATATGTAAAGATTACAATGATGAATTGACCATCCATAATCACAATGTGATATTTCTAGATAGCCTCTCAGTAAATGAAATGCAAAAGCTATTGAGTTGATGCAGTCCTTGTTTTTGGTTTTTGTTTTTACTTTTGTTGCCTGTGCTTTTGGTATCATATCCAGAAAGCTGTTGCCAAGATGAATGTCAAGGATATTTCCCCCTATGTTTTCTTCCACAAGTTTTAGCGTTTCAGGTCTTATGTGTAAGTATTTAATCTATTTCAAGGTAATTTCTGTGAGTGTTGTAAGATAGGTGGTCCCTTTTAGTCTTCTGCATGTGGTTATCCAGTTTTCCCAAAACTATCAATTGAAGAAACTACTGTTTCCCCATTGAATATCCTGGACTCCCTTGTCAAATATTAGTTGACCATATATGTGAGGGTTTACTTCTGAGTGGTAAATTTTGTTTCATTGGTCTGTGTATCTATCTTTTATGCCAGTGCTATACTGCTTTGCTTATTATGGCTTTGTACTATAGTTTGAAATGAGGAAGTGTGATGTCTCCTGCTGTGTTATTTTTGCCTCAGGATTGCTTTGGGTATTATGAATAATACTGCTACGAACACTTGTGTACAAGTTTTTGGTGCACATGTTTTCATCTCTGAGCCTTTTTATTTCAGTGTGTTGCTAAAATTTCATAAGTGGACTCTAAAGCTCTCCCAGAGCTGTTTTTATTCATGGATAGCTGTTTAATCATTGGTCTTGGTGGGGGACATGGAGCCTGTGTTTTCCTATGTAGCCACATTAGTCTTCTTCTGTCCTCAAATCTTGTGAGTTCCTCTTCGTCCCACTCCACACCTCTACCTGCATTACTCCTGTGTTCTCTCTTAAATGGTAAAATATATAACCATGGTGAGTGGGTTCTAAATTCATGATGTGGGTCCTTAATGTTGCTGGGGAATTTTATCATAACCTCTTGATTCAGAAACAATATTCAACTATTTTGTACTTTCTTCTTTCTCCTCAATTTCCATTTCTCTCTGGCATAGTCACTCATAGCTAAAGAACATGCCTTCTGTTAGGAAAATGTAAACAATCAGAAGATAATTTTCACAGGCACCCGAGACCACATCCACCCATCAGCATATGTACCCATATATTTATAATTCCTTCTTGTTTCTCATGTCCAATGAGATACTTGTACTCTAATTTTGTTCTCTCTCTTTTCTCCATGAATTTTGAGAATCTCTCCTGCAAAAATCAGCTTTCCCACACTATTGAATCATTGACTTTTTAGTTATTCACATCAGCTGATACATGGTACTAAATATAATGCTTTTAAAATGCACTCTCCTGATGCCTCAATAAGAAATTTCTTTCCTAAATATAATGCAAACTAAAATATGACATTATGTTTTGATCAATAGTTAGTGAGAAGGAAATTTTGAAAGTGTCATTGAAAAGGATAGTAAAATTCCTACAAAGTGAAAGGAAATTGAACTACACAGATACTATTTAAGGCTGTTGCCTTATTTTTAGCCCCCAGTAAAATGTTGCCTCAGAACATGTATTACGGTAATAATAGAAAACAAATTGGATTTTTATTATGGGTCTAAGTTCAATAAAAAAAACCCCAAAACACTACTTCCCAAATAACAAGAAACTTACCATCTCTACTAATATTTCCCCAAGAGTTCACCATATAATTCAACTTTTTTCTTCTTTAATTAATTTTTTTTTTCTTCCATTGTCTAAGGATTTCTAATCTTGACAATAGTTTGTGGCCAAAGTCTTTCCTTAGACATAGTACAGCAGAAAGAATAGAGAAATGCAAAACTACTAGATTAGAGTTCAAATATTTATAATTTTTAATGCCAGTAAATAAATATCTATTCACTTTCTACATGAAACAAAGCCTCAGTTGATTAGATTTTCAGAGCAAGTCCATTCCTTTGTGTATCATTTAATCCGTATCCAGTATTAAATCACTGATAGATAACTGGTAGGATATATAAAGAATACAACTTTCTCCTATGAGGAGCAATCACCATTCAGAGATTTTTAAGGATTTAAAAAAATTGGTATAACAAATCCTATTAAAAGGTCAGAATTAATCAGTTTTCTTTGTAATTCCCTTATGCAAATTGTGAAGTTTTTTTTTTTCTTTTCTTTCCGGCTTAATGGGTACTGACCATTAGAATTCCAAATATATGACACTCATTTAAATATAGCTTATTGTTAGACAGGACATCTAGCAAACCACAGTGGGGAATTGAATAGATAAAAAATGAAATCTAAGAGAAGAGAATATTTGGCATCAAAAATGGCTCAGTAGGATACAAATAAGTAAAACATGGGGATGAAGTGAATTGGAACTGAATCTATTTGCATTAGGGATTGAACATGATGTGCTCAGTAGGAAAGTTTGAAACACTTCACTGAACAATAGAAAAATAAGTTGAATATTTTAACAATGTTTCAGTATTCCCTAAATGAGCTTTTGTTGTACATCCCATTTCAGCCATTTTCTTTCCAAAAGTAATGATTTCTTAATATGTCTTTTAAAAAAAATTATGTTTTGCCCTTAAATGCAGTCAAAAGTTTCAGTACAAATAAAATTTCTCTAGCAAATCCCCTTTTTTTGATGGTTTGTAAGGATGTTTGGTTGATGTGGTGTTCCTGGTTTTGGTTTACCCTAGTTTTAGCTTTTCTTGCTCTTATTACATCTATTCCCTTCAAAGTACTTTCTAATGAGGGATTTTTAATGGGAAACAATTCATCCCTGAAGACCTGTGTCCTGAGACATATCGAACTTAATTAATTGCATGATAAGAAAGCACTGCTTTTTGCCATTTGTTTGTTTGTACGTCTGTTTGTTTCCGCCAATAGTCTGTATATATTCCCACCTGCTTGAGATTGCAAGGCTACCCTAACAAAATATCACAGACAGGGTGGCTTACACAACAGAAATGTATTTCCTCCCAAGTCCAAGATCAATTTGTAGGCAGGGTTATTTTCTCCTGAGGCCTATCTACTTGCCTTGTCCTCCTCACTATGTCCTCACGTAGCATTTTCTCTCTGGGTTTGCATCCCTGGTGCCTCTTTTTGTGTATCCAAATATCAATTTCTTGTAAAGATGCCAGTTAGATTGGATTAAGCCCTTCATATGACCTCATTTACCCTTAATTACCTCTTTGGTTTTTTGGCAAATTTTATCTCTTATAAAGGCATACAGTGTATTATCGGTGCAGATAAAGGACACCAGAAAACTAATAAGAATGGAACCCTGCCTTTTCAGTGAACAATCTGCCCTGAATTTTGTTGAATGAATAAATGAGTAAATGAAAAAGGAACTTAAGGGTGTACCACTGAGACATTTTGGTTATTTAAAAATGTTGATGCCTTCCCATAACATGCATAAGAGAATGAAATAAAATACTTTATAAAGTGATTGTAATGAGGTTGCAGATTATTTTGTATTATTTTACATAAGCAGAGAAATAAACATTAAACTGACTGTGGTATTAAAAAAAAAAAAAAGGCCGCTAGGATTTAGCCTTCCACACAAACCTCATTTCCTGCCATGATCCTCTCTTTGCTGTTTTTGAAAATTCAATACATGGCTGTAGGCAATCTGCTGTCTTCACAGCCTAGGGTTAATCTCATCCAATTAGGTGCTCATGTTGCCTTTCCTTTCTATCTCTGCTCTGTTCAAGCAAGATCACTAGTTGGAAATATTTCCATATTTTAGACCTCCAGGTAGAATTAAGCATTCCATCCCAGTGACTCTACTGTATTTGGTGTGAACTTTTTTATGTAGGTATGAATACATACTATGCAATCAATATAGGGAATATGTTGAAATTTTATATAAAGAAACATATATAATTCTCATTCCATAGTCTCATCTAACCCTATCATCCGATAAAACCTGGGTTGTCAAATCAAATTCAGAAAATACCAGGAATTGACTAGATTTGAAGAACTTCACCAGTAATAGCTACACACCTTCCAAAGAGGCCACAGTCTAAATGCAGAGACCCTCTCAAAGACTCAGCTCTTAGTTCTGTGTAAAAGGTGAGCGGTATTGTACATAAGTCCATATAATGTTCTTCAAATGAATTTAAATAATATCATACAATAAGCAATAACAGAGTGTCTGCCAAATTAATCTTTACTCCTATCCTTATGTTTTCTTGAAAGTATAATGTAAGATATGTGCTACAATAAACAACAGAAAAAAGATATAAAGGGAAAATAAATGCTCATAATTTCTCCATTTCCTATAGCCTCTCTTCCCCTTGATCTGAATATGCATTCACATCTACATCTATGTTCATGTGAACATATAAACTCATGAAGTAATTTGTTTTATTAGATCATAGTATAACCATAATGCAGCAACTTGCATTTCTCATGTCTCTTCCTGCAGGTCAGTTGGTACAAGCAGTGATCATCCCTGGAGATTTTCGTAAATATTCCAGCTCTCCCCCTCTAGCTTGTTCAGTTTCTTCACCTACTGAAACATAAGCATGACCATAAGATTTACTGTGACCAATAAAATGTGAACAAATCAAATTTATGTTACCTTTCCAAAGGTGCTTTACAAACAGTGGTTATAAACTACTATGTTCTCTCTTTCTAGAAAGAGTAAATGCTTGAGATGGTAACTGATACTCCAGGTGCATCTCCTGACAGATGGACATCCAGGCAGTGGTGTTGTTTCTAAGACAATGAGATTTGGGAATGGTTCCTGCAGTATAACCATACTATTCTGAAGCAGTACAGGGAATTAAACTCTTTATTTTTTAAGTTGCACCATATGAATTTATAGCAATATAGTCACTCACTTTCCAACTGATAAATGTTGGATTATTCTTTAACCAATCACCTTAGACATATATTGCCAAAACTGGCGGTTTTATTTATGTAGGACAATTTCTCTGAGTAAGATTTCAGAGTTACATGGAATGGCTCAAGTGTTCACATTGCTGGGAGCAAAGCTAAGTAGGAATTTGAATAAATGATGGGCAGTACATGAAGAGAAGCATGGAAAATTATAATAATCACAAAAACCAATATACCAACGTATACAACAATTATAATACAAAAACCAATATGGTAATATATGTGAAAATGTTGTGGATAACTTATTCTTCTGAGTACTTTACATGTTTAATAAGTTCACTTTATGAGGCAGGTGCCAGTGTATTCCCATTTTACAAATGACTTAACTGAGGGAAAAATAAATTAATTCATATGCCCAAGGTCACATGGCTAGTAAGGGTGGAGCTAGTAACTGGGGGACAGCTAGTCATCTAAGCTGATATCTGCTCTTCTGTGGATTCATAGAACTAGGCACGCACACAAACGTAGAACTAGACATAAGCACACACACACACACACACACACACACACATTTTTCTTGAGGAAAATGTTTTTCAGAACTGATGAAATTCAAATAAAAACTTATAAATAACTACCACTACCTCTGTAAGTCAACCTTATTTCCCCCGTCCCCACCCCAAATCCCCTCTTCCATTATGATTTACAAAATGAAATAATTTTCCTGAGATGTTAAAATATGAATATGCTGGAGGGCCACTCCTAGTGATTTGCGTTAGATACGAATGTAGAGAATGAATCGAAAATACGTAGAATATAAATGCATAGAAACAGAATGATTTTCATGAAAGTCCATATTCAGAAAATAGCCATGATTGCTACTAGTTAGTGTCTTGTTTTATTTTTCTGTAGGGAGCATTAATACTTCAGTTCCTCACAAATAATGTTTCCATTCACTTTATATTTGTACTGACTACACAAATCAACATTTTCATCATTTTTTTTCTATCTGTATACTCAGCTGAGGCCATGGCAGATGATTTCATAATGCTAAAAATCTGGGTTTTTAAAAATTTATTTTACTATATAACCTGTCATGTTTCAAGGTTTTGCATTTCCTTCTTAAGGTCCTACTTGTTTACTGGTGTGCTTATTCACTCTTTAATCTCCAATGAATTTAGAAGTTTTTTGCCTACATGGCACTAACTGGGTTAAGGGTGTTTAATTGCATTAACATGATCAAATTTGGCATCGTGTATAAATGAAGTTTGCAAAGATATGGCAAGTAAATGATGCCAGTTACCCAAGCAAATAACTATTAATTTTTTTGGCTTTTAAAGATTTATTTTAAGCCCAGTTAGCATACAGTGTAATAGTTCTATACATCACCCAGTGCTGATCACAACTTCACTCCTTAATCCCCATGACCTATTTCCCTATTTCCACCCATCCTCCACCCACCTCCCCTCTATAATTAAGAATCTGTTTCTTGGTTTTGTTTCTCTCTCTTTTTTTACCCTTTGCTCATTTGTTTGGTTTCTTAAGTTCCACATACGAGTGAAATCCTATGGTATTTGTCTTTCTCTGACTGACTTATTTCACTTAGCATAATGCTTTCTATCTCCATCCATGTTGTTACATATGGTTAGATTTCATTCTTTTTATGGCTGACTAATATTACATTGTATACTTACATGACATCTTTTTTATTTATTTATATATTCAACAGAGAGAGATCACAAGTAGGCAGAGAAGCAGGCAGAGAGAGAGAGAGGAGGAAGCAGGCTCCCTGCCAAGCAGAGGGCCCGATGCAGGACTCGATGCCAGGACCCTGAGATCATGACCGGAGTCAAAGGCAGAGGCTTAACCCACTGAGTCACCCAGGTGCCCCAAGATCTTCTTTATCCATTCATCAATCGGTGGACACTTGGGTTGCTTCTATATCTTGGCTATTGTAGATAATGCTGCTATAAACATAGGGGCGCACGTATCTGCTTGAATTACTGTTTTTGTATTCTTTGGGTAAATACACCATTGTATGATCACTGAATCGTAAAACAGTTCTATTTTTAGTTTTCAGAGGAAACTTCATACTGTTTTCCATAGTGGCTGCACCAGTTTGCATTCCCACTAACAGTGCATGAGTTTTCTTTTGCTCCGTATCCTCACTAACATCTGTTGTTTCCTGTGTTTTTGATTTATATATTCTGATGGGGTGAGGGGGTATATCATTGTAGTTTTGATTTGTTTTTTCCTGATGATGAGTGATATTGAGCATCTTTTCATGTGTCTATTTGGCCATCTGGATGACTACTTTGGATAACATCTTTCACATTTTCTTTCCATTTTTAATTGGATTATTTGTTTTTTTTGGGTGTTGAGTTGTATAAGTTCTTTAAATATTTTGGATACTAACCTTTTATCAGATATGTCATTTGCATGTCATATGTCTTCTCTTATTCCATAAGTTGCCTTTTAGTTTTGCTGATTGTTTCCTTTGTTGTGCAGGAAATTTTTATCTTGATAAAATCCCAATAATTTATTTTTACTTGTGTTTCCCTTGCCTCAGGAGACATATCTAGAAAAAAGTTGCTATGACAGAGGTCAGAGAAGTTACTGCTTGCATTCTTTTCTAGGATTTTTATGGTTTCAGATCTCACAGTTAGGTCTTTAATCCATTTTGAATTTATTTTTGAGTATGGTGTTAAAAAAAAAAGTGGTCTAGTTTCATTCTTTTGCATGTATTGCTCTCCAGTTTTCCCAACACCTTTTCTTTTATTTTTTTTATAATTTTATTTTTTATAAACATATATATATATATTTTCCCCCCCCAGGGGTACAGGTCTGTGAATCTCCACGTTTACAAACTTCACAGCACTCACCATAGCACATACCCTACCCAATGTCCATAACCCCCCCAACCCCCCTCTGCCCAGCAACCCTCAGTTTGTTTTGTGAGATTAAGAGTCACTTATGGTTTGTCTCCCTCCCAATCCCAACTTGTTTCATTTACTCTTCTCCTACCACATTAACCCCCCATGTTGCATCTCCTCTCCCTCATATCAGGGAGATCATATGATAGTTGTCTTTCTCCGATTGACTTATTTCGCTAAGCATGATACCCTCTAGTTCCATCCACGTTGTCGCAAATGGCAAGATTTCATTTCTTTTGATGGCTGCATAGTATTCCATTGTGTATATATACCACATCTTCTTTATCCATTCGTCTGTTGATGGACATCTAGGTTCTTTCCATAGTTTGGCTATTGTAGACATTGCTGCTATAAACATTCGGGTGCACGTGCCCCTTTGGATCACTACGTTTGTATCTTTAGGGTAAATACCCAGCAGTGCAATTGCTGGGTCATAGGGTAGTTCTATTTTCAACATTTTGAGGAACCTCCATGCTGTTTTCCAGAGTGGTTGCACCAGCTTGCATTCCCACCAACAGTGTAGGAGGGTTCCCCTTTCTCCACATCCTCGCCAGCATCTGTCATTTCCGGACTTGTTAATTTTAGCCATTCTGACTGGTGTGAGGTGGTATCTCATTGTGGTTTTGATTTGTATTTCCCGGATGCCGAGTGATATGGAGCACGTTTTCATGTGTCTGTTGGCCATCTGGATGTCTTCTTTGCAGAAATGTCTGTTCATGTCTTCTGCCCATTTCTTGATTGGATTATTTGTTCTTTGGGTGTTGAGTTTGCTCAGTTCTTTATAGATTCTGGACACTAGCCCTTTATCTGATATGTCGTTTGCAAATATCTTCTCCCATTCTGTCAGTTGTCTTTTGGTTTTGTGAACTGTTTCCTTTGCTGTGCAAAAGCTTTTGATCTTGATAAAATCCCTATAGTTCATTTTTGCCCTTGCTTCCCTTGCCTTTGGCGATGTTCCTAGGAAGATGTTGCTGCGGCTGAGGTCGAAGAGGTTGCTGCCTGTGTTCTCCTCAAGGATGTTGATGGATTCCTTTCTCACATTGAGGTCCTTCATCCATTTTGAGTCTATTTTCGTGTGTGGTGTAAGGAAATGATCCAATTTCATTTTTCTGCATGTGGCTGTCCAATTTTCCCAACACCATTTATTGAAGAGGCTGTCTTTTTTCCATTGGACATTCTTTCCTGCTTTGTCGAAGATTAGTTGACCATAGAGTTGAGGGTCTATTTGTGGGCTCTCTATTCTGTTCCATTGATCTATGTGTCTGTTTTTGTGCCAGTACCATACTGTCTTGATGATGACAGCTTTGTAATAGAGCTTGAAGTCCGGAATTGTGATGCCACCAACTCTGGCTTTCTTTTTCAATATTCCTTTGGCTATTCGCGGTATTTTCTGGTTCCATATAAATTTTAGGATTGTTTGTTCCATTTCTTTGAAAAAAATGGATGGTACTTTGATAGGAATTGCATTAAATGTGTAGATTGCTTTAGGTAGCATAGACATTTTCACAATATTTATTCTGCCAATCCAGGAGCATGGAACATTTTTCCATTTCTTTGTGTCTTCCTCAATTTCTTTCATGAGTACTTTATAGTTTTCTGTGTATAGATTCTTAGTCTTTTTGGTTAGGTTTATTCCTAGGTATCTTATAGTTTTGGGTGCAATTGTAAATGGGATAGACTCCTTAATTTCTCTTTCTTCTGTCTTGTTGTTGGTGTAGAGAAATGCGACTGATTTCTGTGCATTGATTTTATATCCTGACACATTACTGAATTCCTGTACAAGTTCTAGCAGTTTTGGAGTGGAGTCTTTTGGGTTTTCCACATATAGTATCATATCATCTGCGAAGAGTGATCGTTTGACTTCTTCTTTGCCAATTTGGATGCCTTTAATTTCTTTTTGTTGTCTGATTGCTGAGGCTAGGACTTCTAGTACTATGTTGAATAGCAGTGGTGATAACGGACATCCCTGCCGTGTTCCTGACCTTAGCGGAAAAGCTTTCAGTTTTTCTCCATTGAGAATGATATTTGCGATGGGTTTTTCATAGATGGCTTTGATAATATTGAGGTATGTGCCCTCTATCCCTACACTTTGAAGAGTTTTGATCAGGAAGGGGTGCTGTACTTTGTCAAATGCTTTTTCAGCATCTATGGAGAGTATCATATGGTTCCTGTTTTTTCTTTTATTAATGTGTTGTATCACATTGATTGATTTGCGGATGTTGAACCAACCTTGCAGCCCTGGAATAAATCCCACTTGGTCGTGGTGAATAATCCTTTTAATGTACTGTTGAATCCTATTGGCTAGTATTTTGGTGAGAATTTTTGCATCTGTGTTCATCAGGGATATTGGTCTGTAGTTCTCTTTTTTGATGGGATCCTTGTCTGGTTTGGGGATCAAGGTGATGCTGGCCTCATAAAATGAGTTTGGAAGTTTTCCTTCCATTTCTATTTTTTGGAACAGTCTCAGGAGAATAGGAATTAGTTCTTCTTTAAATGTTTGGTAGAATTCCCCCGGGAAGCCATCTGGCCCTGGGCTTTTGTTTGTTTGGAGATTTTTGATGACTGTTTCAATCTCCTTACTGGTTATGGGTCTGCTCAGGCTTTCTATTTCTTCCTGGTTCAGTTGTGGTAGGTTATATGTCTCTAGGAATGCATCCATTTCTTCCAGATTGTCAAATTTGTTGGCATAGAGTTGCTCATAATATGTTCTTATAATTGTCTGTATTTCTTTGGTGTTAGTTGTGATCTCTCCTCTTTCATTCATGATTTTATTTATTTGGGTCCTTTCTCTTTTCTTTTTGATAAGTCTGGCCAGGGGCTTATCAATCTTATTAATTCTTTCAAAGAACCAGCTCCTAGTTTCGTTGATTTGTTCTATTGTTTTTTTGGTTTCTATTTCATTGATTTCTGCTCTGATCTTTATGATTTCTCTTCTCCTGCTGGGTTTAGGGTTTCTTTCTTGTTCTTTCTCCAGCTCCTTTAGGTGTAGGGTTAGGTTGTGTACCTGAGACCTTTCTTGTTTCTTGAGAAAGGCTTGTACCGCTATATATTTTCCTCTCAGGACTGCCTTTGTTGTGTCCCACAGATTTTGAACTGTTGTATTTTCATTATCATTTGTTTCCATGAATTTTTTTCAATTCTTCTTTAATTTCCTGGTTGACCCATTCATTCTTTAGAAGGATGCTGTTTAGTCGCCATATATTTGGGTTCTTTCCAAATTTCCTCTTGCGATTGAGTTCTAGCTTCAGAGCATTGTGGTCTGAAAATATGCAGGGAATGATCCCAATCTTTTGATACCGGTTGAGACCTGATTTAGGACCGAGGATGTGATCTATTCTGGAGAATGTTCCATGTGCACTAGAGAAGAATGTGTATTCTGTTGCTTTGGGATGAAATGTTCTGAATATGTCTGTGATGTCCATCTGGTCCAGTGTGTCATTTAAGGCCTTTATTTCCTTGTTGATCTTTTGCTTGGATGATCTGTCCATTTCAGTGAGGGGAGTGTTAAAGTCCCCTACTATTATTGTATGATTGTCGATGTGTTTCTTTGATTTTGTTATTAATTGGTTTATATAATTGGCTGCTCCCACGTTAGGGGCATAGATATTTACAATTGTTAGATCTTCTTGTTGAACAGATCCTTTGAGTATGATATAGTGTCCATCTTCATCTCTTATTATAGTCTTTGGTTTAAAATCTAAGTGATCTGATATAAGGATTGCCACTCCTGCTTTCTTCTGATGTCCATTAGCATGGTAAATTCTCTTCCACCCCCTCACTTTAAATCTGAAAGTGTCTTCAGGTTTAAAATGAGTTTCTTGTAGGCAACATATAGATGGGTTTTGTTTTTTTATCCATTCTGATACCCTGTGTCTTTTGATTGGGGCATTTAGCCCATTAACATTCAGGGTAACTATTGAGAGATATGAATTTAGTGCCATTGTATTGCCTGTAAGGTGACTGCTATTGTATATTGTTTCTGTTCCTTTCTGATCTACTACTTTTAGGTTCTCTCTTTGCTTAGAGGACCCCTTTCAATATTTCCTGTAGAGCTGGCTTGGTGTTTGCAAATTCTTTCAGTTTTTGTTTGTCCTGGAAGCTTTTAATCTCTCCTTCTATTTTCAATGATAGCCTAGCTGGATATAGTATTCTTGGCTGCATGTTTTTCTCGTTTAGTGCTCTGAATATATCATGCCAGCTCTTTCTGGCCTGCCAGGTCTCTGTGGATAAGTCTGCTGCCAATCTAATATTTTTACCATTGTATGTTACAGACTTCTTCTCCCGGGCTGCTTTCAGGATTTTCTCTTTGTCACTAAGACTTGTAAATTTTACTATTAGGTGATGGGGTGTGGACCTATTCTTATTGATTTTGAGAGGGGTTCTCTGAACCTCCTGGATTTTGATGCTTGTTCCCTTTGCCATATTGGGGAAATTCTCTCCAATAATTCTCTCCAATATACCTTCTGCTCCCCTCTCTCTTTCTTCTTCTTCTGGAATCCCAATTATTCTAATGTCGTTTCTTCTTATGGTGTCACTTATCTCTCGAATTCTGCCCTCGTGGTCCAGTAGTTGTTTGTCCCTCTTTTGTTCAGCTTCCTTATTCTCTGTCATTTGGTCTTCTATATCGCTAATTCTTTCTTCTGCCTCATTTATCCTAGCAGTGAGAGCCTCCATTTTTGATTGCACCTCATTAATAGCTTTTTTTATTTCAACTTGATTAGATTTTAGTTCTTTTATTTCTCCAGAAAGGGCTTTTATATCTCCCGAGAGGGTTTCTCTAATATCTTCCATGCCTTTTTCGAGCCCAGCTAGAACCTTGAGAATAGTCATTCTGAACTCTAAATCTGACATATTACCAATGTCTGTATTGATTAGGTCCTTAGCCTTTGGTACTGCCTCTTGTTCTTTTTTTTGTGGTGAATTTTTCCGCCTTGTCATTTTGTCCAGATAAGAGTATATGAAGGAGCTAGTAAAATACTAAAAGGGTGGCAACAACCCCAGGAAAATATGCTTTAGCCAAATCAGAAGAGATCCCAAATCGTGAGGGGGGGGGAAGGAGATAAAAAGAGGTTCAGAAAGAAAAAAAAAGAAAAAAAAAAAGAAAAAAGAAAAAAGAAACAAATAAAAAAAAGAAAACCAATAATGAAAAAAATATAAAAAAGGAAAAAATGTATATATATTAGATAAACTAGTTAAAAAACGTTAAAAAAGAAAAGGGTAAAAGTTTTAAAAAATTTGGCAGAAGAAGAGAAAAAAATTGAAAAAGAAAAAAAAATTAAATTAACTGCAAGGCTAAAGAATCATGGGGAGAAAGCCATGAGTTCCGTGCTTTGCTTTCTCCTCCTCTGGAATTCCGCTGCTCTCCTTGGTATTGAAACTGCACTACTCGTAAGTGAACTTGGTCCTGGCTGAGTTTCTTGTTGATCTTCTGGGGGAGGGGCCTGTTGTAGTGATTCTCAAGTGTCTTTGCCCCAGGCGGAGTCGCACCGCCCTTACCAGGGGCCGGGCTGAGTAATCCGCTCGGGTTTGCTTTCGGGATCTTTTGTTCCCTGAGCGCTTTCCGTAGAGTCCGGAGGACGGAATGAAGATGGCGGCCTCCCAGTCTCCGGCCCGGAGGAGCCAAGAGCTCGGGGTCCCACTCCTCAGTGTGCCCTCAGGGAACAGCGTCCAATTACTCCCGTCACCCTGGCCTCCGGCTGCGCTCCGAGCTCACCGAGCCTGCGACCGGTTCAAGGTAACCCCGAGCTGTGAGCTCATTCCTTGGCTCCGTCTCTGTAGCCGGCTTCCCTGTTCTAATACCTGCGAGCTCTGCGACACTCAGACACCCCGATCCTTCTGTGACCCTGCGGGACTTGAGGCCACACTGGCCCCGTGTGGGCTTCACCCCAGTTAAGCCTCTGGAGCGATGTCCCTCAGCGGAACAGACTTTTAAAAGTCCTGCTTTTGTGCTCCATTGCTCCGCCGCTTGCCGGGAGCCGGCCCCTCCCCCCGGGGTCTATCTTCCCGTCGCTTTGGATTCACTTCTCCACCAGTCCTACCTTTCAGAAAGTGGTTGATTTTCTGTTTCTAGAATTGCTGTTCTTCTTCTCTTCGATCTCCTGTTGGATTTGTAGGTGTTTGCAATCTTTAGATAAGCTATCTAGCTGATCTCCCGCTACCTGAAGTAGTCTCAGCTGCTACTTCTCCGCCATCTTGACTCCTCCCCTCCCAACACCTTTTCTTGAAGAGACATCTTTTTTCCCATTAGATATTCTTTCTTGCTTTGCCAGAGATTAATTGACTATATAATTGTGGTTCATTTCTGAGTTTTCTATTCTGTTCTATTGATTTATTTTTTTTAAGATTTTATTTATTTATTTGACAGACAGAGATCACAAGTAGGCAGAGAAACAGGTGTGGGGGGCGGAGGGGGAAGCAGGCTCGCCACTGAGCAGAGAGCCTGATGCAGGGCTCGATCCCAGGACCCTGGGATCATGACCTGAGCGAAGGCAGAGGCCTTAACCCACTGAGCCACCCAGGTGCCCCTGTTCTATTGATTTATGTGTCTACATTTTTGTGTTAGTACCATACTGTTTTCATTACTACAGTTTTTGTAATATAACTTGAAGTCTGGAATTGTGAGGCCGCCCGCTTTGCTTTTCCTTTTCTGGGTTGCTTTGGCTATTTGGGGTCTTTTTTGTTTCTGTGGGAATTTAGCATCGTTTGTTCTAGTTCCATGAAAAGTGCTGTTGGGATTTTGCTAGGGATTACATTAAATGTGTAGATTGTTCTTGGTAGTATAGACATTTTAACAATATTTGCTCTTCTTAAAAATATATTTTTTAAAGATTTTATTATTTATTTGAGAAAGAGAAAGAGAGAGAGATAGCATGAGTTGGGGGAGAGGCAAAGAGAGAGGGAGAAGCAGACTCCCTGAGCAGGACTTGATACCAGGACCCTGGGATCATGATCCGAGCCAAAGGCAGGCACCTGACTGACTGAGCCACCCAGGCACTTTGTTCTTCCAATCACTGAACATGGAATGTCTTTTCACTTCTTTGTGTCACCTTCAATTTCATTCATCAGTGTTTAATAGTTTTCAGAGTACAGTTTTTTTTTTGTTTGTTTGTTTGTTTTACCTCTTTGACTAGGTGTATTCCTAGGTATCTTATTTTTGGTGCAATTGTAAATGGGATTATTTTCTTAATTTTTCTTTCTGCTGCTTTGTTATTGGTGAATTGAAATGCAATAGATATCTGTACATTGATTTTGTATCCTGTGACCTCACTGAGTTCCTTTATCAGTTCTAGGATTTTGGGGGGGAAGTCTTTGGGTTTTCTATAAATAGTATCAGGTCATCTGCAATTAGTAAGACTTTACTTCTTTCTTACCAATTCAGATGCCTTTATTTCCTTTCTGTTGTCCAATTGCTATACTAAGACTTCCAGTTCTATGCTGAATAAAAGTAGTGAAAATGGACATTCTTGTCTTGTTTCTGACCATAGGGAAAATCTCTCGGTTTTTCTCTATTAAGGATGATGTTAGCTGTGGATTTTTCATGTATAGCCTTTATTATGTTGGGGTATGTTCCCTCTAAACCTATAAGAAAATGGGTTTTGTTACCTTCAACCCTCAAACCTCAACCCTCAAACCCTCAACAAGGAGGGTTTTTATCATGAATAGATGTATTTTGCCAAATGCTTTTTCTGCATCTCTTGGAAAGATCCTATGTTTCTTATCCTTTCTCTTATTGATGAATTATGTTGGCATTATACAAAAATCCGCATTTTTAATTGAATAAAATCATTTATTTGCTTTTTAAGAAAATATATGAACTGTGAATTGAGAGTATCTTATGAGGAAGTGGCTTATAAGATATCATTCAAAGCACTGAGAAGACAAACTGAGAAATAGCACCACACATAAAGAATAACCAGTTACTTGTGAGGCTTTTATCTAGTGCTTTAAATATCTCCCTAGAGTCTTGCAATGACCGTATTAAGTGGATCCCACCTACCAGTTTAAAATTACAGGGGCATGTGGGTGGCTCAGTCAGTTAAGCATCTGCCTTCAGCTCAGGTCATGATCCCAGGGTCCTGGGATCGAGCCCCACATCGGGTGTTCTGCTTTGCAGGGATCCGGCTTCTCCTTCTTCCACACCCCTGCTTGTGCACATGCACTCTCTCTCTCTCTCTCTGTCAAATAAATAAATAAAATCTTTTTGAAAAAATAAAAAAATTACAACAAGCAAGCCAAATTGAGGCTCTTGATACTATGGTTAATGTCATGATGTAAATGCACTAAATTTACACTCCTTAGCTCATGCTTGTTGTTACCCCAAGTGCTTCCGAGTGTTACAGGGCAACACAAGTTGTAACTTTCAAGAAAAAAAAGATTTGGAGGAATAAGTTGAAGAAGCAAGACATCTGTCTATATATTTTTAGTGTCTGAGACGCTAAAATGTTCTAAAATTCTTTTAAGAGGAATGCAAGCAAAAACATTCTCTGTTACACTTATAAAAGAGACTGAAAATATACTGCTGAAATTATTCATGAATCATCCTTTAGGAGAAACAAAATAAAAATGACCTATTAACATCTACACACTTACTAATATAGTTTTAGAAATCAATCTTAGTTTGTAAGTTTTTTTTTTTAAATTGCTGGATATACCTTTTTGAAATGTAGAACATCAACAACCACTTAAATATGCATTCATTTAATGCACTCAATGGGTTTCATTTCCTAATTTAAGTTTTCAAAATATTCTTATCATTTTATCTTTGATACATTTATAATTATTTTGATGTAAAAATAAATAAAAACAATGACTTCTGTAAAATAGGAAGAGGTATCTAGGTAAAAATAAGTCACAGCAAATTAATAAAGAACAGAGAAAATTATCATTTCATCTGATTTAAAATTTAAACACACACATACAAAATTTAAATACACATACAGAAGACTGCATAAAAGAAAACTACATGTAAAATTGATATCTCTGAGTTACCCATAAGAGATTAAAGGTATAGATTTAAGCCCCAGATTGCCTGTGTTACATCATAGCATCACTTACCTAAATAATTTTGGACAAATGGGTGAATATCCAGCTAACAAATTTGGATAACATTCAATTAAATTATGTGTACAGAAGTCTAGTTACATACAGAATGACATCATTTCTAGAAAGCCAAGAAAGAACTTAAAGGAGCATATAAGATATGTAGACATTTTTATGAATAATTTTTACCTATAGTGTGATATTACCTATATAAAAACAAAAAGAGGAATTTTATAATAAAATATAATAAATAGTGTGGGTCACCTTTAAGGTGATAAGTAGGGAGAAGGAATAAAAGTAAAGTACTAATGCAAAGATCATTAAATCAGTAGTACTACAGTTTAAAAGTGTGACAAGTTCAGTATTGTTTCATTATTACACTTCATCATTCACATGTGTAATATGTATATCTTCCATGTACTAAATGTAACATAATAACACACTTGTAATTTTGTAATAGAGACAACAAAAACAAAAATGGATAAATAGGACTGCATCAATCTTAAAAACTTTTGTGCATCAAAGGATATAATCAATAGAGTGAAAAGGGAACCTAGGGATGAGAGAACGTATTTGCAAATCATACGCCTAAAAAGAGGTTAATATCCAGAATATATATACAAAGAACATTTACAAGTCAACGTCAAAAGGTGGAATAACTCTCTTAAAAATTGGACACAAGGGGCGCCTGGGTGGCTCAGTGGATTAAAGGCTCTGCCTTTGGCTCGGGTCATGATCCCAGGGTCCTGGGACCAAGCCCCACATTGGGCTCTCTGCTTAGTGGGGAGCCTGCTTCCTCCTCTCTCTGCCTGCCTCTCTGCCTACTTGCGATCTCTCTCTCTCTGTGTCAAATAAATAAATAAAATCTTTTTTTTAAAAAATGGACACAAGACTTGAATAGACATTCTTTGAAGGTGATATACAAATGACCAACTAGCACATGAAAAGACATCAATGTCATCACAGAAATGCAAATCAAAACCATGAGATAGCACCTCACACCCATTAGGATGATACTATTTAAAACAATAATAGCAGAAAATAACAAGTGTTGACAAGGATGAGGAAAAATTGGCATTCTTGTGCACTGCTGTTGGGAGTGTAAAATGCTGCAATTGCTATGGAAAACAGTATAGAGGTCCCTTAAACAATTAAAAAATAGAACTACCGGGAGTGCCTGGGTGGCTCAGTGGGTTAAAGCCTCTGCCTTTGGCTCAGGTCATGATCTCAGGGTCTTGGGATTGAGCCCAGCATTGGGCTCTCTGCTTGGCAGGGAGCCTGCTTCCCCCTCTCTCTCTGCCTGTGTCTCTGCCTACTTGTGACCTCTCTTTCTGTCAATTAAATAAATAAAATCTTTAAAAAAAAATAAAACTACCATTTGATCCAGCACTTTCATTTTTGGAGATGTATCCAGAAGAACTGAAAGCAAGAGCTCAAATATCTATTTGTAAATAGATCCCATGTTCCTAGCAGCATGATTTAAAATAGCCAAGAGGTGCATGTGATCCTATTGTCCATTAATGGATAAGCAAAATGTAGTATATACATACCACGGAATATTATTCAGAAGTGCAATAAGTCAGTCAGAGAAAGACAAATGCCATATAATTTCACTCATATGCGGAATTTAAGAAATAAAATTAATGATCATAGAAAAAAAAGAAAGAGGCAAACCAAGAAACAGACTCTTAACTATGGAGAAAGAAGTGATGGTTACTGGAGGGGCAGTGGGTGTGAGATTGGCTAAATGGGTGATGGGTATGAAGGGGAACACTAGAAGTGCTCATGTGGAAGTGATGGATCACTAAATTCTACTCCTGAGGCCTGAATTACATTATATGTTAACTAATTAAAATTTAAATACAAATTTGAAAAAAAAAATAATTTAGTAAAGAAAAAAAGTTTGTTTAAATATATATCATCATTTAACTACCTTTAAAAAGTTTTTAGAGAAAATTTAAATAAACACAAGCCTTAAACTGATGTATCAATAAACTGCTTTATTGTGGTGATCATTTTGCAATATATGCAAATATGGGAGGCACCTGAGTGGCCCTGTTGGTTAAGTGTCAGACTCTTGAGTTTTGCTCAGGTCATGATCTCTCGGTGAGATCCAGCCCCAAGTCAGACTCAGTGCTCAGGGAGGAGTCAACATGAGATTCTCTTCTTCTCCCTCTGCCATTGACCCTGCTCTATCTCTCAAATAAATACATAAATCTTTACAAATACAGAATCTTTATGTTGTACACCTAAAACTAAGATAATGTCAGTTATATCTCAATAAAAAATTAAGTAAAATAAAGAAATTGTTTAAAAAGGAAGGAAATCTTGTTACATGTTGCAACATGGATGAACTCAGAGAGTATTATGTTAAATGAAATAAGCCTGTCATGGAAAGACAAATACTGGATGATTCCCCATATATAAGACGCTTACAGTCGTGCAGATTATAGAGTCAGAAAGTAGAATGATAGTTGCCAGGATCTGTTGAGGAAAGAGAATGAGGAGTTGCTGTTTCAGGGGTATAAAGTTCAAATAACACAAGATACTGAATAAGTTCTAGAGATCTGCTGAACAACATTATGCTATAGTTAACAATACTGTATTGTACATTAAAATTTTTGCTAGAGGGTATATCTCATTTATATCTCATGTAAATGTTCTTACCACAATGAAATAAATTTTTTAAAGGATTTTATTTATTTATTTTACAAACAGAGATCACAAGTAGGCAGAGAGGCAGGCAGAGAGAGGGAGGGAAACAGGCTCCCTGATGAGCAGAAAGCCCGATGCGGGGCTCAATCCCAGGACCCTGGGATCATGACCTGAGCCAAAGGCAGAGGCTTAACCCACTGACCACCCAGGAACCCCATGAAATAAATTTTTAAAAAAGGAAAGAGAAAGGAATCCTTTTACATACTACAGAATGGATGAGCTTTGAAGACAGCCTAAGTGAAATAAATCAGTCACAAAAGAGCAAATACTATATGATTCTATGTCTATGAGTTATCTAAAGCAATACAATTTATTGAAAAATAAAGTAGAATTGTGCTTAGTTACCAGGGGCTAGGAGGAAAAAGAAATAGGGCACTTTTTTTCAGTGTTCCAAGATTCATTGTTAATGCACCAACACCCAGTGGAAATAGGGCATTGTTACTGAATGGGTATAGAGTTTAGTTTTACAACATGAAGGAGTTCTGGAGATCTGTTTCACAACAAATTGAGTACACTTAACAGTACTGAGCTGTATGCTTAAAAGTAGTTAAGATGGCAATTTTATGTCATACGTTTTGCCACAACAAAAGAAATGAAAAAAAAAGAGTAAGTGAAAAATGAGACTTAAATAAGAGGACATCGCCTTTAAATTATTAAAGCTCTGATTTGCTTATATTTCACATACCTCAAATAATGAATAGTAAAGAAGTACAAACATAGAGAGGTGAGAGATAGAAAATGATATGTGATAGATTGATAGATCGATAGTCAGATAATTATTCAGAAACCACAGTTTTCTATCTTGCCTAAAGGGCATTTATGTAAGGAAGTGAAATGAGGAAGAAATATTTTTGGGTATACAAATTCTGAAAATATACTATTTACCCAGACATTTTAGAAGTGCTAAATAACAAATTTTAAAAGGATAATACGGCTTATGACTACAACTACAATGAAGGAGGAGGGCAGGAAGAGGAGAAAAAAGATAAGAAGGGAACACACACAAACAATAACACAAAAAGTAAAAATAACATGTGTGTATGAACTCCAGAAAAATTTTTAAAAAATGAATTATGACTACATGGAAAATAACACTAATTATTTCTTATAGTGTGGCCATGAAAATTAATATGGTTGTTACATTAAGGACTTATAAAATGAATGAGTATACTAATATTGAGGAAAAAAATGTGATTATGACTGGCTCAGTAACACCAAAAGTTCTGGGGTCTGTACTTGATCAATTGAAATGTATTTGGCTAATGTCTTTCTGCAGACAAGAAAAATAATGCTTTTTTATTTCTAACCACAAGACTTCTTCAAAGCTTAGCAACATAAAACATGTTTCTTCTATTTACATATACAAAAGGAAGCCTGTATATCGGACCAGTTCATTAGCTGAACATCTGCAAGCCATTTTTGCAAAGAGTGAGAAAAATAATTGATTGGAGCCAAATTTGCATTCATAAAAGTTCCAGAGAGTTGTGAAATGCAGCTCATATTTATGACATTAAAAAGAAATCAATTCAAAACTCTTATCATGAATGACTTAAGAATAAATTTAAAAGTTTCCTAAGAAAAAGATACTGTTTTGTTAATGTAAATGGCATGTATAGCACAATGAAATTCAGAGAGAATGTACATGATCTTATTTCTCCTAAACAAATCAATAGTAGCTACACCAAAAATAAACAAAATGATGACCATGAATATTTCTAATGTAGGCTACCAACACATAAATAATAATAATTTCAATTATTATTAAATAATATTATTAAATTATTATAATTTTTGTTAAGTCCTCAATTATGTATATTGCAAAAGCAAATACTGCTACTATATTTCAGTAAATTCTAATAACTAATGAAGGAACTGCAAAGAAAAGTAATTTTAAATACATATCAAGGCAGTACTAGACCAGAAAGTGAGGGGGAAAGGAAACAGCAAAATACCAAATTAAACAAATACCTATGCAGGAACCGCATACACATAAACAAATATTTCATTAAATATGGATCCAAAAAGGCATAAAGATAACAGTTCCAAATTTTAAAATGTTGGGTAGGGGGGCACCTGGGTGGCTTAATCAGTCGAGAGTCTGACTCTTGGTCTCTGTTCAGGTTTTGATCTCAGGGTTGGGGGTTTGGACCCTATGTTGGGCTCCACAATGGGCATGGAGTCCACTTTTAAAAAATTTTGGAAAAAATGAAAATTAAAAAATTTTTTAAATCTTGAAATGTTGGTTAAGAAAACATAAGTTGCTCATTTTCACTGTAGAAACATAGAAATGAGTGTGTGTGTGTGTGTGTGTGTGTGTGTGTACATGCTTCCTAGTCTACTTGACGTGGGCTGGGATTTGGACTTAGAGAGTTATATCAACTCTGTGGAGCAGAGGCATTAATCCCTTTGTCCAAAGTATCAGTTCATTCTTCATTGTCTCCTTGAACAAAATCTCTCAGAATGGTTTGTATCTCAAGGTGTTATATTTCTTTTTTAATTTAATTTAAATTTAATTTAATTAAATTTAATTTAATTAATTTAATTTAAATTTCAAGTAGTTAATATACAGTGTAATACTGGTGTCTGGAGTAGAATTCAGTGATTCATCACTTGTATACAACACCCAGTCTCATCCCAACAAGTGTCCTCTTTCATACCCATCACCCGTCCAGCCCCTCCCACACCCACCTTCATCCATTAACCTTCAGTTTATTCTCTTCCTTAACTCTCTTACGGTTTGTTTCCCTCTTTCTCTTTTTTCCCCTTCTCATATGTTTATCTGTTTTCTTTCTTAAATTCCACATATCAGTGAGATCATATGGTATTCCTCTTTCTCTGACTGACTTATTTCACTTAGCATAACACACTCTAGCTCCATCCATGTCATTACAAATGCCGAGCTTTCATTTTTTCTGATGGCTGAGTAACTGATGAATGATAAAGAAAATGTGATATATATATATATATATATGTATATATATATATATATATATACACACAATGGAATATTATTCAGTCACCAAAGTGGTTACATTTCTAATTATCATTCAGTCTCCTATCTTTCTGTGACCATTTTACCCTTAAATGTATACTGGATCAACTGGTGGTTGGTTCATGGGCAACAGCTTCTCAATGAAGGACATCCCAGGGGATAAAATGGTGTTTTGTTTTGTTTTGTTTTTTACCACTTTTCCCATGTGATGAGATTTTGAGCCACTGATCTCCATAAGTGTTTGTGTTTGTGTTCTGATTTGTGTTCTGATAATCTTTTGGGTCTGGGGATGGAGAATGGCAGGGCAAGGTAAACAACAACATAAAAATCACTGGCCCCAATAACACTATTTTTTAAAAAAATTATTTATTTATTTTTAGAGGGAGGAGGGGCAGACAGAGTTTTAAGCAGACTCCATGCTGAGCACAGAGCCAGTCACGGGGCTTGATCACATGATGCTGAAATCATGAGCTGAGCCAAAACCAAGAGTCAGACACTTAACCAACTGAGCCCTCCCAGGCAACCCTCAATAACACTATTTTTTTGTGGTGCCATATCAAATCTCCAGGCTAGCTCCATGTATCACTTGGGGCTTGCAGTCTCTTGCTGTCACACTCTCTCAGGCAACAAAAAATTAGAAATTCACATAAGTGATGCTACTACTTGCTAGTGCCTCCACACACACACCAGTTGGCTGGTTAGTTCCCTCCTAAGTCCGTATGGGAAGTATCCCACTCTGCAACTTTTGGAGAAGACCTTGCAGAATGAGGTAGTTAATGTGAAACCCTCAGTCTTCGGATGCTTTGTTACCAATGATTAGGTGAGGTTGTGGTTGTGTGCTTAGGTGGTGGAAACCAGGTAAGGATTCAGATTATTAATTCCATAATTTAGGATCAGAAGTAATGGCAAAATGGAAACAACCAGTACACAGTGGCTGTGGTCAAAGTCCAAGCTGACCAGTCAGAGCGGTGCCTTCCCAGGCTGCCTCTGCCTTTGGGGAAATCCATTTAGTGGACCAAGAGCATCAAATGGCATCTCTAGCACCTGGGGCCAGAGCTCCACACTCATTGTGCCTATTATTGTAACCTTATCACCTTAGGTGATAATGATGAAGCCAGGCACAGATCAAGAGAAAGAAACCAGAAAGAATTTTAAAATGTTGTTACAGTTCTCTGGGGGAGAACACAATATGCTACATAGGGTCACTGAGGGGGAGCATTGGGGTCAATCTGAGGCAGAGAGAAGGAACTATAGGCAAGTGTCTTATTGAGATTTCCATGGTAAGGACAGGTGAGGCAGGACAAGTAGGTTTAGGTTTGGCTAACTCAAAGGAATTGGTGGATTCTGAGGCATAGGGGCTATTCCTGGTTGTCTATTATCTGGGCCTGGGGCAACTAGGGTCGGTGTGTACTCATCAGGAGTGTGAATGCCCAGTTAGGGAAGTGGTTGGGAGTATGGACTTAATGTGCTACTCAACAAGAGGGAATGACTGGCATTAATCAGGGCCTAAAAACTGGGTCAAGACCACACATGCACCTGTGTGCACACATGCATGTGTGCACACACACACACACACACACACACTCAAGCACACATTGCATTGCAATCACACAAAAACTTAAATGATTTGAGGAAAATTGATAGCTATAAATGTCTAGATTAAAGAAAAAAGAAAAACTTAAATGAATAAAAGGAGTGAAAGGAACAGGCTTCCAGTTATGGAATGAATAGGTCACAGGAATGGAAGAGACAGTATACAGAATATAACTAGAGAACTTACAGAAGTCTGGACTGATTGGCATGGAAAGTGGGTAGGATGAGAGAATGAGAGTTCTATATCTGATAGTACTCAAAGAAATTCCATTCAGAACCAGTTGTCTGTCAAGCCTCCCTCAAAAAAATTGAAAAATCCAGAATACACCAGCTGTTTCTACACCTTAAAGAACAGGAGAATCAACAACAAATCAAACCAACTCCACACATAAGAAGGGAAATAATCAAGATTAGAGCAGAGATCAATGAGGTAGAAACTAGAGATACAGTAGAACGTATCAGTGAAACCAGAAGCTGGTTTTTTGAAAGAATCAATAAGATCAATAAACCATTCGCCACACGAATCCAAAAGAAAGCTCAAATTAATAAAATTATGAATGAAAAGGGAGAGATCACAACTAACACCAAGGAAGTAGAAACAATCATCAGAAGTTATTATCAACAGTTATATGTCAATAAGTTAAGCAACCTAGATGAAATGGATGCATTCCTGGAAAACTATAAACTCCCAAAATTGAACCAGGAAGAAATTGACAACCTGAATAGACCAATATCTAGTAACGAGATTGAAGCAGTGATCAAAAACCTCCCAAAAATCAAGAGCCCAGGACCTGACGGATTCCCTGGGGAATTCTACCAAACTTTCAAAGAAGAAATAACACCTATTCTCCTGAAGCTGTTTGAAAAAATTGAAGCAGAAGGAAAACTTCCAGACTCTTTTTATGAAGCCTTCATTACCCTGATCCCCAAACCAGACCACACCAAAAAGGAGAATTTCAGACCAATATCACTGATGAATATGGATGCTAAGATTCTCAACAAGATCCAACAGCACATTAAAAAGATTATCCACCATGACCAAGTGAGATTCATCCCTGGGTTACAAGGATGGTTCAACATTCACAAATCAATCAATGTGATAGAACAAATCAATAAGAGAAGGGAGAAGAACCACATGGTCCTCTCAATTGATGCAGAAAAAGCATTTGACAAAATCCAGCATCCGTTCCTGATTAAAATACTTCAAAGTATAGCGATAAAGGGAACATTCCTGAACTTCATAAAATCTATCTATGAAAGACCCACAGCAAATATCATCCTCAATGGGAAAAAACTCACAGCCTTCCCGTTGAGATCAGGAACACGACAAGGATGCCCACTCTCACCACTCTTGTTCAACATAGTATTAGAAGTCCTAGTAACAGCAATCAGAGAGAAATAAACAAAGCAACAAACAAAGAGAAATAAAAGGTATCCAAATTGGCAATGAAGAAGTCAAACTCTCTCTTCGCAGATGATATGGTTCTTTATATGGAAAACCCAAAAGACTCCACCCCCAAACTACTAGAACTCATACAGCAATTGAGTAATGTGGCAGGACACAAAGTCAATGTACAGATATAGCATAAATATTTATCTGCTACATCATTGCCCTATGACATCTCACAAATCTTTTCTAGATCTCAGTGAATAGATCCATTAGCTTGGGGAATTTTGATTTTAGTTACTGACTGTGCAATGGACATAGACCTATGATGGGCATTATTATGTGAATTTTCAAGCAAAGCACAGACCAGTTGTCACTGTAAGTGAAGTGAGTCATTGTATTCTATTTTTTCCAAGCGAAACATCAGGTTAATGGTACTCCTCCAAGGATAACTTTTCTATATAAACTAGCAGACACTAAAGTATTATGTGTTATTCATAAATTCTATAAAATAGAGAAAAAGGCAAAGACACTTAAAAAGGTCTCTCTGCTAGATTTGCATTTTGGAATCACTTAAAATACTTTTTATCCTATTTATCACATTTCAGTGGCTTGTGCACAAATCTGTCATTTACTTTTTAGGGCCTTTACATTACCCAATCTAAAGGAATGTTCATCTCATAATGTATTCAAATGGCCAGGGATAGCCACTGAGAGGTGAATATGCAGTCTGGGTTGTGGTACAAAGTGCTATTAGTTTATGGTTTTCTATGTTCTCTGAGTCAAACCGTTTATGATAGTCAAACAAAAAATTCTATGACCTCCATGGTTTTGTTTTATTGCTATGACACATAGCAGTGTTTGGACTTTAGATTCAAATAAATTGAAGCAAGAATTTGTACCTTCAAATGATCAAAATAAACATTATTTAGTTCAAGGAAGAGAATAATGTTAGCTCCCCCAAAGCCAATTTGAGACACCTCCTTTGTTATTAGCTTCCTCTTTTCCCAAAAGGTATCCATTTTCCTGACTTTTTTATTATGTTATGTTAGTCACCATACAGTACACCATTAGTTTTTGATGTAGGGTCCCATGATTCATTATTTGCATATAACACCCAGTGTTCCTTACAACACATGCCCTCCTTAATACCATCACTGGGCATTTTCCTGACTTCTATGCTAACTCATTCATTGCTCTTCTTCAGCATTTTGCTACAAAGGCATGCATCCCTTAAACTTTAAGTATATCTTGGGGTTATGTTTTAACTCTAGATAAATGAAATAATAAAGTCTGTACTATATTTTACTGCTTTATGTAATAGCATGGCTGTTGGCACATAGACATATTAATTCATTTCATTACTGTATAGAACTCCATTGTATGAATATACCACAGTAAATTTACAGACTATACTGATAATTATTTTGGGGGTCACTACTTTCTTATCTATTATAAATAATGATACTGTAAACATTCTTGTACACATTTTTTACTGTGCAAGGATGAGCATTTCAGGGATATATACTAATGAGTGGAGTTGGTCATAAGATAGACCATACTTGGCTTTAAACAAATAATGTCAACTTTGCAAAATGTTTCAACATTTCACATCCTCACACAAATGAATGTGAATTATAGATGATCATCAGCAGTTAGTATTGGCAGCCATTTCAATCTTGGCTCTTCTGATAGGGGAGAAATGATATATCATTGAATTATGAATTTGTGCTTTTCTTGATTACTAATGAAGTAAACACTTTTCATATGTTGGATATCTTCTTTTGTGAAGAGCATATTCAGGTACTTTCACATTTTTTTAATTAAGGTGTTTATTTTTCTATTACTTATTTGTATAAGTTTTCCATGTATTCTGACATGAACCTTTTTACAGTTATTTGTACTACAAATATATTTTCCAATGCTGATTTAACTATTACTTAATTGTATCTTTTTTAAACTTATTTAAATTCAATTAGTTAACATATAGTGTATCATTAGTTTCAGATGTAGAGTTCAGTAATTCATCGGTTGCATTAACACCCAGTGCTCATTACATCTCATGCCCCTTTTAATGCCCGTCACCCAGTTACCCCATTCCCCCCATCCTCCCCCCTCCAGCAACCCTCAATTTGTTTCCTATAGTTAAGAGTTTCTTATGGCTTGCCTCTCTCTTTGATTTTGTCTTATTTTATTTTCCCTCCCCTCCCCCTATGATTCTCTGTTTTGTTTCTTAAACTCCACGTATGAGTGACACTATATGATAGCAGTCTTTGTCTTATTGACTTATTTCGCTCAGCATAATACTCTCCAGTTCCATCCACATTGATGTAAATGGTAAGGTTTCATCCTCTTGATGGGCTGAGTAATACTCCTTTGTGTCTATATACCGCATCTTCTTTATCCATTTATCCATCGAAGGATATTTGGGCTCTTTCCATAGTTTGGCTATTGTGGACATTGCTGCTGTAAACGTTGGGGTGCAGGTACCCCTTCTGATCACAACATTTGTATCTTTTGGGTAAATCCTAGTAGTGCAATTGCTGGGAATTGGGATAGCTATATTTTTAACTTCTTGAGGAACCTCCATCCTGTTGTCCAGAGTGGCTGCACCAGCTTGCATTCCCTCCAACAGTTTAAGAGTGTTCCCCTTTCTCCACAACCTCATCAACATCTGTTGTTTCCTGTGTGTTAATTTCAGTCATCTTGACTGGTGTGAAGTGGTATCTCATTGTGGTTTTAGTTTGTATTTCCCTAATGCCGAGTGATGTTGAGCATTTTTTCATGTGTCTGTTGGCCATTTGTATGTCTTCTTTGCAGAAATGTCTGTTCATGTTGTCTGATCATTTCTTGA
Source organism: Lontra canadensis (assembly GCF_010015895.1). Taxonomy (NCBI): domain Eukaryota; kingdom Metazoa; phylum Chordata; class Mammalia; order Carnivora; family Mustelidae; genus Lontra; species Lontra canadensis. The sequence goes on from NW_022630997.1 coordinate 36,237,375, forward strand.
CTGGATTATTTGGTCTTTTTGGGTGTTAAGTTTGATAAGTTCTTTATAGATCTTAGATATTAGCTCTTTGTCTGATAAGACATTTGCAAATATTTTCTCCCATTCTGTTGGTTGTCTTTTGGTTTTGTTGACTATTTCCTTTGCTGTGCAAAAGAGTTTTATCTTGATGAAGTCCCAAGAGTTCATTTTATGAACATTTGATGATGAGAATTTCTTTTATTTAATATAGTTTAAATTATCAAACTTTTTTCTTCATAATTAACAAAGTTTTACCAAATCCATGTCCATAAATGTATTCTCCCATATTTAATTCTGATACATTATTTTCTTACCTTTCTCATTTCATTCTAAAATCAGTCTGAAAATGATTTTTGATGTAAGGTGAATTTTCGCTTTTTAAAATGGTGTATTCAAAGACACTACTACCACCATGTGAAAAGACTGCTCTGTAGTTTCAAACTGTGGTATATAGTGTGTCCAAATGTGACTGGACCTACTTATGGACACTACTTTTTTTCATAGATCTGTTTGTCAATTCTTATCCTAATACTACACAGTATTATTCTAGCTTTATTTAGAGCTTCATAACTGGGAAAACAAGCCATTTTCAAGCAGTAATTAGACATTCATGGTCATTTCCCTTTTCATATAAATTGTAGAATCAGCTTGAAAAGTTTCACATGTAATTATTGACATTTCTACTGGCATTGTCTTGAATATTTTTGCAATATTGTCTTCTAAATCTTGAATGCTATATATTCTTATCTTTACTTAGTTACATAATTTCTCTTAATAGTGATTTCTCATTTTCTGTGAATAAAGTTTGTTCTTTTTTGTTAAACTTATTAAAAGAAATATATGTTTCATATTATTGGAAAATATAATTTTGTCTTATTGCAAAAATATAATAATTATATATATATATAGTTGTAGTTATTTTCTATTCTGAAGTTACTGAAAGGTTGTTATTATTTCAATGCAAGATTCAGCTGTGACCAGCTGTTGTATTTGTTTATCATGATACTTTGGTCTCCTTTACTTTGGAACATTTCCACAGACTGACTTTGTCTTTTATGATATTAGTATTTTAAAGAAAACAATTCTTTTTTCCCTTTCTTTAATAGGATGTTTTATTTGTGTTTGTCTACTGTTTCCTTGTGGTTGCATTTCCAGGCCAGAGCACTATGTGGGTGATATTAGCTTTACAGATACAGGGATCCAATGTCCATCTGTTCCTCATTGGTTATATTTCAGATTTCTGTTCTTGCAACAAAAAAGCAATCTGTGGGTAGATACTTTAAGGACATGTAACATCCTGACGATTATTTAAATGTATTCTCATACTTAGCATCTATTGATGATTATTATTTGGGCTTTGCCACACATCATGCTTGTAACATTATGGTGTTTCATATCCCACATTTCCTTCACATTTACCGGGTGCACTAAGCAGCTCATAAACAAGTCTTCTTTTGTCCTTCATTTATTTTTTTGTTTATTAATTACTGATTGACTTATTTACATATGTATTAATTATTGTGGATTTTGTCATGGATTTTCTTCTCTAAAGGTCTATAATATATCAGTCTTCTTAATTATTTTGGCTTTAAAATTGCTCCATGTATGGTCAGTGAAAGCCCTTGTGTCCTTGTGACATGCTTCCTCTCTCTTGTACTCTCTCACTCACACACACATACACACACACATGCTCGCACACACTCACACACATATCCTAATTTTCTGGGGTAACAAGATCTTCCAGGCTAATCTGATGCTTACATTGCCACTTCTCATACTTTTATAATGATAGTTATCCTTTCATTCATTGTTAAATAATTATCCTGATATTCTATTTCTTGCATCAATTTTGGTAAATTCTACTTTTCAAAGTGTCATTAGTGCATAGAATTTTAGTAGTATTGTATCTCCATTATGAATTTATATTTCAAAATTATGGAATGACTTGCTTTATATATAGGAGTACTTTGCCTTAAGTTTATTTTTCTGATTTTGATAGTTCTAAGCTAGTTCCTTCCTCTTAATGTATATATGGAATATTTTTCCGTATAATTTGTTTTACCTTTCTGTTTATTGCATTTTATATGCGTTAATTCTTAAAAAACAAAAACAAAAACAAATTGTATCCCATTGGGTCCATTTTCAAATTCAGTCTGACTTCAGTGGATGGAAATACTCTGCTTCTGACTTAGAGGAATACTCAAACACAATAATAACACAACACCATTTATATAGTGGAGTTTATGTGGTACCTATCTGCCCTGTTCATATAAATTTAAAAACTACATTTATAGTCTATTTATCCTGGACAACTATCTTTAACATGGCCCCACAAGTGGTTAAGCTGTGGTTATGGAGGGTTCTTTTTCATTGTATCCACCTTGAGTTTTATCCATTCCAAGGCTATCCATCTTGGCCATCTAAGTCTTTGCTTTGGAATTAGACACAAGGACTATGAAGAACATGCCATATCTTTGTTCATGGCATCTTTATCTTCCAATATCAGTCCGATGTTCCCACTCCGCTTTACCTGCCCACTGGCATCTTCTGCCCCTGTAGCGATCCAGATGTGTATAATTCTGATCTCAGGCTGATTTCATGGGTGATCAGAGTTCTTTGGTAGGTAATCAGCTCACTTTAGGGTACAGGTTGAAATGGTGCCTCCTCCTACTTCCCCACCATCTTGTCCTGTTCATGGCATCTTAAATAGACTTTTAAATTAAGGGTTCATGCTAAGACTACATAATTTTATTTTAACATAGTTGGGTATAAATTATTTAGATATGTTTTCTCCCCCTTTTTAAAATTTTTAAGTCTATTAAACTTTAGAACCATAGGGGGGAAATGACTAGCTTATTGTGGATTTGTTCCTGTATGGTGAAAAAAAATGAAAACAACAACTTAAAAGAGGACAGGAATCCAGTTGTAGGAAAAAAAGTAAATGATAAAGTAAACAAAAGGATTTTTAATTGTACGAGCTATTTGGAGTCATTAAAACAATGTTCCCTTTCTTACTGATCTACTGGTTTGGTGTATTAATACAGAGCAGATTTCAATTTTATGCATAGAGGTTAGATGAGATTATATTTAAAATCCTTCACCCTTAGCAAAGAAGTGTTTTGCTTGCTAAATGGTTGGAATGGCATTAAACACCTTTAAATGGACGAAGGCCATTCTGCAGTCATAGATGAGTATTATACAAAGAATAAAGAATGCTCTAAGATGACTTAGGCATTGGACCAGGTAAAAGTAATGCATTCAGTTTAAAGAAACATATACGTATTTATTCAAGGGCCATAGACCAGCCAGCATTTATGAAAAATGTTCAAGTACAAGTAGAGTGTGCTGCAACTCTGATTGGCTGTCCAGTCATAATTATAGGCAACATTCTAACTGTCTCAACATGAGCCAATGTGGTGTTAGTTCATTAGCAGGTAACATTCCTTTTGCATGAAATAGAGAACACGGGGATCTATTGCTATGCTGTGTGAATACTATGAAGTTAATTCTAATTAAAATATGATGCATGATTAATTATAAGTGAAATAACTATTATTACAGTGAATGTGGCAATTATATTGTGAGAGCAAATAATAAGGAAAAGACAGAGGCTCTAAATGTGCTGAGGATTGGGAATGTAAAAAAAAAATCAGAAGAGAACGCTGATAGGAAAAAAAATTTACAATCATATTTAAGGGCATTCTCAAAAGAGTGATTGCTAAAATGTTCCCATCAGAAACCTTGAGGTGTGCAAAATATCAATTTATAATGCAAAGAATTCTATACCAGCATCTTGAAGCAAAACTGAAGCACAACATATCTGGAGCAAAGGTAACACAAAAGAAAAGAATACATATCAATTATGTACCATTTGGCATTCTGAGAAATGTTTTAGTCATATTATCTAATCTTAGAAAGATTAACAATATTATAAGGAAGTAATTAATATTCTACAGAACTGTTTTCTAATTTTTCTACAAATGTGATATTTTTATTATTAGATTTAGAACATACACAACAACTGAAAACAGTCAATTTCTCCCATATATAGGTGCAATTATAATTACACACACATTATGATTAAATGATTATAGTCTTAAAGAGGATAGGTAAACAAACAACAGATACATTTAGTTTGTGTTTTTCTGTAACATAAAATGATATCTGACTTTATGTTCTCTATTCCTCCTATCCAGATGGTTCACTAAAATACACAAAACACAAAATAAGGGAGGGAAGGTAAGAAAGAAAACTAAAATTAAAAACAAAACAAAGAGAAAAGCTAATATGAGATACTGGAATATATCTCCTCTAATTTCAGGTGAATTAACCAAATTGAGTAAAAGCTATTAAAAAGGCATCTCATGAACTCAACATCATATAAAGAACTACAGAAAGATAGTACCCTGTCCCTGGGCCTAGAGTTCCTGATCACCTATCAACTAGAAAGATAAGGAGTGAATAGGAAGTCAGAATCTATTAAGATGGGAAAAGTTGGTAAACTCAGTGATAGGCTTAAGGTACCTACAGAGTTCACTACAGTAAAGCATTGATAAAATAAGAGAAGGAATTCTGGAATATTATTGTATACAATATGGAAAAATTTGACTACAATGAAGAATACCATAAAAAAACATTTTGTATTTAAATTGATAGATAGAAACAAGGAATTTTGCAGGGTCATAGGGTAGCTCTATTTTTAATTTCTTAAGGAATCACCACACTGTTTTCCAAAGTGGCTACATCAACTTGCATTCCCACCAACAGTGTAAGAGGGTTCCCCTTTCTCCACATCCTTGCACTACTGGATATTTACCCCAAAGATACAGATGTAGTGAGAAGAAGGGCCATCTCTACCCCAATGTTCATAGCAGCAATGGCCACAGTCACCAAACTGTGGAAAGAACCAAGATGCCCTTCAACAGATGAATGGATAAGAAGATATGGCCCATATATACAATGGAATATTATGCCTCCATCAGGAAGGATGAATACCTAACTTTGTATCAACATGGATGGGACTGGAGGAGATTATGCTAAGTGAAATAAATCAAGCAGAGAGAGTCAAGTATCATATGGTTTCATTTACTTGTGGAGCATAAGGAATAACACGGAGGACATTGGGAAATGGAGAGAAGTGAGTTGGGGAAAATCGGAGGAGGAGACAAACCATGAGAGACTGTGGATTGAGAAATAAACTGAGGGTTTTGGAGGGGAGGGGAGTTGGGGGTTGGGTGAGCCCAGTGGTGGGTAAGGCATGTATTGCAGGAGCACTGCAACACCAAAACAATGAAGTTTGGAACACACACACAAAAATTAAATTAAATTAAATTAAAAATAAAAGAATGAGTTTTGCATAGGTAAATCTTGGTGTTTTTTTTTCTTTAAACTATTATTTAGGTATAATTGATGTACAAAAAATTGTACATATTTGAAGTATATAAATTGATGAGTTTAGAGACAAGTGTATATTCATAAAACCATCACCACAGTCAATGGTGTAAATATAACAAGGCTCCAAATGTTTCCTCTCACCCTCTATGGGTATGTGTGTGTGTGTGTGTGTGTGTGTGTGTGTGTGTGTGTGTGAGAGAGAGAAAGAGAGAGAGAGAGAGATAAGGACACCTAACATAAGTTCTAACTTCTTAACAAATTTTGAACAATACAGTATTGTGAAATATAAGCACTACACTGTACAGAAGATCTCTAGGACCTATTTATCTTACATAATGGAAACTGAATCCTTTGACCAACATCAATCAATTTTTCTAATTCCCAGGTAACTAACACTCAACTTTGTGCTGCAATGACTAACTATTTAGATTCCTCATCTAAGTGGGATCATGCAGTGTTTTTCCTTCTATGTCGGGCTCACTTACATTAGCATATCCTCCGGATTCGTTCATGCTGTTTCCAGATGGCAGAATTTCCTTTTATTTTAATGGCTGAATAATATTCTAAATATATATATTTAGAATACTATATATATTATATGTTTAATTCATTCATCAGCTGATAGACACTTGGGCTCTTTCCATAGCTTGTCTATTGTTGATAATGCTGTTATAAACATCAGGTACCTTTATCCTATCTGTATTTTTGTACCATTTGGGTAAATACCCAGTAGTGCAATTGCTGGGTTGTAGGGTAGTTCTATTTCTAAGTTTTTGAGGAACCTCCATACTGTTCTCCAGAGTGGCTGAACCAGTTTGCATTCCCATCAACAGTGTAGGATGGTTCCCCTTTCTCCACATCATCAACAACATCTGTTGTTTCCTGTGTGTTAATTTTAGCCATTCTGACAGGTGTGATGTGGCATCTCATCGTGGTTTTGATTTATATTTCCCTGATAAGGAGTGATGTTGAGCATCTTTTCATATGCTTGTTAGCCATCTGGATGTCCTCTTTGGAAAAGTGTCTATTCAAATCTTCTTCCCATTTCTTAACTGGATTGTTTTTTGAGTGCTGAGTTTGGTAAGCTCTTTATAGATTTTGAATACTAACCTTTCATCAGATATGTCATTTGAAAATATCTTCTCCCATTCCATTAGTTGCTTTTTAGTTTTGTTGATTGTTTTCTTCATTGTGCAGAAGTTTTTATCTTGATGACGTCCTAGTAGTTCATTTTTGCTTTTGTTTCCTTTGCCTCTGGCAATGTATCTAGTAAGTTGCTGCAACCAAGGTTAAAGAGGTTGATGCCTGTGTTCTCCTCTAGGATTTTGATGGTTTCCTGTCTCACATTTAGGTCTTTCATTCATTTTGAATTTACTTTTGTGTACGGTGTAAGAAAGTGGTCCAGTTTCACTCTTCTGTATGTTGCTCTCCAGTTTTCCCACCACTATTTGTTCAAAAGACCGTCTTTTTCCCTCTGGATGTTCTTTCCTATTTGTTGAGGATTAGTTGACCCTAGAGTTGTTTTCTCTTTCTTTTTCCTCTCCTCCTCTTTTATCTTCTCCCAAATTACTTGGTTTCAGTGAAATCTGTTCCTAGAAAAATCATCATCAGTGTTAAAAGAGCCTAGAAGTTCAGTCTCTCCTAGGAAAAATGAAGATAAAGGCAAAGTTTTCATCATTTCAGAGACTCTAGTAAGACTGAATAAGAACTTATTTAATTATTACTTAATAAATATACATTCCCTGGAGGATCAAATATTTTAAATATCAGATGTATAAGAGCATAGACATGCAAAGACAACTTGGAAGTGAAGATAATCTAGTTTAACTGCATGATTTTTGTAAATAATAGAGTGCTCTAGGAAAAGGATGTTTCTTGTTTACTAGTAGATTCTTTTTGAAACCTGAATTAGAGACCAAACCTAACTCTAAATCTAATTTGTTTATTCTTTTCCATAATACCATGCTCTGTCTTTTTATCTATACTTGCTTACTAAAGTAAAAATTTAACTAAATATTAAAAATACTAAATATTAAATATTTTGGAAATTCCCAGTGTTGTTATTTTTATTACACCTCCAGTCACAAATTGGTATTCAGACCAATTTGAAATTAATACTTAAATGTGTAGCTCTAAAAATGGGATAATATCTCTTTTACAGTGGGACCAGCCACCCAGACTTTTCTGAGATGAATTATTGGGAAAATCTGTGGTTGTTGATCTATGGACCACAGTATGCAAGGCTGTTTGTTTTAATGAGGGAGGAGTGATCTACACGTACGGTTGGATGCTTTGCAGGGAGCTGAACCAATACATCTTTCTCAAAGGAAAATGAGGGGAAAATAATCTATCAAAACTACTTGACAGCCACCTGATCAATGTGCCATATTTGTTTAATAAAGACATTATGGTTAGTCCATTCATAACCATCCATTTTCCACAGACACACAAAATTTCCCAACTTTGCCTTTGCCTACAGTGGGGCCTGGAGCAATTAATGTGCATCTTAGGAGAGTCCTACTGCTGAGCAGAGCTAATCAGGGAAGTGTTTTCTGAAGACACAGAATTCTGAGCTTGCCATGTCTGATTAAGGTTAATGGTAATCATGCATATCAGTGTCATGTTATTTGTTCTTTTGGAAGGCCTGATATTATTTGTATAAATAGCACTATCTAAAGGTTATAATCCACAGTTTGCATTTAAATTGAGATGCATTTTTTCCACAATTAAAAAAATAAGCTTGGAAATATGTACCTCATAGAAAAGCTTTTTTTCACTTTTTTCGCCCAAACAGGCTTTTGTGGCAAAAATTGCATCCATTTTGAACAATGACATGTTTTTATTTTCTATTTTCTTGGGTTGCATGGCAAGGTAACAGGGGAAGGGAGAGATGAAAGAGGTAGAATTTGTTTAAAATATCTTGTGATAGATGTCATAGAGTTTTAAAGATGATTCATTTATTTTGTATAATGACTGTGTAACATAAACATTGTACCTTCAACTTACAGAATGGAAATTAAATCTTAGCTTAATTATTTGACCACATTCACGCAGCTCTGGAGTGCTAGAGCCAAAGAGAAAACTGAACTTTGTTTACTCCACACATCTCAGTGTTTAGTCCTGGACCAGACTCTATCAGAACCACAGGCTAGGGCTTTATCTTACTAGTTGTCTGGTATTGGAGAAATCACCAAACTTCTCTGAGCCTTGGTTTAAGCTAGTGATACTAAATAATCGATTTGCTTATCTGTGCATCATTGAACCAATTCCAAGAAATCTGTACCTTAGCTTTCTCTTCTGTAAAATTGGAATAATTATGGATTTTACCTCATAGGCTCGTTATGAGGACTGTGTTGGCACAGGTAAAATATTTAAAGGATTCCTAATATATTGCAAGTCAATGTAGGTGCCACAGTTATTGTTAAGGTGAAAGGTAATATGTGGTACATGCAGAGCACAGCAAAAGGAATATCAGTATTGATAATTAGGAATCAATAGTAACAGTGGTAACAGTCATGGCAGCAGTTGAGTACCTTATTACAATTATTATTGTTAACACTGATAGAGTAGTCCTGGTAAATCAAGGGCTCCAGTCTAATAAGTGTACTATGGCAATACATTTTCTGGGGGCAAAAATTTGAATAGTGAATAACTTTTCCACTATATAGATAACTAATTCAGAATTTCTGGGTATGAACTGACGGTTTAATAAATTCCTCCATTAGGCTTGAGAATATGATTGTATGACTGTGCCTTGGTTTCATTTTCTTTCCAATTATTATTTTTCACTTTGCCATCAGTCTGATCTTTCACATATGTAAATTTTATCATAATCTTCATGTATTTCTGTGTCTTCCGATAATGTCTTCACTTAATCTATGAGGCTGTTTGTTTCTGTTCTTTCTAAAACCTGCTTTTTCCTCCCTGTGTTTCTGAGAACTATCCAATAGATCAGATAGAATTTCTTTTAAAAAAATTAAATGCTGTATCATGTATAAAATATAGGTGTGTATGGCATGTCTGCAGCATTCTATTCTTAATTTTTAGTAGGCAAAAAGACAAATGTACATGAACTCTCATCCTGATTTAATGATGATTACAATTGTACATGCTATGTTTCTTTCAAATTTCTGTACAATTCCTCTAAGTCTGGAAAGTCTGAAGAGTAGTTCCCACATTTGGATTTGATTTCCTAATTCACTTTCTACTAGGGTAACTTTATAAATAGCTGTGTTGGATTTGGCTTTCTGCTTGTTTATGGAGATGTTTTGTAACTGTGGGTAGGTAAAGAAGTAAGATGACTGAAATAAATATTCACATTGTAGCAAACATTCTGATGCCGATTAACCTCCATCCTCAGAGGTAACTACAGCTTATCCTATACCAGGCATAGCTGTTGTAGATTGTTTCCACTCTCCTTAGGCTCCTCTCTGCCTTTACAATGCAGTAGGTGGCTTTGCTTCATATTTCTCCAGGATTAATATCGTTGAAAATAAAAAGCCAAACAAGCGTTACTTTTCTGTTGTTCTCTTGAACCAGCTTGCCTCACATGCTCTTATTCTCTCCTACATTCAAATACCGACTGTACTATTTGGAAAGTCAATTAGCTCAATTCTTACCTAACACAGGGATAGATCAGTACATGTTCCAGAATGACTCCTGAAAAAATGCTAAAATTATATCTTCATTTTCTCTCTCTTGTAACTTTCAAATAAAACACATTCCCAAATCTCCATCAGACTAAAACCAAATATACCTTTCAGGCTTTCTGTACCTTCAATTTATGACTTTAATTTTCACCTTCTTGTCCCCATTGTGTTTTGCTTTTTTTTTTTTTAAGATTTTATTTATTTATTTATTATTTTTTAAAATTTTTTAAATTTATTTTCAGTGTAACAGTATTCATTGTTTTTGCACCACATCCAGTGCTCCATGCAATCCGTGCCCTCTCCAATACCCACCACTTGGTTCCCCCAACCTCCCACCCCCAGCCCCTTCAAACCCCTCAGATTGTTTTTCAGAGTCCATAGTCTCTCATGGTTCACCTCCCCTTCCAATTTCCCTCAAGTGTGTTGCTTTTTAATCAATTATTTACTTGTTTTTAATTTTAATCATACTTAACAAGTTGACTTTTACTTCTACCTTACTCCTGACAATGTTATTTTACATGTTATAGAGCTATCATTTTTATGCAATTTTGAGGCCACTCATTGTTCTAACCTCTCCCTTAGAAAGTCCTTTCCTCCCTCAGCTTCTCACTGCATTACACCAGCTCCCTCCCACCACCAACCCCCCTTATTCTAAAGGAAAACTGTCTACAGCAATGATAGCAAAGAGATCCTCACCTCCAGAGAAAAGGTTGCATACTGCAAGCATATAATTCAATCAAGTACACAGACCTTTCTTAGAAGAGAGATTGTAAAAACTGTTCAATGTTACTTAATTTGAGAAAAAAATGTTGCTGTTATGGGGGTTGTAGCGTGTGTAATGATTTTATCAATTTGTCTAAATATGCAAAAGGAGCACCTGGGTGACTCAATCAGTTAAGCATCTGACTCTTGATTTCAGCTCAGGTCATGAATTCAGGGTCATGAGATGGAGCCCTGCCTCCGGAGTATTCTTCCTCTTCCTCTGCTCCCCTGCCTTCAATAAATAAAATAAATCTTTTAAATAATAAATAATAAACATATTCCCAAAATTTACATTTACTCTAAATACATGCATCAGGAATATAAAAGATTGAGAGCATGTAATTATCTTCTTTGTTCCTCTAAATATCCCTGAAAATGTAGTAGAAGACTATCAGCCAAAAAGGAAGCAGAAAGACAACAGCAGGCATAATTGTTCATTACCTTCTTTTTAAAAGTAAGCAAGTGATGCACAAACCAAATGTTTTCCTGGGAGATTTGGAGAAGAATGAAACTACCCCTGCAAAGCCATGAAGAGTCTCAACATTTTGGAACCCACTGCAGAAGATGAGGTGAAGAACAGTGTCAAAAACCAGGGAGTGGATGGAGCGAATGCATAAGTAATAGATATTGCTGAAAATGAAAAACAATCCTCACATCATCTCTGTGAGCTAGATTGTATTAGAATTCCCATTTATAGATTAAAAAATTACAGATAAATTGGTTAAATAACCTGTTCAGGATTAAATATCGAAAAAGTGGTAAACTGATTTTCAGATGGGAATAACCTGGCTCCAAGCACCAGGTTTGGTGTCCTACACCCACTGCAGTGAATGGTCACACGCACGTACAACTTACCTACTGATGCAAAATAGTGCAAAATAGTGCATGGCTTAAAGGTATAGAGAAAAAGAGAAATTTATAGCTATCTCTCAAATATAAAAACTTATCCAAGCAATTATAAATTTGATCACAAAGAATAAATTCACCAAATGAAATTTTGGATAAAAATAAAGGGATGTCTTACTCTTTCAGACACCAAGACATATTATAAAAGGAAAGTCATAACTGGATATAATAAACGTTTGGCTTAATACATTGGAACAGAAAAAGGACCAAAACCAAATCAAAATATATAAATATATGATCCCTAGATTCTGAACCATTGCATATCAGCAGTTCCTGAGAGATGGAGTTACAGTAAGTTCATCTTGCAATAATTGCGCAAATGGAGACTGCCTTATGTATGCAACAGGCCATAATGAGTTATCATTTCTGACAGCATAACTGTTGTATCAGAGAAAAAATAAAACTTAAGAACCACTGATAATGGGTATTAAAATAGCATTCCAAGCAAATCAAGAAAAGAAAGATAATCTAATAAATGATGTTGCGATATTTAATTATCAAAGAGTTCATTTTAAGAATTAGAACATAGAAACTACCAAAATTAGAAGATGAAAATAAAACTTTGAATTTGGAGTGGCAAAGAACTTTCTTAAAAGAAAAAGAAAAAAAAGAAGAAAAAATGAAGTATAAAGGAAAAGTAAGAAGCATAAAATAGATGAGACATAAAATCCTGTTACAATTTTTCTCAAAGTGGATATGGATACACCTTATTACCAAAAGTATATGATTCAGAAAATATAAGAAAATTGCCTTCCACATATAATACTAAAAACTATTCTATACCTTTGCATAATTAGTTGCATATGGAAAAAATTTTAAACCAGATTTTTTCCGAAAACATAGGCTTTTAGTTTTATTATGTCTACACATTCCTCTGCATGAGTTTTAAAGACTGGAAATCACAGACATACACACACACATTTACACATACATACACACACAAAACGTGTGTGATTTATTTATTTATTTATTGGAGAGAGAGACAGAGAGAGAGTAGAATAGCAGAGGTAGAGGGACAAGGAGACTGCTCTGAGGATAGAGCCTGATGTGGGGCTCAATCTCAGGACCCTGAGACCATGACCTGAGCCAAAACGCAAAGCGCATTGCTTAACTGACTGAAGCACCCATGCCTCTCTAAGACAGCACTTCTTTTAGGCCTAGAAATCATTCAAAAACAAAACATAGAATGAAAACCTGGGAATTATCATTTTTAAAGAAACTGGGTGACCGAATCCACAGATTTTGAAATGCATACACATTAAAACCTGCTAAAAGTAACTCGATTGGGAATAAGTAGGAACAAAAATACAGAGTGGTGAGAGGGTCTAAATGAGGGCAGATCCAAGTGCCAGTATTTGTGTATTCTGTGGTGGCAGGTTGCAAAGATGTTTCTTTTGGGGGACATTTGGGAACATTCGATTTCTTTCACAATCAATGATAAAGTAGGAATCTGCATAGCATCAGTGTAAAGACAATCTATGAAAAATAGTGATGGAAATATTTCTTTTAAAAAGGTAATGACAATAGACTTTTCACTAGAAAGGTGTGCCATAGAGAAGATAAAACTTTCCAAATCGTTTGCCAGGAATACACAAAAATTTCATGCCAAAGTTGTCTTTTAGAAGGAAAGTTCAGAAAGCAAGATCTCAAGACAGGGATGACAGGAAAACTAGAGGAGATGAAACATAAATTAGCACAACTTAGGAAAGAAGGAAATGAAACCATCCCAGAAATGAGGAGGAAAAATATCACAAGCCCATGGGAAAATACACAAGCACATGGGAAAAACCTGGGAAGGAGGTGAAAAAAATGATAGGGAAAAGAGTTGGAAAATGTTAGGGAACTAGAGAACTGGCACACAGGAGAATCTTCCTCCCTGAGAGGAAAACCACAACAAGAGAGGAGGACTAATATTTAAAAGTGTATTAAAAGTGCTTAGAGCTATCAACTTTGAGAGCTCACCACATTCTAGACAAAAGGGATTCAGAACAATCTGTCTTGGACATGTCCTAATAAATATACAGACCTTTGGAAATGAAGAAATCATAATTTGGGCAGCTAGAAGAAAAGATCCTGGTGACCTCATTTTCTTTTTTATCAAACACTAAGAGACAGTGACGAAATACCTTCTAGATGCTCATGGAAGTAAAGTTGTCCCAATTATTTTATACACAGCCAAAATGCTTTCCAAGTATAAAGGCTATACACTTTTTTGAACATACAAGAACTCAGTGGTTATCTTTACTGTGAGCCTAACTTGTAGCAATTACGAAAGCATAAACTTTAGCTAACAAAGAAGTGCCTAAGGAAAATATGACAAAGGAACATGAAGGGACTTTTCACTACTTTATCATGTGTGTCATAGGTGCATTCTCATTAAAAATTAAGACACAGTGATTTTATTCATATTATATGTACATTACAGCAGAGCTGTGGAAATTTAACTAATAGTTTTTTTAAAATATTGAAATGTGTTGATAAAAGTAGTACATTTAGAAGAGATAATAATATATTTAGCATGCTGAACAAATGGTCTGGATGAAATATTAATGTCTCTAGTCAATTTTAGATAAAATTTATGAAACATTCAGACTGATAAATGTGATAAAATATATGGGTTTGAAAGCCTTGGATGCAACTTCTTTATGACCTGAATCAATATTCTATTTTTACTAGATCTTCAAGAAAAGTAATTCATCAAGGCCAAAAAACAGAGGGCAGGGATTAACACTCACCCATTTTTGTTTTACTGTTATAGAGACAGAAAGCTTTTTTCCCCCTTGTTAAGAATACTCCCCAAGAAAAATGCTTTAAAATATTTACTGATGCTCCTATACTATCCCTTCCCACCAAGGGAAGTTGTCAGATTTTAGGGAAAAGAATGGATGTAGTCTTTTTAGTGTTTTTTTGATGGGAATAAACTCATTGAGTCCTAGGAGAACCGAAATGGAGTTTTCTCTTTAAAGGGTAAGAGCCTGGGGAGCCAGAGGAAGAACAGAGATTTGGAGGAGTAACAAACTTTCCTTGTTGCCATATGAATATGTACTAGAGGAATAAATATAGTGCACTCCACTTTTGAAACACTGAATAATGGGCTGTACTGCTATTTCTAGTTATTCTGTTTTCCCAGTCCCAATTCAAATTGCTTTCTGGCCAATAGCATGAGGTAGCCATTGCTTATGGAAGGGAATTACCAGTAGCAAAGAAATGGATTGTGATTTTCAAAAGCTTAGACCCTCAGAGGACTCATGAAAAAAGAAACCTGATGAGTGAGAAGTGGGATTCCTATATCGGTTTGGATAAAACATCCTCAGAGTGATATGAGGAAGAGGGATAGTAAAGGAGAACCCCAAGAATGGGTAGACACTATAGTCCCTCCCTCCTCTGAGCCTTTCCAGAAATCCCAGATTGATGTTATGTTCCATTTCCCCTGGAGGTTCTCCAAAGAGGCCAGGGCCCAAGAGATAAATCATCTCATTTTATAGCTCGTCTTAGAAGGATTGAAACAAACGGCAAAGTTTCCCTCTCCATACTCTGGCTCAAGAAAAGTAGAATTCTCTCTGTGTACCTCAATACTGTGAAGGGCCATGGATGAACCCATGATTTTTTCTGAGGTTACTATAGCAGAAGATCAAAGAAATTATACAGGATCTTTCAAGCAGTGCATTGGAGTTAGCAGAGAGGAACCAGAACAAATGACCTCCATATCAAGATCAAGGATAACTCCGTCATTCCCAAGTGGAAAGACTGCCAGCCTATGATCAATCAAGGATGTTGCTGTCATGGAGGCTAGCATGAGAAGAATGTGGGCCAAAGAAAGTCTCTTTCCTGTTCACCTTCATCTATGTTAGTTCCCACAATTTATTTTTTTCAAAGATTTATTTATTTATTTGAGAAAGAAAGAGTGTGTGTGTGTGTGCATGGGTTGGGGGAGGGGTAAAGAGGGAGAGACAGAGAATCCTCAAGCAGACCCCCTTGCTGAGTGGGAAGTGAGATGCCGGGCTAGATCCTAGGACCCTGAGATCATGACCTGCGCAAAAATCAAGAGCCAGCCACTTAACCAACTGAGCCACCCAGGTGCCCCATTTCTTACAATTTAAATTCAGTGACAAGCAGAGGAAGAGGGGATCCAAATTTATCTTTGCCAGATTCCTTGCATTTTTCAAACAAGGACTCATAATAGCATTCTGTCACAAATATGAAATTGTCATTTCTGCAGGTTAATAACAACTACTGGCAATTTTACAGGGTTTAACCCAGTAGTTAAGGTTTGTTATAGAAAAATACAATTACGCATATTTTTGGAGAAAACATTTTTAACTTTTTATTTTGAAGTAATTATAGGCTCACAGAGAGTGGCCAAATTCATAAATGGAGTCTCATCAACACTTTACCCATCTTCATCCAGTTAGCAGTATAATACCAAAACCAGGAAATCAACTTTGGTATAATGCTATTAGCTACTCTACAGATTTTATTCAATTTTTTGAATGTGCTTTTTATTTTAGAACTGTTTCAGACTACCAAAAATTTGCAAAGATGGTACAGAAATTTTCGGTACCCAGCCTCCCCTGATTCTAACATCTTTCTTCAGGACAGTACATTTGTCACAAATAAATGAAACAGTATCAATACACTACTGTTAATGAAAGTTCATTACTTCATTCATATTCCCTTAGTTTTTACCAAATATAGGTTTTCTGTTCCAGGATTTCACCCAGGATACCATGTTCTATTAATCATCATGTTTCTTTAGGCTCCTCTAGGCTGTGACAGTTCCTCAGACTTGCCCAGATTTTGATGATCTTGGCAGTTTGAAAAGTGCTAGAAAGGTATTTTACAGAAAGTCCTTTAATTTGGTTATATATTATGGTTTTATCGTAATTTTACTGGGGTTATGGATTTTTGGAAAAAAGACCACAGAAGTCAAGTGCCATTCTGGGGTTATAGACTTTGGGGAGGAAGACCGCCATTCTCATCACATTATGGAGGGGTACACGTTATGGACATGACTTACCTGATTGATGTTGACCTTCGTCACTTGGCCTAGCCAATTTTTGCCAGGTTTCTCCACTGTAAAATTACTTGTTTTTTTCTACTTTTACTTTTTTTCTACTTTGAAAGGTGGGGCATCTGGGTGGCTCAGTTGTTAAGCAACTGTCTTCAGTTCTGGTCATGATCCATGGTTCCTGGGATGGAGTTCCACATCAGGGAGCCTGCTTCTCCCTCTCCCACTCCCCCTGCTTGTGTTCCTTTTCTAGCTATCTTTCTCTCTGTCAAATAAATAAATCTTTTAAAAAAAAAACTAAGTTTGACCATTGCGTGATCTTACATTTAGTTCCTGTGTTCCTTGACAGGGCCCATCTGTGTAGCGTTTCTTTAGCATTTCTTTGCTTTCTGACACAACAAGATGCTCCAGCCCTAGAATCAGTCACTTTTCCAAGGAACTCTAATTTCTTTTATTAGAGAATAATATTAGAAACCAAGATATGTGTGCTGAGTTTGCTCGTTGCTGCCAAGGTGTCATGGCTTCTAGGTCTTCAATTAATAGAGCAAGAAAATATCTGTGTGTTCCAATTGTCTCCTAGTCAACCCATTGGCAAGAAAGTGATGCCCACTCCACCACAAATAGTATAGCATATACACGACACCAACACTGGACAAATGAGTTTGGCAGCAATTCATCATATGAACTCACTGTCTTGGGGGGAGGGACACCAGACACCACTTTGGGCAACACAGGTATTACAGTCAGGAGCAGAGTGAACAAGTAGGGGCAGTAAGAGGCAGGTTTTGCAGTAACAAGAGGATAGGGTAGGAGGAGTGATTTGTTTGTTGGAGTAATTTTGCAGTAT
This sequence comes from Lontra canadensis, assembly GCF_010015895.1. Taxonomy (NCBI): domain Eukaryota; kingdom Metazoa; phylum Chordata; class Mammalia; order Carnivora; family Mustelidae; genus Lontra; species Lontra canadensis. The sequence goes on from NW_022630997.1 coordinate 36,254,959, forward strand.
AGCAAGAATGTAAAACCTGTTAGGTTGAGGAACACATGGGGTGCAGTTGGCCTGGCTGATAGTAGAACCAACTTAGTGAAGAGCCTTTCTTATTGGGTAGAAGTCATATCTGACAGCAGGGGAACTCATAATTAGGACTTTGGAACTCTATGAGAACAGCACTTCAAATTTCAGGTCTTACAATAAAATATGTCTATATTAACCAGGATATATACACATATCTGTACCTATCTAAAATTGCATCTCTTGTAAAAAAAAAAAAAGTAAGACACGTTATTGAAAATAAATCTATCTTCAAATATACAAAAATGTTATAATAACTTCCTAAATATGGAATTGTGGAATCAATTGAATGGCTTTTATAAGTCATTTGATTAATAACACCAAATATCTCCGGAAATTTATATGCATATACTTCTCTGCTAGAGTATATGAGACTATATGTTCCACTACATGCTTAGAAACACTGTCCATTGCATTTAAAATTATATTTTAAAATCTTATAATTTCGATTTGCATTTGAAAAAATGCATTACTACCATTTACAGAACTTGTGTTTGTGAACTATTTCTGCCTAATTTCCTAATGCAATAATCCTTTCTGGTAGATTTTCTAATTTCTTTAGATGTGGAAAATAAAGATTAGGCTATGCAGTTAGTAAGTGGGAAAGTTGAAAACAATTTAAAACTGTTTTCACTTTTACTGGATTCTATAATCACCAAGTTAATCTAAAATGGTGCTTTCTGCTCATGTAATTTCTAACTAGAAAAGTAACTGAATGGATACAGATTTGTCTAAGTCTAAATTTTTTCTGTTTAGTAAATTGTATTGTTATTTTCCCCTTCTAATTTGTAAGAAGGATTTATATAGCAAAGATTTTAATCTCTTGTATAATAGAAATGTCTTTCTCAGTTTTTCCAATTTTTTCTATGCTTGTTTATAATTGTTTGGGAAGCATGAATTTATTATTTTTGAATGTATTGTTAATTGTTTAACATTTTTCTTATCTTGAATTTCCTATCTTGAGTAAACTGTATTTATTTCTACTTTGTGTTATGTTTAATTTTAAAATTCAATATCTCTGGAATATATGTAGTTATTGGTTGTGAGTGTTGTATGGCTAATTTGAATGTCTTATTCTATAAGTTGTCTTATTTTATATATATACATATGATACATATATCATATACAATGAAACATATCATATATGATTTTATAATAAAATATATATAAATATATGTATATATAGTATAGATGATATATATACATACAGGGACTATATATATGTGTGTATGTATGTGTGTGTGTGTGTGTGTGTGTGTGTATTTTAAGATTTTATTTATTTATTTGACAGAGAGGAGAGCACAAGCAGGAGAGCATCAGACGGAGGGAGAAACAGACTCTGCCAAACAGGGAGCGGGATGTGGAACTCAATCCCAAGATGCTGGGATCATGATCTGAGCTGAAGACAGACACATAACCAACTGAGTTACCCAGGTGCCCTCATACAGGGACAATATAGAACAATTTTACCCTGTTTTTTTTCTTTTGTTCCCATAATCTTTCCACATATACTATATGAGAGCCATTACACTACATGATTTATTTCAAAATGCTATATGAAGAAATGTAAATCCCTTGTATTACTGATTTTTCCTACAAAAAAAGTTCTATAATTTCAGCTAAATATACCTCCAGATAAATTTGACAGTTGTATTCTCAAGATCAATAAAGACCAAATTGAGACTTTAATTGGATTAATATTAAATATTTATCTTAATTGGGGATTGGGATTTATGTTAATAAAATGCTTGCCCTCTAAGACTGAAACACTGCTCCTTTTTTCCTTGATAATTGCTTTCCATGTCTTTTTTTTTTAACTTTTTATTTAAATTCAATTTAGTTAACATATAATGTATTATTAGTTTTGGGGGTAGAATTTAGTGATTCATCAGGTGCATATAACACCCAGTGCTCATTACATCCTGTGCCCTCCTTAATACCTATCACCCAGTTAGCCCATCCTCCCACCCACCTTCCCTCCAGCAACCCTCAGTTTGTTTCCTAGAGTTCAGAGTCTTTTATGGTTTGCGTCCCTCCTGTTTTTATCTTATTTTATTTTTCCTTCCCTTCCCTCATGTTCATCTTTTTTGTTTCTTAAATTCCACATATGAGTGAAATCATATGGCATTTGTCTTTCTCTGACATATTTCGTCTAGCCTAATGCCCCAAAATCCATCCAGGCCATTGCATATGGCAAGATTTCATTCTTTTTGATGGCTGAGTAATATCCCCTTGGGTATGTGTGTGTGTGTGTGTGTGTGTGTGTATATATATATATATATATATATATATATATATATATATCTCACATCTTTTTTATCCATTCCTTTGCCAATGGACATCTGGGCTCTTTCCATAGTTTGCCTAAAGTGGACATCCCTGCTATAAACATTGGGGTGCATGTGTCCCTTCAAATCACTGTTTGTATCCTTTGGATAAATGTCTAGTAGTGCAATTTCTGGGTCATAAGGGTAGCTCAATTTTTAACTTTTTAAGAAACCTCTATACTATTTTCCAGAGTGGCAGCACCAGTTTGCATTCCCACCAACAGTGCAAGAGAGTGCCCCTTTCTCCAAATCCCATGTCTATTAATTTCTCTTTAGGTGTTTCATTTGCTGTGATCCCTTCAGCACATATACTAAAAATAGGTATTTCATTTGCTTGTGTTCTTGTTTGGAAATATTTTTTTAAGCTTTTGCTTTGAAAGCATAGTTTCACATTCCCAAAAGTATATTCTCTGAGATATTAACAATGACTCATTGACAAAAAATGTTTTATGTTGTTAGATTTGGGGAATACTGATTCCCCAAACTTCAACAGATTTATTTTCCATTTACTTGTCAGATTCTTTCATATACTGCTTTTATGGCAAACCTTAAAGGAGTTTGGCTTTCTTCAAATTTATTTGAACACAAAATTCCTTTTTCTTGGGTCATATCAGGGATCTCTCATTAATGAGAATCTACTGGGACAGTTACCTTGGTCATATCTAGGATGAGTTTTCTTACACACACAAAAAATATCTTTTAGAATTCCTTTTGATGAGGATTCCCTGGTGCCAAAAGCTGTTTTGTTTCTCAAAAATTATTTATTTCACTTTTACTCTTGATGAATATATTTGTTTGATATATGAATATGTTGTGTTACACAAGCAATTATTCCCTCTCAGGGTGTTTTAAATATTTTTCATTAGCTCTTGTTGGTGGTGATGAAAAATCATCAGACTCATTTTCTCCATGTGTATAAGTAGGTAATCTGTCTATTCTTTGCTCATTCCTTTGAAGGTTTTCTCATTTCCTTTATTACACATTTTTATTATGATATATTTAGATGGAGATAATTTTTAGCCTGATTGGGATTGATTGGGCTCCCTGAATCTCAAAATTGTTATCTTTAATTATTCATGAAGTATTATTTGCCAATGTGTCCTCAAATATTGTGTGTACCCTATTCTCTTTCTCTCCATTTAAAAATTACAAGTTGAGAGTATATTAGACCTTAACAGACTGTTCTCTATTGCAGTGAGCCTCTTTTCCTTATTTTCTGTATCTCTTCATGCATTTGTTCTAAGTACATTCTTAATTTCAATCTTTTAGTTCATGGGTTTTCTCTTCATTCAAGTGTATTCTGCTCTCTAATGCATCCAATAAATTTTGAGTATCAATGACTCTATTTTTATAGAATTTTTATCATTTTCTTTCCAAGCACTTGTTTTAATGTATTGTCCTTTACTCATATATTTTACTTCCTTTTTTTAAAGATTTTTTTATTTATTAATTTGACAGAGATCACAAATATACTTCCTTTTTTTAAAAGATTTTATTTATTTATTTGACAGACAGAGATCACAAGTAGGCAGAGAGGCAGGCAGAGAGAGAGGGGAGGAAGCAGGCTCCCTGCTGAGCAGAGATCCCGATGCGGGACTCGATCCCAGGACCCTGGGATCATGACCTGAACCGAAGGCAGAGGCTTTAACCCAGGTGCCCCACTCATATATTTTAAATTCTAATTTGTTATTAGGATATATGTAAAATTTATATATAAATTAGTTTTACATTTTGTCTCTGATATGCATAGCATTTGATGTATGACATAGTTGCCTATTATGTCAGGATTTATTATTGACATCTCCTTTCTTACTATGATTTGTAAGTTTTGGCTTTGAGGGCAAATTCCTTGGAACTTTGTAAGAATTCTTTGTAACTTTTATTGTAGAGGAAGATTTTTCTTTGTGTCTTCGAGACACTTGAGGACACCACAAAAAGGGATTTCCTTCAAACTCAATATTTGATCCAAGGTATTTTGGACAACTCAGGCAGTATTAACTTGAGTACAAACTCAACTGAGGACCATTTATAATTACAAATTCTTATGAGAGATTTAAAGGAGATTTTTTTCTTTTTTTTTCTTCCACCTAGAACTAAATTTCCAGCCAAGCAATTTTTCTTAACTTTTCCTGAGAGAAATTTACAACTTTCTATATCCCTATCTTTGTGATGAGTACTTCCTGTTAGATATGCCAACTTCGTTGGGTCCTGGTATCTTTCTCCTATTCCCTGTTCCCTGCCAAGCGGTGGAAAGTAAAGCTGATTAGTCAGATATGGAAATTTCCTTCAGGGCACAAGCCAACTTTAATAAAACTTTCCTCTTTAAGTTCAACCCAAGACATTTGATGTCATTTCAGCTGAAACCTCATAAAACCAATAATTCAAGTTTCATTTCTTGAGTGACAAGCCCAACCCCATACAATGAAGCTAGCTCTCATGGAAACTTTTTGGTATAATTATCCATTAGATGTTTTTACCTATTTCTTACTTAGAACCCAAATCCAGGAAGGCTCTTAGCTTCTTCTTTTTTTCCAAGAATGACTTTTATTTTCTCTTCATGGCCTATTGATAGTATTTATTTTCTGTTTATTGAGGCTATCCACATATGTGTGTACATACATATACATATGTGTGTTGTATTAATATTTACTGAAGTTTCTCCTCTACTTTACCTGTGATTTCTATTTTGGTTAAAAAGTTACTTCATAGTATAAACTTACAGGGCCAAGTTGACAAGAGACCCCATTTTCATTGCCTATTATTTTTAAGATAAAATCATTAAACACACATACATACACAAATGCCAGCTCAAGCATGGTGATAAAAGACCATAACAGTCCAGTACATATTTCAAATAATGTTTATGTAACTTCATGGTTTGGCTGAAGTTCTAGAATTTGTGGAGATGCTAAGTATAAGACTTTAAAAAGAAAAAAGGAAAGAAATCCAACAACCACCAAGACAAATCTCTGTATTACTGGTGTAATTTCAAACTTATATCAAGTTACTTTTTCATTAATTTGAATAGTAAAATTCTCATTTGAGTAGTTATAGGGAAACTTAAGGACAACAGCAGGTCTGAATAATAATGCAAAATCTTTTTCGAGTACGTGAGGGACTTCCCCTCCTGGCCACTGAGAAATAAATCTAGGGGATATGTATTGAAAAAACATTTAAGTCTCCTCTACAAGACTTGAACTAAAGTGGGGTAGTTTAAGAAATAAGAAATCAGTATGAGGTTGACTCACTGTAAATATTAGGATTATTTCTTTCTGAAACTACTAATTTGTTATATTGCAATAAATTGAATCAGAAACAATCCCTACATCCTTTCTACCTAATAGAATCCTCTCTCTCTGACCCCTATTTCCAACCTTAAATCCCCACAAACACATTTTGAGAAAGTGCATCATAAATGTATTTATTTCTTCTCCCATAAAGAATAAAAGGGATTTGTAACACAGCCTGAACTAAGGTCATGAAGCAGACAGATTTACTAGGTTCGGTTATGTAAGTGGGTTACAGAAGTTTCTCTAAGGACACTGAGTGTTCAATATCCTCTACCTTTGATAAAACACTGTCTTCATGCTACACTTGGTAAAACATGGGTCTTTATTCTGTTTGTGTGAATAGCTGGTATCCCACCGATTCCAATCAATGGTTTGCAGGTGCTGAAAATATGCAAAAGGGGAAATAAAAACCTCCCTGCATGATTTATTGTTTGCTTCCTTTAAACTCCTTAAATTATAGTACATAGTGCTGACATTATGATTAATAGTAAACTAAGAAAAATTGTTTCTCAGTATATGAAAGCTACATTACAAAAGAGTTCATTATTATAATTGAAGATAGAGAATAACTCATAAAAGGCAAATTGAAAAAATACTTAATTAGTGAAAATTTAATCGGCTTTTATTATTAAGTCCTATAGAAAGGTAAATCTTATATGAAGCTGTTTTCTAAATAATTTGTTAGGGATAAGAAGTCAAGTTTGGCAGTGATGGGATGACAAAAAACTAGAAGACCCAGGAATATTATTTTAAAAGAATTTTTATTAAAAATCAAGTTGCTATTATTATAAATATTATGTGCTATATATATGATTTATAAAAATAAAAGTGTAATTTAAATCCATGTATTCACTATGCATTTTAAGAAAGACAGCATTTCGTTAACATTAAAGCCACTTTCTGACCTGATTCTTTCCCCACTCCCAGAAATAACACTCTTTGTCTTAGCTCACTATATGTCTGTACTGCTAAACAATATATTGTTTACTTTACCTCAGAATTTCATTACAATAGATTCATAGTTTGATGAGATTTTTCTGTTCTTGAGATTTGCCTATGAACTATAGTTTGTTTCCTTGAGATTTGCCTATGAACTATAGTTTGTTTCTTCTCCTCTCTATTGTTCCATTTTATGAATATATCATGCTTTATTCATCTTCCTTTCATTGTTTTTCTTGCTTCTAAATATGTGAGATTAAAAAATTCTTCCATTTTCATGATTGTATATGCCTTTGTTTAAACTAAATAAGGGGCGCCTGGGGGCTCAGTGGGTTAAAGCCTCTGCCTTCGGCTCAGGTCATGATCCAGGGTCCTGGGATCGAGCCCTGCATTGGGCTCTCTGCTCAGTGGGGAGCTTGCTTCTCTGCCTGTCTCTCTGCCTACTTGTGATCTCTGTCTGTCAAATAAAAAAAAAAAAATCTTTAAACTAAATAAGTTTCGGGTTGCCTGGGTGGCTCAATCAGTTAAGCAGCAGCCTCTTGATTTTTGGCTCAGGTCATGATCTCAGGGTCATGAGATCAAGCCCCAAATCCAGCTCCATGCAGAGGATAGAGTCTACTAAGATTCTCTCATTCTCTCTCTCTCTCCGCCTCTGCCTCTTCCCCCACCACCCCTACTCCCTTGTGCTTTCATTCTGTCAACATACGTACATAAATAAGTTTCTCCTTTCTAAAATAAGCAAGGTTTCTTAGCGATTCGGGGTCTCTTCTCGTTCCAAACCTTGAAGAGAAAATGATGAGTCATTAGTTATTCTTCGTCTTTATTAGCTAATGACAAATGGTTTTCCAACAAAGTTGTGCCAACCTGAACTCTAAAATTATATAAAAGGCTTACCAATATTTTATTTTTAAAAATATATGTTATACTTCATTTTTCAACTTTTAAACTTCAACACACAGCAAAGAGTGCATGTATGAAAATATATAGCCTAGTGTAATACAGAAAAAAGTGTCAGTGCAACCATACCTATGTCAAGATATAAAATATTGCAAAGTACTTCTTGTGACTACCCCAATCACTACACCTTCCCCACCTCCTTCCAAAAAGTTGTCAGCATCTTGTCTTTTATTGTTATGATTTCTTTGCTTTTCCTTATAATTCTGCCACCTGAGCACTCATCAGTAATTATTACTATTTTGTTTAGCTAGCGGTATTATGTTAAGAGAAATAAGTCAGTCAAAGAAAGACAAATATCATAAGATTTCACTCATATGTGGAATTTAAGAAACAAAACAAATGAACGTAAGGGAAGAGAAGGAAAAGTAATACAGAAACAGAGAGGGAGACAAACCATAAGACACCCTTAACTCTAGGAAACAAACAAACAAACAGGGTAGCTGTAGTTGTTCGGTTTCATTGTTGAATAATATACTGTGTATGTGTATAGTACAGTGTGTTCACACATTCTACTATTATAGCCATTTAGGCCGTTCCCGCATTTTACTATTATCGGTTGTGTTAATATGAGCATTCTTAAATATGTCGTTTACGTACTCACTTCTGTAGGGTATATTCCTTCCATTTGAGTTGCTGGTCAAAGGGTATGCACAGGTATTCAACATGAAATATCACCAAAGATTTATTTTCAAAATGATTTTACCAATTTGAATCCTCTTTGTCATTTTTACATTGATTTATATGAGTTCTTTTGGTTTGTTTGATTTATGTCTAGTTCCTTGCCATATTACTTATCTGCAGGCCATTCTAATGATACCCCTTAAAGTTCTTGGTTTTAACCTAGCCCAATTAATCTTTAAGTTTCTGGTAGGTGTGATTTGCTTCCTTTTGCATAAAAGTTTTAGCTCCCAGAGGTCATGAAATAGTTGTCTGTATTCTCTTATAGAATTATTATTGTATTTGTCTGAAATTCAGATCTGCACTCCACTTGGGATAAATTCTTATGTACGGTGTAAGGTGAAAGCCACATTTTAATTTTTATGTATGAATATCCACTTGCCCCAACACTGCTTATTGAAAATGCTATTCTTTCTCCATTTTTGTTTTGTTTCATTTTATTTTGTTTTGTTTTGTTTTTCAGTGTTCCTCTAGGTTCTACCTTCAGTTCTAGCTCTAGCCCATCAGGGCATGTTGAAAACCACCAGGAATGATTTAGCTTTCATTTTTGCTTTTGCCTAAGGATATCCCATAAAGTTCATTAATTTCTTGCCAAAAAAAACTTACAAACATAGTTAAATACTCATTCTCATTTCTTTTCCTCAGTTTTAGGTTCTTTTTAGCAGATGCTTATCAGATACACCATCCTGCTAGAAAAACAAATCTAGGAATATTTTTAACTTTTACTTAAAGACCATTTAAATAGAAATTACTATGTTCCAGGAGTTTTCTAAGTATTTTATGAAGATTAAATAATTTACTTTATTTAGTTAAGTTAATTAATTAACAAATTTAATCCTCATAATAAACTTATGGGAGCACTACTGTAGTCACCTCACTTTGAGATGAGAAAACTGATGTATGGAAAGATTTGATAAATTTCCCCAAATCAAGGAGTTAGTATGACATGAAGTTGGTATTTAACAAGGAAGTATGTGCTTTAAACACCAGCAATTCCACTTCTCCCCATGATATTCCTTGATGATTCTCTCTCTCTCTCTCGCACACAACACACACATGTGGGTGATAATCTGTCCATCATGCCTTATGTTAAGCACTGGAGTGATATTCTATTGCTATACTTTTATTAAGAAAAAGAAACCAAGGGATGACTAAATTATGCCTTAACCAATCCAACTATGAAGCAACATCAACATTTATTATAAGATTGAACTAGAAAATGACCTAGGAAATAAGTTATATAATATATAGTCCTTCATCCCCAAACTTTGTCACTTTTAGCCATTTTTTCCTTTTCTTAAAAGATTTTATTTATTTGACAGAGATCACAAGTAGGCAGAGAGAGAGGAGGAAGCAGAGATCCCAATGTGGGACTTGATCCCAGGACCCTGGGATCATGACCTGAGCCAAAGGCAGAGACTTTAACCCACTGTGCCACCCAGGAGCCCCTCTTTTAGCCATTCTTATATGAAATAGGAATGATAAATATGGAGAAACAGCAATTAAAAAATGGGGGGGGGAGTCAGCTTTCATGAAGAAGGGAGAAGTGGGACAAAAAAGAATGTCAGATAAAGAAATATAAAATAGGTCACATCACTATTATTTCACCCTGAGCTTCCCATATAGTAATCAACCACACAATCTCCCAACCCCCGCTGCCTTACTTATTACTGGAAATCTGGTGAATAGAAGAGTCTATTTTTTATTCATTTTTTTAAATTACTGCTTCATTCTCCTAATCCATTTTTCTTTCTCTGGTCTTACTCCATCCACCTATTAATCCATATTCCAGGTTTAATAAACTTTTAAGTAAAATCTGTTCAGTTAGATCCCTTTGTTGGACCTACATTTCCTATCAGACACAGTTTATATAAATTGTTGGTCACCGCAAGACAGAAGCTTCATGATATTGTCCATGGCAATCTGTTATCATCTCTCACTAACCTCTCTCTGTTGTCCCGGGTATGTGTTAAAAAATAATAATTAATTAAATTTTAAAAGAAACATTTACCACTACAATTCTCAGGTTTTTCTGACAGCACATAGAGCTCATGATTAGACAGTCATATTATAAGCATGGTATTCCTAAGCCTGTTTTCCATGAACCATGGGTTAACTTCCTATCAGTCCTAGGAGGGTTTAATATTCCGTAATTACAAAGGTTATGTGGATGTGGAAGATCTGACAAGATTATCAATTTAAGGCAGAGAATATTTGAATGGTTTACCTGTCACCTAAACCTGAGACAAACCTTTATAGAGGAAAAAAATCCCTTTTGATGACATTTCTCTTGTCACAACCCTTCAACCTAAAAAAATGTTCCTTCTGAAATTAAATCTGGATTCAGCTTTTTAGCAAATGCCAGACATTCACTGAGTGGCCCCCCAAAATTGTGTTCCCCTAAAGATGTCGATTTTTGCCAGTATGACCATATTATCAGGCCCCATTTTACCTCCGTGTGTGTGTGTGTGTGTGTGTGTGTGTGTACATACAGTGAATTTAGTTCATTTATTACTTACTGACTAATTGGATAATACAGATTGTGAAGTCAACCTCATAAAGTCATTAGGACAGATAACTGTAATAATAATTAAAATTCAGTTGAAAGAAAATCTAGTTTGAGGCAACCAATGTGCCACTGAAAACAATGTTTGATAAACAGAGTGCCTATCTAAGTTTTTTAAGTTCAAATTTAGAGCTATTGTTTTACCTTACAGACTACTACATGTAATGCATATGACTATAAGCAAAAGTGAAGACAAACTCAGATTCCATATTGATATCCATCTCAGGCAATTGTTATGAGAAGGTCAGAAAGCAAAACATATAGGCAATCTGACATTTTCTCGGTTATACACTGCAGATGGAGTAGTATGCTTTTATAACTTTGACCTTCTCTGAAAATAAAATGGGTAGGGTAAAATTTTTAACTAGAATTCCTTTCTTTTGATGTATCCTTTCCTGTAATTTTGTATTTCTTTTGGGTTTCTGGTTGCTTCTCTCCTCCTCAAAGTCTAATTTTTGTGTATAACAGTTGTGTGAATTTTGTAGAATAGCTTTTCTTTTTTTACCATTAATTTTCAATCTAACTTTAAAGACTGTGGTCCTAGAGAATAAACTAAGCAGGAGATTAACGGGAAAATAGAAGATGTAAGAAGAGTTGAATGACGCTGTGAAATATCCAGACTTCAGGGGCTATGTACAGCACTCTTCTCAACAAAAGGGCACTACCCATTCTTGTGAAATGCCCTTGGCTAGTGCAAATACTAGAGTATTTTCCAGGATACAACAACTGCAGAAACAATATAGAATGTTAACGATATGAGGAAAAAATCAAATTCCTATAACCCTCTCCAAAACCAAGTCTTCATATTCTCATTTCAGTTTCCTTACAGAGACTTCAATGATATTCCCTGTTTATTGTTTTGTAGTATCCCACCAAGTTGATGTCCCATAATTTACTTAACAACTGCCTTTGCTGGGTGTGGGGTTAGCTTATAATTTTTAACAGTCATGAATAATACCTCACTGATTTCAAAACAACACATAAGAATAAAATATAATTTCAAATCTTTACAAATGTGCCTCTATTGGGGAAAAAGCCCACATTCTTCTTCCTTTATTATTATTCTTATAACATTAAATCAGGGTGTGCTAGAAATGATGGATAGACATTTTCTGCACTTTGGAATAGCTCTTAGAATTCTGAAGACAAGATATCAAAAATATAAACTATCTGTCTAGACTTCATTTTTTTTTTTTGCCAAACTTTGTTGGTTTTTATACATCTGATGCAATGTAATGCATTGTAACCTAATGCATATAGGTATCTCCAATACAATAGATCTCATATTTAATTAGTGATTTTCACCTACATGGAAAAGGAGTCTAAGCATTGTTGTGGAAAATGTTAAGCAATATGGTTTGGTAAAAATAACCTAAATTCCCTTCATAATAAATATAAAATAAATAAAAATAAATAAATAAATAAATAAATATAAAATAAATAAATAAATTTAAATAAATATAAATACAAATGCACTTAAAGACATTTATAGCTTATCACTGTCTGACCAGTTGTGTAGCCTTAGGCAAACGTCTTTCCTCTTGACTGTGATTTCACCACCTGCACAATAAAGCTGTGCATACAATTCCCTAATTCTGAGATCCTAATTCAGATGAACCTCCAAGAACATGAATAACCATATATTTATTAGAATCAGAATTTGGGAACTTTTTAAAAGGTGTAATATCCATGCCTCTGCATGGATAATCCAGAATAATCTCCCTATTTGAAAGTGACCTAATGATTAGCAACCTTAATTTTATCGGCAATCTTAATTCATTCCTCTTGCTATGTAACCAAACATATCCATAGGTTCTGTACATTAGTATGTGAGTATCTTTGGTAAGGTCGTTTTTCTGCCTACCACACTGAGCCATCAATTACTTTGCCACATATTTCCTGAAATATCTCTTTTAATTTTGTTATTTTATGTATTATTGTTAATTTTGAGTATAGCAAAGTTTTAATGTTTTAAAAGAATATATATCTTTTAAAGGTATGTACTAAAGTATTTATTGATGGAATTAGGTGACAACTATTTTATTTTTAAGGACATAATCATGATTGCATTCATAATGAACTAATGGCAAGCTCACTAGCACACACCATGCTCTGCCCAGATTTTCCCATTTCTATTTGCGATCAGGGTATTGCTCTTAAACCAACCTGGTTAGCTAGTCTTTATTTACCTTCTGAAAGTTCTTTGTTGTCTTGTAAAAAATTTGTATATACAATTGGAAGGACAGAACATCAATTGGTTAGACTGCACTAAATCATATAGTGACTACAAATAATCTCATCCAGGGTTTCTGTGATAGATTTAATAGCTATATAAATACAGAGACAGACAAGAAGATAGATATGTGGATGTTAGATTGTTATTACACATAGATAGGTAATAGATAGATGATTTATTTTTCATATACATATATAAGTAATATTTCAAAGTTGCCTAGATAACTGTCTTCGGTCAGTCTATATTCAGACTTCACAGGCATGCAAAAATAAGTGATGTTACCTGTAATAAATAAAAACATGAGAACATTCCATCCTTTGACTTTTCTCATATTATTATGTATTATCTTTCACTGAGTCCTTAGTTAAAGGCAGATACACTCATGTATGTGCATTCATAAAATTTCAAGTATTTGCTCATTTTCTATGTTGCTTGACTACCAACCACCCATTTTCTAGTGCATCTCAGGCTACTGACCTTATACCAATAATTTTTTCTCCTATCCATGGATTGCATGTAATTGTATCCTACATTCTGGGTTTCTGACACCTTCAAGATTCTGACTCAAGTATGTAGAGATCCCATTCTCCTGTAACACAAAACTTAGTAGAGATTAGGCTGCAAATTTTTCTAGTGTTAATTCATAACAATAAGATATGATTTCTCACAGTAGTTCACTAATAATTAGCTACCAGACAGGACTCCTTTTGATGTCAACAGTTTCCTGAAAGCCATGCAAGTCTTCTCCTGTCCAGGCTACAAAGTGTCTTGATTGGCTAGAGAGCAGTTTACTTCCACAGCCCCTGAATGTCTTCAAGTATCCCTATACTTCTTGAAATCTAGATCAAAGACAATAAGGCAAAGAAAAAAAGAATAAATTTCTTCTTTGGGTTTTCATCTAGATATGAAAAAAACGGAAATACTTTTTAAATGAAATAATGAGATAAATTTTAAAACTGAGTGTATAATGGCTGTCATTAAGAAATTATTAATGACTGCAGGTATATTGATGGTAATATTCTTATGTTTTTAAAAGAATATATATATATTATGGAGGCATACGCTAGAGTATTTATTTATTTATTTATCTCCCTTGAGAAGGAGATAGAGGGTAAAGGAAAGATGGGGAGGTGAGGGTGGAAAGAGAGAATCTTTTTTTTTTTTTTTAAGATTTTATTTATTGATTTGACAGGCAGAGACCACAAGTAGGCAGAGAGGCAGGCAGAGAAAGAGGAAGGGAAGCAGGCTCCCGGCTGAGCAGAGAGCCCGATGTAAGTCTCCATCCCAGGACCCTGGGATCATGACCTGAGCAGAAGGCAGAGGTTTTAACACACTAAGCCTCCCAGGTGCCCCGGAAAGAGAGCATCTTAAGCAGGCTCCATGCCCAGTATGGAGCCTGATGCAGACCTTGATCTCACAACCCTGGGATCATGACCTGAGCTGCAACTGAGTCAGATGCTTAACTGCTGAGCCACCCAGGCACCCTTAAAGTATTTATTGAGGAAATTAAGAGGCAACTGGGAATTTTATTAAAAAATCCAGTGGAGGGGAGCCTGGGTGGCTCAGTGGGTTAAGCCTTTGCCTTTGCTCAGGTCATGATCTCATGGTCCTGGGATCGAGCCCTGCATCGGGCTCTCTGCTTAGCTGGGAGCCTGCTTCCCTCCCTCTCTCTCTGTGCCTGTCTCTCTGCCTGCTTGTGATCTCTCTCTCTCTCTCTGTCAAATAAATAAATAAAATCTTAAAAAAAAAAAATCCAGTGGAGGGGCATCTGGGTGGCTCAGTTGGTTAAGAACCTGACTTGGGCTCAGATCATAATCTCAGTGTCCTGGGATCTAGCCCTGAGTCAGGCTCCACATTCAGCGGAGAGTCTGCTTCTCCTTCTCCCTCTCCTTCTGCCCCTCCCCCACTCATTCTCTCTCTCTCTCTCTCTCTCTCTCTTTCTCTTTCTCTTTCCCTCAAATAAATAAATAAAATCTTTAGAAAAATGAAACTAAAAATAAACTCCAGTAGTAGGTTGGGGGGAAATGCATCAGGGTGTAGGTGAAACAAGATTGATGACTGTTGATAATATTTGAATCTGAAAAATGAGTACATGAGGGCATATTATGTTATGTTATATTGTATTTTATATATCACAGTATTATATATATCACATATATATCATACAGAAATTTTTTGAATTTCTGTAATAAAAATGGTTTATTTCTTGAACTATTTTAATCAATTTCACTGGGCTTTGTTTCTTATAAGATCTGCCCTTTTCTAAATTGATTGACAACATATATCCTCCTTTTAGTGGAGACATGATTGTATATGGAGAAAGTTTTGCTCTGTAGTTCCAACAATCCAATCAAATCAGAAAAAATAAATCCACATAGTATATGTGTGCACAGGTTCTGGAATCAGAATGTCTGGTTTTGAATCCTGTTTTTTAATCCACTTGTCCAGCTGTGGGAACTAGAGAAAGTTAATTAAATATCCATTTTTCATATTTAAAAGGAGGGTACTGAAAATAACCCTATTTTATGGTAGTTGTCATGATTAAGTCAGTCAGTCAATATAAAGAGCTTTGCTTAATATCTGGGATGTAAGAGATGCTAAAGAAATATCAAAAATCAAACTAACCAAAAACATTCACATATTAATATGTTTGTCAAAATCCGAGTCATTCCATCTTAGATAACATATGTGATACATGATCACCACAGTACAGGAAAATCTCTCTAAATCCAACTCATTTCCTTTTAATGACTGAACCTCCAGTAGGACATAAAAGTCATTCCTGCTCATCCTTCCGGCAAACTTCAGTTTTCTCAATCTTTGATTTCTTATGAGTCACCTTCTGAACCAGAACACACATATATCCACATAGATAAGGAATAGATGCAGGTCAGGCAGATTAAATGGTGCTTGCAAAAGAAATGTTTCTCCAAATGAAGATAGTATCAAGAGATTCATGTCTACAACATGAATTGCTTTTCAAAGACTTTCACCAAAGATGATAGATTTTTTCCTCGTTTTTACATAAATGGATGACCCATTCAGGTAGTTTATAAGAGTAATTAAACAGCTTGAATAATAAGTATATTCCATGTAAAATACACTGGAGAGTATGAAGTGGCAGTTTATATTTTCCACAAATGTTATTTCACTTTCAAGTTCTTAGGATCGTATTTTAGCCAGGTTGTGGCTCTACCTATCTTTGCTTCTTCAGTGACATGCGAAGAGCTCCTTTTAGGTCATTAATAGAAATTTATCGTGGAAATCATGGCATAGTTGCATTTTCTCTTGATCTTCCTTTTCCCACCTTTCAAGATTCTCCAAGAATCTATTATCTCTTGGTCACTATTTCTTATGAATATAAATGTAGTTGTAAGTGAAATATAGGTTTAAGTAAAGGTATTGGTGGTAAAATTAAGTTGTAAGGTGTAGGCAATAAAGGATGTATATTTTCAGTCTTAAAAGAAAAATTGTTAAACATACATCACTTACCTCTATGAATTGTAAAGTTAAAGTTTATCGGTGACCATTCACTGAATTATTAACACTGCAATGCATACCTATTCTGAATCTTTAAAAAGATATAAATTTAATTACCTTTTCATTTCCTTGAATACTTGTGGATTCAATGTCTCAATTTTTTTAGAGCTGACATTTATCTAAAGAATGCAGCACACACAAGTAGAGAAGACAAGCATGATGGCACAGTAATGAGTTAATACAAGATGTTATTAAGTTATTTCAAAAGACATTTAAAATTTCTATGGAAGTATTTACAGTTACTAGTGCAGAAAAATAAAGCCTTCTATGCTTGGATTTTTACAATTCTCAGCCAGTAGTCTGTAATTTGTGTGAAAATATATCCTATATTTTGGCTCAAAATACTAATCAGTTATTTACATACTTCATATCAGATCATCTGTGGAGCTTTTCTTTTTTGTCCATTGCTTTTCAACACTGTTTTTTAAACATGACTAACAGGGAACTATTTTAAGATACGTTTTTATTTCTTTCCATATGTTTTTCCTGATCACCAAAATAAATAAGTAAATAAATTGCTTATTTGTCAACAGATGGAATGTGGATCTATCCCTTCACTTTTTTTTTTGCTTGTGTAATGGACGAGTCCTCCTTTCAGATCTCGATCAGAGAGCTGGCTCCCATTTGAGTCTCACTTTACAGCAGATCCGGCCAGATACTATTACTTGGCCACTCAGTATGGAGTGTACGGGTGGGCCCCTTGCACATTCAACTGTTCATACTAAAAAAAAAAAAAAAAAAAAAAAAAATTCAAGAATAAGCCATTTATTGCTATCCTTACTTTTAAAAATTAGGAGAAAAATGATTTTGTCAGTTATCTCTAAATGTGACTATTTTTCTAAAAGTGATGGCTTGGTACACAACCGGATTTGTTGTAATTCTTCCAGTCCAACCTGCTGCAGACAAGAGTGATTTAATTAACAAACGTAAGTGCAATTACAAAAATAATGCATCACAAACACAGCCTTCTGTGTTTTAATGAGTTGGAATATATTAGCCCATGTATATATTTTCAGAGCCAAAATTGAGGAAAACAAAAGTGAAGATGGGGAAAAGGTATCAGCAGGGTACATAGGAAGGCCATTTTTTCCCTTCGATAAAATCCAGCTAGCATTTTCCTGTTCATTTGAGCCTCCGCCACCCATCACCTCTGCCTCATTAAAATGATGAGTAGCCAAAGCAGATTTTAAGGTGATAAAAGAGGCTGTAGGATGACAGTTACTGAGCCAATGAACTCGTTGACTCAGCTTACAAAAATATGAATACTTTCAAATAAAATGTGTAAATGGAAGTACCTTAATTTTAGAGGTCTATTCACATACATGGGGGTATGCCTATTCATGCATATTAAGCTGAGTGCAAAGAACTGACAGATTGATAAGAGCTTACATTCATTCCATTTTATTCTATATTTAAGCAAGTGCAAATGACTAATGCAATCTTCAAGTTCATTCTACACTTCACACTGTTTTCAATTTTAATTTTGAGGAAAGTAATTAAACCAAAACTTCTCTCCATTGGGAAAGCAAAAACTGTAAGGAGGATGGAAGAAAGATTTTTCAAATGGATAGTATGATATGAAAACATCAGACATTTCACTTCTGTATTTACTCAGCAAGATAATGCCATTTTCATAAATTTGCTTATTGACAATGTTACATATGTCCCTCCTGCCCATGATAATGAAATGAACCCTCTTAGCAAAGCTAGCTTTGCCATCTCTGTGTTAATTCCATCCCTTCCTTTCTACTCTGGAATATTCCTTCACAACGTAGCCCAACTTTTAAGTCCTAAGATCATTCCATTAGCAATCATTCTCTCTTCAGTCTACAGTAAGCATAACTTCATTAAGTCTTTCAGAAAAGGAGGCAATGTTTAGGTCACTTTTTTCTTTCTTCTTCTTCTTTTTAAAGATTTTATTTATTTGAGAGAGAGAGAGAGAGGGAGTACAAGCAAGGTGAAGGACAGAAGGAGACCAGACTCCCTGTATACAGATTCTGGCTGGCCAGCCTCCACGGAGGAGTATACACATTTCCAGGAGCTTCAAAGAGAGGTAAGATTCTTCCCCAACTCAGAACAGCATCTGGATTGGTTCATGAAATTAAATTCTGTAAACCAAAATGTCTTATTCAAGGAATTCAAATCAATGAAAGTAAATATATTAATATAATTCATCACATCAAAATGCTAAAGTAAGAAAAAGCATACAATCGGCACTATAAATGCTGCTAAGAGATCTGCTAAGATTCAACATCCCTTACTGATTTATAAACCTTGTCAAAACAAAAAGCTGTTAGGAAACTATATGTGGAAGAATTCTTCCTTAGAAAAAAGAAAAAAGAAAAAGAAAAAAGAATAGCTATATATATATAGCCAATGACATATGCTTATATTTAAGGAAATTTTAGTTAACAATCATCATCATTATTTAAAATTATTCTAGAAGATTGAGCGAATAGATTAAAAAATTTGGTAACTGCAAACATTGGTAAAGATACAGTATTCAATATTTCCAATTGATATAATTATATGCAAAATGCTAAAATTATAAAATTATAAACTAATGTTGCTTGTTACATAATGAAAAACAAAAAAAACAAAATACTGGGATTGCTTCTTCCCCTATGTTTTTTCTGCTTTTTCCCTATTTTGTGATGTTTGAACTTACAGATCCCTATACAGAGATATATAAAAATAGTCTAAAGTATCTCTTAATTTTTCCTTTCTCTGTTTCTTTATTTTATATTATTTATTATTTTATATTATTTATTTTATAAATAAACTTTATTTATTTATATTTATTTTATATTATTTCAAATATCTAACTTTATTTTCCAACCTTCTTTTGATCTTTTGGTAATCACATTAGTAATTTTATAAGGTTCCCTTTTTTATATCTCTTTTCTCCTTGAGTTTAGTTTGTACATTAGTTTGTACTTCAACCCTCCAGAACTCTTGATTTTCTACAGATACGACATGATCCTTACTTTACTGTTTGTTTAAAGCCAAGAACCAGGTGCAACAGCTGTCTCACAATTTTTAATTTTTTTATTAAAAAAATTGTTTTACCTTTGGATGAGTAAGCAGATCTCTTTTCTACTATAGGCCTCTTTCTTGTTGAGTAGGCTGATAGGAATCTTTGTGTAGGGAAACAAGTTGCTTTGAATTTTGGGCTTTTCTCCCGAATTCATGGTTGAGGAATTGGCAAGCAGAAGACATCCACATTTTCACCCTCCAATGGGTGCACACAGACAGACAAACATGCACACATGCACACACCAGAACACAAGATTTTTCGATTCATTTAGAGAAAATCTGCATTTTGACAGGGAAAACTAACTCCTGTTCCCACCTGAGTAAGGAAGGGAAATAATGAAGGGCACTTGTTGGAGATGTTCCACAATTGTCTCTCATTTGATCAGTGTGTGTATTCTACTTCTATGAATTTCCAAACGTGTGTGCCCCATTTGGCTTGTATCTGAAACCACCTAATACTTTCTTATTTCCATGGCAGGTTTCTCCTTTACTTCCTTTCTCAGTTAATAGGCTGTATCCTCTGAGATTCTTGACTTTTAATATAATTAAACTCATCTGTATGTTTCTTATAATTCTTGATCCTCACTGGGGACTCAAATCCAGACTTTTGTGACAATGCTTTCCCTTTGCCATAACTTTATCATCCATGTAGCCCTGCCTAAATGATGTAGCTAATATATCCTGGTTTGAACATTATATGAATGGCAATATTCTGTATGAGTTTTTTTGTTATTTTCTTTATTTGACCAAAATTGAGTTTCATAGATTCATACTTACTTTGTGAACTGGTTTTCATTTATTTACTTGTTTATAGAATTCCATATGCAATAATTAATTTATAAATATATGTGTGTGTGCATGCACACATTATATATATGTCAATATCTTCCAAATTTACATCTCTATCCATACTTATCTACATGTTGATGCACACGATATATAGGTATAATGCAATCCCACTAGAAACATCAAACATCTTGAAGGCATTTGGCAAGTTGATTTAAATTTTATTTGCAGTGTAATGTGCCAAGTAAACTCTTAGAAAATCATATGTTGGAAGCACTCAAACTATAGCAATTAAGGCATTATATTAGGAATGTAAAGACAGATATCAACCAATCTGATAGAAGATAGTGAAAAAAATTAAAATTAAATTAAGATGTTAAAAAAAAAGGAAGATAGTGAAAAGCCCTGAAAGAGATACATACAACACAGCAAGAAGAGATCACCCAGCAGATCAGCAGATCATTGGGGGTGGTTAAGTGGAGGTAGATGAAAACAATCTTTTCAATAAATGGTAATGGATCACTGGGAGTCCATTTTTTAAAAACAAAAGAATTGCATGTCCTTAAAATACACACACACACACACACAGCTCACAAAATTTCCATGTGTATTAAAAAAAATTAATGTGAAGAGGAATCTTACACAGCATTTAGTTAATAAAAAAGAAGTGTACACAGGCAGCAACCTCTTCGACCTCAGCCGCAGCAACATCTTCCTAGGAACATCGCCAAAGGCAAGGGAAGCAAGGGCAAAAATGAACTATTGGGATTTTATCAAGATCAAAAGCTTTTGCACAGCAAAGGAAACAGTTAACAAAACCAAAAGACAACTGACAGAATGGGAGAAGATATCTGCAAACGACATATCAGATAAAGGGCTAGTGTCCAGAATCTATAAAGAACTTAGCAAACTCAACACCCAAAGAACAAATAATCCAATCAAGAAATGGACAGAAGACATGAACAGACATTTCTGCAAAGAAGAAATCCAGATGGCCAACAGACACATGAAAAAGTGCTCCATATCACTCGGCATCAGGGAAATACAAATCAAAACCACAATGAGATACCACCTCACACCAGTCAGAATGGCTAAAATTAACAAGTCCGGAAATGACAGATGCTGGCGAGGATGCGGAGAAAGGGGAACCCTCCTACACTGTTGGTGGGAATGCAAGCTGGTGCAACCACTCTGGAAAACAGCATGGAGGTTCCTCAAAATGTTGAAAATAGAACTACCCTATGACCCAGCAATTGCACTGCTGGGTATTTACCCTAAAGATACAAACGTAGTGATCCGAAGGGGCACGTGCACCTGAATGTTTATAGCAGCAATGTCTACAATAGCCAAACTATGGAAAGAACCTAGATGTCCATCAACAGACGAATGGATAAAGAAGATGTGGTATATATACACAATGGAATACTATGCAGCCATCAAAAGAAATGAAATCTTGCCATTTGCGACGACGTGGATGGAACTAGAGGGTATCATGCTTAGCGAAATAAGTCAATTGGAGAAAGACAACTATCATATGATCTCCCTGATATGAGGGAGAGGAGATGCAACATGGGGGGTTAAGAAGGTAGGAGAAGAGTAAATGAAGTAAGATGGGATTGGGAGGGAGATAAACCATAAGTGACTCTTAATCTCATAAAACAAACTGAGGGGTTTTGGAGAGGGGGGTGGGGTTATGGACATTGGGGAGGGTATGTGCTATGGTGAGTGCTGTGAAGTGTGTAAACCTGGCGATTCACAGACCTGTACCCCTTGGGAAAAAAATATATGTTTATAAAAAAATAAAATTTAAAAAAAAAAATCTTAAAGAAAAATAAAAACTCCAAATTATTCACAGAGAAAAAAAAAAAAGAAGTGTACAGACCTTACTGGCTCTGAGAATAAGCCACTTTAAGTCCTTGATCATGGATTAAGTCTCTACAAAACAGGGCTGTAGCTTAAGTATGACTCTTAGTCTTTTAAAATGTTATCCTGAAAGGGCCCCTTCACTAATAGAAATCAGTAATTTAGCATATGAAAAAGGAATAACAAAATGTATTTTTTTCTGCAACATAGGGTAAAAATTTCCTGTTGTATTTATGGGATGGAATCATAAAGTTCAAGGCATAAAATGTTAAATCTCTCTATAATCTGCAAAGCAATAAACTCGACTGTTTTTATTTGCACCCATAGGGATATAGTAAGTGTATATCCACTGAGAAACATGTTAACTGCATCAGAGCTGTAGGATATTCCCTAGAGAATAATAAATCTTATGCAGAAACAAAGCAAAGGATCCATGAATAATACCCAGAAATACAAAATGTGGAAATATAGAAGATAAACTTAGCAGCCATGACCACCAAAGAACTATTCTTTCTAATTTATAGTGCAGTGCTATAATATATATGTTTCTTACTTGAGGAACTAAATAATATAGACTTTGTATCAATTAACAATATTTCCTATGAGCTGATAAGAATTGTTTCAAAGAATCTGTGGTCATTTATTAAATAAGATTTTTTTAAGTTGGACAGTTATTTGTTTTAAGAAGGATAAAAATTTTAATAAATCCTAATTAACAAAGAACATTCATAAAATAAAAACAACTAAAATGTTCTGCATTGTGAAAATTCTAAAATTGCTTGCTAAATGCAGGAATGGAGACAGTGCTACATCCAAGTCTTAGCTTCATCTCTAATATCTTCTATGAATTCAAGCAAATTACTTAACTTCTGAGAACATTGATTTTTCCCAAATCTAAGACAAAGAAGATATAGTGTTAACTAAAAGATAGGAGAGCTTTGATCCCTTGGTAGTGTCATATAACATAATAAAGAAAATAACTGGCATTCTAGTTTAGATCTCACTGTCCGTGATCTTGGTTAATGCAAGTCTACCAGTGAGGAAGCGACTGTTTGGGTGCTAATGAGTCAGATTCCTTAAACAACTTCCCCTGGAAAGAGCACTGTGTATTTTTGCTCCTCAATTAAAGACCTATCAAATGTCTACAAAAAAAAAAAAAAAAAAAAAATATATATATATATATATATATATATGTATATATATATATATATATATATATATTATTATGTGACCAGTATAGTGGTAAAATTCATAGTAACATGCTCTATAAAGTTCATTTTCACTCTGGCTATGCACAAAATAAGTTACCAGAGCACAATAATCCTTCCAGGTCTAAGATGCAGAGCCACCAAATGGGAATGATGAAGATTTCTAGAAAGAACTATTGAAAGCTGGCATTTTTTGCTTCTTTTAAAAATCTCAGGTTGAAACAATCTTTCACCATGGAATATAATATGAACTTGAGAATTTGAATATATACCTATAACAGATTGAGGAAAATCTCTTCTATTGCTGGTTCACTGAAAGATTTTGTCCTGAATTTGAGTTCTGTCAAATGTTTTTTTTTTCCCCCCATATGTTAAGGTCATATAATTTATTCCTTTATTAATATGATATATAATATTAACTGATTTTTAGATGTTATAATTACCTTGTATTTCAATGATAAACCCAGCTTGCTTATGTTGCATTATTTTTTCATATATATACTGCTGAATTAAATTGGTTAATGTTTTATTAAGAAACTAAATCTATAGGGGCGCCTGGGTGGCTCAGTGGGTTAAGCCTCTGCCTTCGGTTCAGGTCATGATTTCAGGATCCTGGGATCCAGCCCCACATCTGGCTCTCTGCACAGTGAGGAGCCTGCTTCCCCCTCTCTCTCCACCTACTTGTGGTCTCTGCCTGTCAAATCAATAAATAAAATCTTAAAAAAAAAAAAAAAAAGAAAGAAAGAAACTAGATTTACGCTTCTAAGGAATATTGGTTAACAGGACTTTTGATGCTATTATAATTTTTTGAAAGATTTTATTTATTTATTTGAAAGAGAGAGAGCAGGAGTGGGAAGGGACAGAAGAAGAGGGGAGATAGAATCTCAAGCATCCTCTGCATTGAGCACAGCTCCTGACCAGGGCTGGATCCTACAACCCTGAGATCGTGACCTGAACCAAAACAAAGAGTCAGATGCTTAATCGACTGTGCCACCCAGGTGCCCCTTGATGTCATTTTATTTTGTTTCTTGAATGACATTGACTTTAGTATCAGCATAATACTGGCCTCATATAATGAGTTGGTGAACGTTCTTTCCTCCTTTATTTTCTCAAATTTTCTTAAAAATCAGTATTATTTCTCCTTTCAATGTTTGATAGTATTTACTACTAAATCCCCTTGGATGTGAATTTTTCTTGTCGGATATTTTAATTACTAATTCAACTTCCTTACTTGATTTAGATTTGTTGAGATGTTCCATAACTTCTTGAGTTAGTTTTGGTAATTTGTGTTTTTCAAGCAATTGGTCCATTTCACTCATTGTCAAATTTATTGACACATTCATAGATTTCCCCCTTGTTATGCTTATAATCCCTTAAAATCTGTAAAATTGACTCCTCTTTCAATCTTGATACTGTATTCTCGCTCGCTCTCTCTTAAATCAATCTAGCTAAAGTTTTATCAATATATTTGTTCTTTGGAAAGGGCCAATTCTCGACTATTCATTTTTTTCCATTCTTTTTCTATATTCTATATCAGGGTCAACAAACTTCAAGGTAAAGGACAAATTCATCCTTCTGTCCATTTTTTAAATAAAGTTGTATTTGAACAAAACCATGACCATTTATGTATATATCATCTATGGCTCATTTTGCATTTCAGCAGCCAAACTGAGTAGCTGTGACAGAGACTACAAGGTTCTTAAAGTTTAAAATATTTATTGTGTGGATCTTTATAAAAGAAGTGATCTGACCTTTGTTCTACATCCTGATACCCACTCTCATCTTCACTATTTCCTATCTTGTAGATGCTGTGGGTTTAATTTGTTTTTATTTTTCTAGTTCATAAAGATTGAAACAGAGCTTTGGTATGTTTCCTTTTTTCTGATAAAATCATTTAAAAGGCTATAAATTTTCCTGTAAGCATTATTTTAGGTGTATCTCACACATTTTGTGCTTACATTTTTACGTAATCCAATATTTTCTCATTTTAGGGTGATTTCAAGTGTGAAACATATTACTTAACAGTGCAATGTCAATTTCTATACATTTAGGGATTTTCCAGATTTTTTTTCTGTTAGATTTCTAACTTAATCCTCTTGGGGTTAGAAAATACCCTCTATATTATTTCAATTGTTTTAAATTGATTAAGACTGATTTTATTGCAAGAATATTATCTATTCTGGTGAATGTTTTCATGTGCTTTTGAAAAGAATATGTATTTTGCTCTCATTGAGTGGTGGGGTCTCCATATGTAAGTCAGGTCAAGTTGGTTGATGGTGCTGCTCAAGTCTTCTGTATCTTATCTATTTTGTCTATTTTTTCTATTCATAATTTAGTACAAAATAGTAAAAATTCCAACTACTTTTTATTTATTTATTTACCCTTTCAATTTTGGATTTAAGCATTTTGTAGGTCTGTTTTTTAGTATAAATAAATTCATGATTGTTACATCCTCCTGTTGTACTACCTGTTTTATAATTTTGAAATATCCCTATTTGTTTCTGATAGTCCTCATCTTAGATTATTTAGGGCTGATATTAATACAGTAACTTCACCTGTCTTATGTTAATTTATATATATATATAAATCTTTCTTTCACAGCATGTTATCAAATCATGTTTTTGTGCATTTGATGGTCTCTGCCTTTTGATAGATTGCTTACTCAATCACATTTAATGTGACTATCCATATGACTGGACTTAAACCTACTATTTTGCTACTTGCTTCTACATGTCTCTTTTTTGTGTGTTTGTCCTCACTCCCCTCTTTACTGTGTGTGTTTTGTGTTCATGCTTAGTTCCTCCTTCACTGCAGTCTTTTGTGTTAAACAAATATTTTTTGTATAACGTCTTATTTTCTTTGCTGACTTCTTAGCTTATTTCTTTATTAACTTCTTAGCTTATTTCTTTGCATTATGGTTGTCTAGGAATTACAATAATCATCTTTAACTCATTACAATCTACTTCAAGTTAATACTTACTTCTGATAAATTATAGAAACTTTACACAAGAATAGTGCTGTGTCTCCTTTTAATATTATTGCTATATGTAGTGCATCTATACGTACTGTAAACCCATCAACACAGTGTGGTAAAGTTTTCTTTCAACAGTTATTTCTTTTGAAAGTGCATATGACATATAATTTAGTGCATATGATACACATATATAATTACATATTTCCCAAGTATTTACCATTTCTGATGTCTATTATTCCTTTTGTAAATTTGTATTATCCTCTTGCATCATTTCTTTTCAGCCTGATGGAATTTCTTTAGCATTTTCTTCTAATCCAGGTCCACCACCAATGAATTTTCATAATTTTTTTAATCTATTTTTTGCCTCAAATTTGCCTTCACTTATGAAGCAAAGTTTCATAGGATATGTAAACCTTGGGTGAGAGTTTTTCTTTCTGGTTTCCACATATCTAATAATTTGTGATTCAAAACTGTACATTTTAAATAATGTATTTTAATGATACTAAATTTTATTGTTCTTATAAGGTTTGTTTTTTGTTATTGTTTTAGCAGGCAATTAAATTGCATAGACTCAAACTCTGAAATTTCTTTCCCCTATTATGTGGAGCTGATGCTATCTCAACATAGATTGTATTGTTTTGTTTTGTTTGAGATTATATATATCTGGGCCTGGCTATCTAGGGGCTTCCCAATGATTTGCAGAGATTATTCTCATACAACTGAAGTCTATACGATCACTTTGTGTCCTCTGATCTTGTGTGGGTTAAAGGTGCACATTGAAAAGTACCATAAATTTCAAATACCTACCATTTACATTGATGTGGATGGAACTGGAGGGTATTATGCTAAGTGAAATAAGTCAGTCAGAGAAAGGCAATTATCATATGGTTTCACTCATATGTGGAATATAAGAAGTAGCATAGAGGATCATAGGGGAAGGGAGAGAAAACTGAATGGGAAGAAATCAGAGAGAGAGACAAACCTCCAGGAAACAAACTGAGGGTTGTGGAAAGGAAGGTGGGTGGGATGGGGTAACTTGTGACAGGTATAAAGGAGGGCACATGATATCATGAGCACTGGGTGTTATATCCAAATACTGAATGAATCATTGAACACTACATCAAAAACTAATGATGTACTACATGTTGGCTAGTTGAATTTAAAGGAAAAAATAAAGGAAAAAGGGTGCAGCAATATTGCAAGTTTAGGAGGCTTCCAATTTTTGCTAGTCTCTCTAACATAGTTTAATAGTCAGTGAGGAATGTGTGGAGGGTATACTCAGGCTTTCAATGATTCTCTCGCTTCCAAAAATGTCCTCAGGGAAGAATGTTATAAATACTGCTCATATACAATGCTCTAGCAATTTTCCATGAGTAAACACTTTTCAAGTTGTTGCCTATCTTTGGATGTTTCTTAAAAATGTTGCTTTTAATAATTTTGTTTTATTTTGTTTTTGTTCTCTGTGGAGGGAAATATTCTAAACTCCTTATGCTGTCTTTATCATATGGACAACCTCATGCATTATAATTTTAATTTCTATTATTACATAAATCAAATCTATGCTTTCCAGAATTTCTTTAATATGTCAATTTCAATTCTCTGGTAAAATTCTGAATATGGTCAAAAATTTATTGTACATATTAAGAATAATATTTTCATATTCATA
Organism: Lontra canadensis; assembly: GCF_010015895.1. NCBI lineage: Eukaryota > Metazoa > Chordata > Mammalia > Carnivora > Mustelidae > Lontra > Lontra canadensis. The sequence goes on from NW_022630997.1 coordinate 36,283,088, forward strand.
TTTATAACTCTTATTGTAATCATCTGTGGATCTATGTGTCTATTTCTTCTTTTGGTCCTTTTTTAAAACATGCCTCTTAGTTTTTTCCTAAATGAGGTATTTTGTGTAAAAAGGTATAATGATTTAGAGAAGTTCACTCTTCTGGTAGCTCAAAGAAGAAGAATCATCTTAATCAAATCAGGAACTAACAGAAACTACTGGACTACAGTTTTCATAAAACACTATTTACTCTGCTGCTGTAGGAAAGACCTTCGGGATTTCCAATTCTGTGGAATTTGCTGTGGATTCTCTTCCTTGTAAATTCTACTTTCCAATGTTGGAGTTCTCAGACATGGGAAACTGATAGAACGTCTATTCTAATGTGTCAAAGGCTCCTCATCTAGCTTTACTGCAGAGTTTTTTTGAGTTTCTATGTATAGCTCTTTTGCCCTTACTTTTAGAGTAAAGACTTGCAGGGAAACCAGATGAGAACCTATGAAATTTATTACAATCCCGCTTTCTTATATATCCTGAACTTCAACTTTGGTTTTGTCAGTGTTGGGAAACTGCTAAAAACTTCACTCTGGTTTTCAGTGGTTTTCCATCTAACTTCCTAGTCTTTTGCCCTTTGCAGTTTAAAAATTTAACAAGTCCTTCAAGCTGAAACTGCCAGAGTGTCAATATTTGAGCATTATTATTTGTTTACTGCAGCATACAGCAAGCTTGCTTTGGTGGTGAGAGGGGAGCTTGCCAGTTTACCTACAAGATGTCTCATTGATTGAATCACTATATCTTTTGATGTATTGTATAAATTTCAATTGAACTTTTAAAGGAAGTCTGTGCATGTGCATGCCCAGATTTAAGAGAGGTCCTTTTTTTATATTAAGCTGTTCATTATCTAACATTTTGGTTTGGGGACAAAGGGAAAGCAAGAATATTTTCTCTAATTTTAAGGACAGAAACAGTTGGAAGTGTGTGATGTGGTTTTTATTCCTGTCAAAAATGAGATAGGAACCATGGTGAAGACAGAAGTATGGTGGTGATTTCCCATGTAGAAAGTGTTTTCTTTTCCATGTTCATTATTGTAGTTCATCCTTAGGTGGGGCACAGACCAAAACTGCTCTCATGATCTTGTTGATAGGACTCTTTCCTGATTTCTGGTCTTGATACAGATTTTTTCAATTTACCTTTGTTGTGTAATTTTCCATTGGGAAGTCATGAAGTAGGGAAATAAATGCATAGGTTCAATAATCTAACCTTTCAATAAATGTCCATTTTTAAAACAAAATTTATACACTAATAAAGCAATGATGAATGTATTTAAAATTCTCTAAGAAAAAAGCACTGGGTAGATTTATTTTATTATCCTGCAATATTCTTCTTTTCTAGAGAAAAATGATTAGATCTGAATTCAACTGTAATCTAATTCAATTATACCTAAAACCAAACAATTTTCTTCAAAGCCTTACAAATTATGCCTTTTTGACATTACCAGTACCAGCCTCTTAAAAAAGGCATTTTACCTTCTTTTTGACACTGCTTTATTCCACACCAATTACAAATGATGCAGCTTCAATAAGTTTTTAAAAGCTCAAATGTACTATGAAATGATGCAGAACAGAAATTAAAATTCATGTATTAATTTTCTTTTTTATTTCTAATACTATTTATTCCCATAAGGTGTGGTACAGAGATCCTAACATAAATAATCTGAAGGTATTTTTTCTCTATTCAATGACTCTATTTTTTCTCTATTCAGTGACTCATCTCTATCTAATGACCATTTATTATGCTGGCAAATAATATCAAAAGTCAAATATTCCTTGTAGAATATGATATTTCTAAACAACTATCAGCATCACATTCATCTCTACAGTAAATTCAATGAAACTTTCTCCCTTGACTGCTCAGGAATAGTGAGGGTTTAGGTGATGGCCAAAGAAAAACAACTGGGCTATTGAATGAGAAAGAGTTGATTTAATTGGGAAAACAATGAAAAGCTAATTTCAGTGCCCTGTGGAATAGTTTCATTGGAGGCCTTTCTTTGGATTTTGGCATCCATGGATGCCTCTCCTTGTAGTGTCCTTTTCTTTGGTGAAGCTGGTGCTATAAGAAAATGTATGAGACTCCACACAGAAGAAATATCAAGTTCTCCTCCTACTCCATCATCTTTATGAGGCTAAATGGTTATTTCTAATGAAATTATATTTAAAAAATCACACTAATTTTTACTATGAGAACTTCCCTTGACCATCATATTGATTCTACCAAGACCAAAAAACATGGGGTCATGAGAACTAATTTTACTAAAGAAATAAGCAAACTTCCTTTTACTTTCTGCTGTTGATATTTGTTTCTTTCCCAGCAAACATTCCTCTACCTTCCTCTAATAGGAGTTATCCTCTCTCGTATGATGTAACCATGCTATGTGATATAGAAAGGACTAACTTCACCCCCTGCCAACTGCACAGCAGTAGGAATGTGACTTTGGTCTCATTAATCAGAGTGTCCAAATCCTTAGACAAAGAATGGTTAAGCAATAGAAATGTCATCAAAAAGAGGCAAATGGGAGCTCTTCCCATCGAAGATATTCCATTGCTATGAAGGAAGGAGACATTTTAGTGTCAAGGTTGAGATGCTATTAGGATCAAAATCGCAGGAGGCCAAGAGCTATCATGCATATAACATAGTGAAACCTTGTCTGAAAGATGAAGGTGCAGGGCTTTAATGATGTCATTTAACTCCCTGTATCAAACCAATCCTGAATTAATATTTATTAATATTGGAAATTTTGATTATTTGGGGCCAAAAAAAAATAGATCTCTTCTAAAATTAAGCCAGTTTAGATTACCTAATTCTCTTACTTAAAGTAGACAAGCCAACCTTGACTTTGTGGCAAAAAATGTATTCGGGGGGAATCCAAAGTAAAGTGCAGCAAGTTTCTGTAATTGATTATATTCAATTTTCCACATAGCAGAGAGATGGACCTTTTGAAAATATAATCCCATTCATGTTATTTCCCCTCTTAAAACTTCCAAATTCTTCTCATTGACATTAATATATAGGATCCAGTCTTTCTTCAAGTCTTCCCTATCACTGCTGTCATGTTAATCCATTATCAACTTTCTCTCTGTATAGCTTTTCCTGTGTGTTCATTCATTCCTAACTCAGGACCTATAGGATTGCTTCCAATTATTTTCATGATCCCTTTGGTTTTGGAGAGTTTAGCTCAACTGTGACTTTACCATAAATTTATCTTTGAGGGCCCTATATCTAAAACAACCAACAAATTTTTTTAACTCTTACTTTATTTCTACATATCATTTTTACATTATAAAATTATCTTTTTTAAAGAAATTATGTCATTCACTTTTTTAACTCTATTTGCCCACATATGAATGTGAGTTCCATGAGAGCAGAGACTTCATCAATTTTGCTCATTGCAATATACTTGGGAGTTACAGCAGTCCCTAGTACAAAGACACACTAAATTAAATAACACATCCTTATTTTTGCTCAGAAATATTCTATCATTCTAACTTCATTTCTTTGTAAGTGTTTCTGGTTGCTTTCAGGACTTCTTCTGCCTCCATGGTTTCACTACTATGTGTTTAATCATAAGTTTCTTTCTGACTATCCAACTTGGGCTAAAGTCTCAACAATTGTGATAAATTTGAAACTAGTAATTTTCAAAGTAAAACCTCTTCTCAATTTGAGAATGCCAATGTCATTCCATCTACTATGTCTCTGTGCTAATTTTATTAGTACTCTTATATTTGGATCTCTTTGCTGCATTCAGGATACATTTTATATATATAATATAATGCCATACATACATATATGTATATGTATATGTACATGTATGTATACATATATATGTATATGTATATATGTATATATATGTATGTGTATATATGTATACACATATATGTATATCTCTATTGTATATAAGAGAATATAATAATGTTAATAATTAATAATATATATATAATGTAACATTATATATATACATATATGTAACTATTAAATCTCTTGAGTCAGGACTTTTTTTAACTAATTATATTATTTACATTTAAACCTTCCATTTGTTCAGTAAAATCTATTTTTTTAAGATTTTATTTATTTATTTAACAGAGAGAGACACAGTGAGAGAGGGAACAGAAGCAGGGGGAGTGGGAGAGGGAGAAGCAGACTTCCTGCCGAGCAAATGTGGGGCTCAATCCCAGGCCCCTGGGATCATGACCTGAGCCAAAGGCAAATGTTTAATGACTGAGCCACCCAGGTCCCCCTAAAGTCTATTTTTCTGATGATTTTCCCTGCATAATTTTATTTATTTCCTTAAGCTTTCCATACCCAAATGTTTTATATTTTAACTGTGGAAATTCCAGTGTCTACAGTCTTGGGGATTTAACTCTGTTTTTGCTTGTTTCTGTTGCTTATAACTGCCCTTTGCCTTTCATGCATTTGGTGTTCTTTATGCAGTCATGTCATGTTATCTGATGTAGTCCTATTGACTGCTAACTAAAGATCTCCATGGAGAATTTATCCTCTACAGTGGATCTACTTCTAACAGTAGACCAGGGTGTACAGGTCAATCTCTCTTAATCATAAAATAGATTATGTTGCAGAAACAAACCAAAATTCTCAGTGGTTTAATAAAAAAAATTTACTTCTCCTTCATACTATAAGTCTGTTGTATGTTTTTTGGGACATCTGCTCTGCTTTATCCTCACTGGGGGACTCAGAGAGATAAGCTAGTCTCTCTTTGGAATATTGTTGTCATTGTAGACAGAGTAAAAGAAAAATCTTGGGTATATAAATGCACCTGCACAAAATTGACACTCCAACATTTCCACAAAAATCATGACCCAAAACCAGAAAAATGTTTTCCTTGCCTTTCCTTGCCTTTCCTTTCCAGAACATGTGGTTCCTTCCTGAACCACAGAAAGCCAAAAACAGTGGTCTCACCAATGATTACCACTAAGGTACCCCGTTAGTTTACAACCTTCTCAGGAGCTTCCCAGATACAATCTGAATAGAAGGCAGGGAGAGCCAAAAGGTGTGGGCTGCTCCTGATTGGCAAGTTTAATAAGCAAGGGATTTTACATATGAAGCTTGTATTGGGCAATTGCAAGATGAGTAGATTTTCTCACTCACCTACCAGAATCTTAGAAATTTAAATACAGGACTTAACTGGTTTCAGTCACATACCCAGTCCAGATACCCTTAATACTACATTTCCATCTCAAGGCTCTATCCTTGGAGCAACTTCTGGGAGCAGGAAAGGCAAGCAGAACCCACATGCCAGGTCAGGGAGGCAGTGGGGAGCCTCCAAGTTCCTGGGTCAACTGGCAGTCAGGTCCTTTGTGACCTTCTCCAAGAGCTCGGCAAGCCCAGAAACACTTTAGACCCTCAAATTTCAATGACTTGTCCTTTTGCTGATCCAGAAATTCCTGCTCTGTCTGCTTCTGATGTTCCCCAGCTCCAAACATCTGGATCCCTGCATTTTCAGGTCATATTCCTATCATCCATACTTCCAGGTCTTGGTTATTCTCACCTATCTTGGAGTACTTCCTCTTAGGGTCCTGGCCACAGAACCCCCTGAGTCCTGATACCCCAATCACAATCTCTCCTCTCCAAGTTCAACCTCATTTCTGGGTTTCTTTGTTTATCAGGCCTATAGAAATTTCCTCTCCTTCTTATGAAAATGACTTCACATACCAGGAAGTAAGGCATAGAATGACTGAGTCAGATACAAACATCTGATTCATATCCCAAAGTTCTCCTAATACTTAGTGAAGGACCTGAGAACTGACTCAAGGTATTTTATCTATTTTGTTTGATTTTTTTTTGTTTTGCTTATTTTTAATTCTACACTTACTACTCTTTCCTTTTTAATATACTGATGTTGATATAATATTTTATACTTCCTTCAGTTATAATATGCTTTGATTTGTGCCCTCAAAATTAATATTTCAACAGTTGTTTCAAGGAATCATGTAACCTAAAATTTTAGATTACTTGTTGATATTTATGTCACTTTCCCTTAATACTTCTTAATGCCTCTTAATATTATATGTCCCTTGGCTTGAATAAGGGATAAACACTTTTGATTTTTGTCTCCTATATCTTCAAAAAGAGCTGGAGAAATATGTCCAAGAATTATGTTTCACTCTTGTTATCTGGACCTTCTCCATTTAAATATCTACAATTTATTTTCTTTCTTCTTATTTTGTTGCAAACATTTGAAAAACTCCAGCTATTTCTTTCTTTTGTGGGACATATAGTTAGAAGTCTCCTTTCCCTCAGTGCATTATACCCTCCACAATTCTGAGGACAAGATCACTCGGGATGTATTGTGAAATAATATATAATTATGTCAAGGTTATATAGCATTTGATGTCAACTTCTTCAACATTTGACCTAATGGGGCAGTTCTTTTATTGCTCCTCCAACAATGGATTGAGAAATGATCCAAGACTTGAAGAGCTGCAGAAATATCAGGAAAAATAGAAAAGTCTCCAACAAACAAAAACATCAGCAAACCCAGTAATGTAAACATTATACCAAAAAAAAAAAAACCCAATCATGAAAAAAGATGAAAGAAAAATAATTTACACAATCATGTCCCAGTAACATTTTTGATGTGTATCCTATGTATCCTACAAAATGACTTCAGCTGCAGATTAGAAGCTATAGCAAGTCAAAGAGCTAAAACAGAAGGAAGAGTTAGTATCTTATGTAGTAAGGTCCAAGAGAAGACAGCACCTCCCAAACTGATTTATTCACTGATTCGAGGTAGATACTGTTCCTCTTCTCTGGCAATCTTCAACACATTGGCTTGGCTCTCCTAAGAGTTGCAAAGTAGCTACAGGGGTTTCTAACATAACATGCCAGCACAAAAGTGTTGAATTAAAAAGGAGGGTTCATTCTTTTAAAGACAAAGAAAACATTTTCTAAAACCTCTAGGTACTCTCTCATTTATTTATCAGAATTGAGTCACACATCAACCCCAAAGAAATCACTAGAAAGGAAAGTGAGATGATAGTGCTTAAGTCAGTGAAGTACATTGTTATTGGTGTATAAACAACCTGGAAAAAAAAGAAGGGCTCTGGCAAAAGAAGAAAGGAAGGATGGAATAGATACTGCCATTCCATCTGCTATGTCCTTCTAGGTTTCCTACATTCAAGCAAAGTCTTGTTTTCTATCCTTGAAGTCTCTCTCTCTCTCTCTTTTTTTTTTTTTGCTTATTATAGCATAAACATGTCTCCATGTTTATATAATGGCTGCACATAATTATATGAAGTTTCAAAATTTATTGAAGCAATGTCCTATTTAAGTTGATATTCTTTTAATAAACATTGAGATGACATCCTACTCTGCACCAACTGTAACACCCACAGACAAAAGTAAACAATAAATTCTGAATAGATAGATAGATGATAGCTAGATAGCTAGATAGATAGTAGAGTTATATTGGAACTTTCCTTCCAGAACACCAGTGGATAGGAAATAAGTGTATAATGTATAGTAAATTTATACTTATTTTCATCTGAGTTCAGAGCTAGCTGTATCCCTACATTTTGCTATGTGTTGTTATCATTTTTCTCTAATTAGTAAAGAGCCTGTAATTGCAGTTTTGATTTCCTCTTTGACACATGATATTTAGAAGATTTTTTAATTACTGTGTTATTGCTTTTCAATTAAACATTTATTTTTTTCTTTTTATTTTTAGTCTTATTACAGGAAGTCTAGAAGCATAGAAAATGGCCTGGACAATTTATGATTTGAAGATTTTATTGACATTTCCTTTGTGGCCTAACATATGTTCATCTCGAAATTATCAACTGATACAGAGAAAAGTGTGTATTTTTCATAGTGTGTATAATGCTTAATTAAACATGTCAGGCTAAACTTCATTTGTATGGAATTTAAATCTTTTATATTTATATTTTATATTTTTTGAAACAATTTGAAAAATTTGGGAAAGTGTTCTGCATTACATATTTTGATATAATTTTTGAACACCTAAAGATTCTCAAAAGTTACAGCTTTATTGTCAATGGTACTCTGTAGTAAATAAAATAATTGACTTTGTCCTGTTTAATGCTTCCAGCTTTGGATTCCATATGGTCTATTTTTACAAAGGTTTAGAAAAAGTCTCAATGGGTAATGGAGCATACATCACTCCCTTTGAATCTTGATGGACTTTACACTGTTTCAAGCAATAGAATTTGATAGAAATGATACTATGTTACTTCTTTATTTTTTCAAAGATTTTATTTATTTATTTGAGAGAGAGAGAGAGAGAGCGCATGTACATGCATGCACAAGTGATGGCGGAGGGCAGAGGGAGATGGAGAGGCAGACTTCCCTCTGAGCAGCGAGCCCACCAGAGGGCTCCATCCCAGGACCCTGGGATCGCTTAATGACTGAGCCACCCACGTGCCCTGATACCATCTTCTAAACTACATCATAAAAAGCCATGTAGCTTCTGCCACGTTCTCAAAATATTTCTTTTTGGCACTCTCCCTCTCATAATCCAACAAGGAGTCTGAGCCAAATAGAGAGATCACTTATGAGCCCACCAGTAGTAGTCCCAATTGAGTCTGGTCTTTTATTTTTTTTTTTAACATTTTATTTATTTATGTGAGAGAGAGGCAGTGAGAGAAAGCATGAGCAAGGAGAAGGTCAGAGGGAGAAGCAGACTCCCTGTGGAGCTGGGAGCGGGATGCGGGACTCGATCCCAGAACTCCGGGATCATGACCCGAGCTGAAGGCAGTCGTCCAACCAACTGAGCCACCCAGGCGTCCCGAGTCTGGTCTTTCAATCTGCTCTGCAGCTGTAAGTGAAGGAGCTTCCAGGTGATGTGTCTGCGCCAGGCATGTGAATGACGTCGAGCCATTCAGGTCTTCCAGTAGGTGTCCCAGACGTTGTGGAGTGCAGGCAAGTCATCCATCTCTGTTATGCCTTGGGATTCCTGATCTCAGAATCTGCAAAAAAATCCCCCACATACTTGTTGCTTTTATGCCACTAAGTTCAATATGTGTAAGCCTGACAATTCACAGAAGGCATAGACACTAATCTTAGAAACCTTGCTTTATTATTGCTTATATGTGCTTTACAAAATGTATTTACTCTATTATAATTAATGTTTTATCATTTTAGGCATATCTTTCTAGAACTTCCTATTAACTGCTTACCTTCTTAAAATTGTTATAAATTCCCTGTTTTAAGTACAAAAGGTCAGATTTTGTACATGATAATGTATTTAATGCAGCTACATCAATTTTAATTGATACACATTATTTTGGGGCTCATGCTTTTTCTTACATCTATTTAATCTTACTTTTGCCCAAAGCTCTTTGAAATATGTCCTGTTCACCTTTGTTTTATTCAGAATTTTGGTGATGGTAATGTATATCTACATCATTTTGAGGGTGTCTTCATTCTCCACCTGCGTAAAAATATGATCTTTGCTTGCCGGACGCGGTCTTTGTTTTGACATGGTGGTTTAGGTGATCCTAAAGGCACAGGTGGTCATGATCTTTCACCACTTTCTAGTGCAGAAAAGCTATAATTGGTGTGACTAAAAATACTTTTAAAAATGGGCACCTGCGTGCTTCAGTTGGTTAAATGTGTCACTCTTGATTTTGACTCAGGCCATGATCTCAGAGTTGTGAGATCGAGCCCCTGATCAGGCTCCACACTGAACATGGAGCCAGCTTGAGATTCTCATTCTCAGATAATTATCATATGTTCTCTCTGATATGAGGAATTTGAGAGGCAGGGTGGGGGTTTGTGGGGGGAAGGGAAGGAAAAATGAAGCAAGATGGGACCAGGGAGGGAGATAAACCATAAGTGACTCTTAATCTCAGGAAACAAACTGAGGGTTGCTGGGGGGTCAGGGGGGAGGAAAGGGGTGGTTGGATGATAGACATTGGGAAGGGTATGTGCTATAGTTAGTGCTGTGATATGTGTAAGCCTGACAATTCACAGACCTGTACCCTTGGGACAAATAATACATTATTTGTTAATAATAAAAAATAAATAAGAACTGAATGAAAAAAGAAAAAGATTTTTCTTTCTTCCTCTCCCTTTACTCCTTCCCCGTACCTGCTCATACATGTTCTCTCTCTTGAAAGAAAGAAAGGAAGGAAGGAAGGAAGGAAGGAAGAAAGAAAGAAAGAAAGAAAGAAAGAAAGAGGGAAGGGGAGGGGAGGGGAGGGAAGGGGAGGGAAGGGAAGGGAAGGGAAGGGAAGGGAAGGGAAGGAAAGGAAAGGAAAGGAAAGGAAAGGAAAGGAAAGGAAAGGAAAGGAAAGGAAAGGAAAGGAAAGGGAAAGCAAGGCAAGGCAAGGCTTGGCTTTTCATTGCAGGAACTGTTAAACATTGTAGGAATTATTTGTTACCTGAAGGTTATAAGTACTCTGTTTAAAACTATCTTAGGCCAAAATTTTAAAGATATTTCTAGTCTTTTTCTTTTCAATTTATTTTATAGTTCAGCATCTATTAATATCCATTCTTTTTTTAGTAGGTGATAGTTATTTTTATGTCCTTTCAATGCTGTTCATTTGACCAAGATATTAAAACATCGTTATCATACAATTTTATATAACATTCTCTCGTGAATTACACTTTCTCCTTCTCAATATTTTTTAACTAAACATTTCTCTATTGTATTGATTTATTTAAAACTAATTCTTTTACATGTTCATCAATTCTACTCTTTTCATTGTTTTCTTATATTTTTTAGATTTTATCTATTTATTTGAGAGACAGAGAGAGAGAGAACACAAGCAGGAGGAGCGGCAGAGGGAGAGGGAGAGGCAGTCTCCCGGCTGAGCAGGAAGCCTGAGGCTGCTAGATTCCAGGAGGCCCTGGATCATGACTTCGGCCAAGACAGAGGATTAATGCACTGAGCCGCCCCGGTGCCCTCGTTGTGTTATTTTCTAATTAGTTGGTCTCTCTTCTTTTGTAATTCACATCTTTTGTTTCCTAGTTATTAATTTACTCTGTTTTATGATACTATGACTTTTTTCTTTTGTTTATAAATTTCTTTTTTTTTTACATTTGTTTTATCCATGACTCTTCTCACTAGAACTCTTTATTGTTCAAGATTATTTTTAATATTTTTGCTGAGACTTTGTCTATTTTGCATCAGTCTTGCTAGGTTTATATAATGTCTGGAGGAGATTGCTGAACTTTACCTTTGATGCCACACCTGCTCTCTAGACGGGCAAGCCCCAGCTGGATTTAGGAGCCTTGATCTTGCTTGCTGTATGTGGGTCTCCTGGATCACCAGCTGGAAACACATATGTATGTAGCCATGTACTATGAATAAAACACCTCCTGATCTAGAGCAGTTTACCCAAATGTGCACAGGACTTTCAGGGACAAAGCTGCTTATTTGAAGCTATTTACCATTCACTTCCTGTTGGGATGCTCTTGATGACCTCCTCCAATCTCCATGTCCTTCTGGTAAGGCTTCCCCTTGGACTGGCAGCAGCCTGGAGAATTTTCATACTGCCTGAGGCAGCTGTCCTGCTTAAACCCGATGTTTTCACATTATCTTTCCTCCAAGAAACTCTTAAGCAATTTTTGCATATTTAACTCCATTCTTCTCTTGAGATGCAAGCAGAGATCTAGAAGGATTACTTAATCCAATATTAAACACAGAAGCCCTCTCTTAGGAGGGCTTCTTGCAGCCGTTTAATAGGACATATTGGCCTCAAACAATAGTTTAAGATGAGGCTGGAAGATAAGACCGCTTCTTTAGTTAAGCTCCAAGGGAGTGTTTGGAAAAGCAGAGCAAATTCACAGCACAGCCAGCATCCTGGGGCTGATACCCTAAATGTTATAGGATTGATTTCTGAAGATTTGGGTGATCTGGGGACAGCATTGTCCTAACAAATAGAGTCTGAGGACAGCCTTGTGGAGTTGGTAGAGAGGTAGTGAGGGGGGCAATATCTGTAGCCAGTGACTCTATCAGATGGCAAGGTTGAAGCCAGGGACAACAAAGACATGAACTTAGAAGGTAACATCCGAGCAGGGGTGAAGTAAGCAGAGATGGGCAGAGTTCATTAAGCAGCCTGGAATTCAGGAGGAAGCTGGTTAGAGCCTCAGTGGAGGAAGCATGTCATTATTTTGGATCAAACCGGGCTAAAGTTTAGAGTCTGGGGGTAAAATGAATGTAGAAGTCAAGGGCAGGGACAAAGTTCTATTTGCCTCAGGTTCTATATCCTTAGCAAAACTTTGGTTTCTCTAGAGCTACACCATGTAGCAGGCACCAGCCATTCCAACTCTTCCCATTTTTTTTTTAAAGATTTTGTTTATTGACTTGACAGAGCGAGATCACACATAGGCCAGAGAGGCAGGCAGAGAGAGAGCAGGAAGCAGGCTTCCCACTGAGCAGAGAGCCCAACGCAGGGCTCGATCCCAGGACCCTGAGATCATGACCTGAGCTGAAGGCAGTTGCCTAACCCACTGAGCCACCCAGGGGCCCAACTCTTCACATTTTAAAGAAAATTGAAAATTTAGTTCCTCAGTCTCACCAGACATATTTTATTTTATTTTATTTTTTAAGATTTTATTTATTTATTTGACAGAGAGACCACAAGAAGCAGAGGGAGAGTCTTGGAGTCTCCCTAAACAGGCTCCCTACTGAGCAGGGACCCTGATGCGGGGCTCGATTCCAGGACCCTGGGATCATGACCTGAGCCGAAGGCAGTTGCCTAACCAACTGAACCACCCAGGCACCCTCACTAGACACATTTTAAAGACTCAATCTGTGAGCAGCCCAGAATGAACAATTCCCACATCATAGGAAGTTCTGTAGGATGGTGCTTCTCCTCGACCATGGTCCACAAACAGAGATGTGAGATCATCCACTGGGAATTATATTGGAACTGCCATTTAGATTTCTTTTCATCTAATCTTCTTATTTTTATTTTTGTGCCCATTTCATGATGCACAGAATATGTTCATACATAATATATGTAAATTCTAAAAACTGATGTTTTATATTTAACTTCATATCTCTTCCTAGCACTTGTCATAATTTAATGTTTATTTTCCTCATTCATTTTTTTTTATATTACTATTTCTGATTTCCACAAAGTCAAAGCTCTGGGAAGGAAGGAAATTTGCTCTTTTTTAGTTTACTGAAGTTATCATAGCACATACCTGCTCATTAAATTATTGTTGACTATTTATAGCCAACCCTTTGATAGTTTAGGTCAGACACTCTACAAAAACAATGCATTTCTATTACAGATGGTGGAGATTAATAGATTTTTTCAGTAATTGGAAAACAGAAAAGTGGATCATTCCATCAAAACCATCACATTGTGACAAATTTCTGACATAGAAGTCAAGTCAAGAGAAAGCACCTTTCTAATTTGTGCAAAAGATTAGTAAGGGACAGGACTTCCTGAAAGTATCCCGTCTTTTTTTAATAGGTACATGAGAGACACATTTGGAAAACCTATTCTAGAGGACAGGAATCCAATAGGGGCAATGGTCTTAAAATTTTTTACCCAGAAGAACAAGGGGAGCCACCAGTATAAAGCAAGTCTATAGAGTAGGACTTCATGTTGTGTACTTGTAATCAAGGTCTTAAATTGGAAGCTGAGGATGAGGAGTTATCAGGACATCTCAGGGGATAAAAACAGGTTTGTTCTGATCCAGACATTACAAAAGCTGATGAGCTTGCCATTTAGCCAGCAGGTAGTGATAGTACCTGTTGGCTCCTAATCATCACTCACATGTACATTTGATTGCCATGTTCTAAAACACACTGGAAGATGGCTTCAAGACTAATCACTCACCAGTAGACAGTGTTGCGTTCTCTTGATTTGGGTGTGATTTAAAGTTTACCGGTACAGCACAGGAAATGGGAAAATGAAATTTGGAGTCAAAAAGAAGTGGGTTATAATCCGGACTCTTCCTCAGTTTGAATATAAGGACATGGCTACATAGTAACCTATGCCAGTTCCCATATTTGTGAAATGGTGTTAATTAAATGAAATTTTGCATCTCACCCAGGACTGTGGAGGAGTAATTCACATTCATGTGAATTCTCTAGAACAGAATTCTCTGACCCAAGGTAGAGGTTCCATGAATGAGGATTCCTCTTCCCTTTCCCATTTCTTTTTTTTTTTTTTTCTTTCCAGCGTAACAGTATTCATTGTTTTTGCACCACACCCAGTGCTCCATGCAATATGTGCCCTCCCCATCACCCACCACTGGGCTCACCCATCCCCCCACCTGCCCCTCCAAAGCCCTCAGATTGTTTTTCAGAGTCCATAGTCTCGCATGGTTCACCTCCCCTTCCAATTTCCCTCAACTCCCTTCTCCTCTCCATCTCCCCATATCCTCCATGTTATTTGTTATGCTCCACAAATAAGTTAAACCATATGATAATTGACTCTCTCTGCTTGACTTATTTCACTCAGCATAATCTCTTCCAGTCCCGTCCATATTGATAAGGAAGATGTGGTCCATATACACTATGGAGTATTATGCCTCCATCAGAAAGGATGAATACCCTTTCCCATTTCTTAAAGTTCCAATTTGAATCCCAAGTCCTTCTTTTCTGTCTTCTACTTCCTTCAGGAAGATGATAATTATCAAACTATAGAAATTGATAAACACTGAAATGTTACTATGTAAGAGGCTTATGCTGAGCTTTACCTAGTCTTTAAACTAGAAGCATAGGGTCATGTTCTAACCATTTTTCCCCTCACCCCTCCATGCTGCTGTCACCTAGTGATGCCAAAAATCCCACCCTCATGATGGAGTCAGCAACATTAAGAACACTAGTTTGCAAGAGAGAGTTTAATTTTCTCCATCTGTCTGAGAGAGTTTTTCGCTTTATTCACAACTATTTCTTAATATCACCCCCAAACTTATTCTGATTTCTAAAAGGATTTTTCAATGAATTTAATGAAGATTCTGGTGGCAAGCTAAGAGGAAAAGAGGGATGAGGAATGAGTGTCTAAGGACAATGAACTGCCCTCAGTCCAGCACTAAAGGTAAGTTCAGAAAGCCTACATAGAAGAAGTTTACATTTCAAAAGACACACTTCACTGACTTGATAATTTTGCTGAGAGCCAACACTGAACTTCCCATGTTCCTCTGACATGTTGACATGACCTAAATTTATAGTATATCTCAGGAATGAGAACTTCCCCCTATTTATAGAACAGCAACAATAACAACAAAAAAACACTTAGAAAATTTTGAAACATCACGAAGCATATTGACAGAGCTTCTTGAATGCAAGTTCCTTGGAACTCTAAGAACAAAATCGCCCTGTCCTTATTCTTCCACGGTGCATATAGAATTTCAAAGAGAGGACGAGCACGTGCTTATAAATGCTCTTCTTTCCAAGAATCCAATCTTCCCTCTGACTCTCCTCTTATGTCTCCTGCTCTGGGCTTGCTTTTGTGCAACAAATACATTAAGAAAAAAGAAAACCCTGATAGAGAAAAATCCAAAGATTTTGAAAGCAGAAGGAAGGAATATTTTCCAATCCAGAAAATCGCAGCTTGAATCACATCTCCTGAGTGCAGATCTCTCAGAGTTTACAACGATTTCTACATTTTTACACTTAATATTTCCTTTTCTGTGACTACAGGAAAAACAGCTATGTTGTCACACACTTTGTCTGACAGTCATGGAATATCTTTATTATATCTACTACAAGTATTTTTTTCCTGAAAGTACACTATGTTCTACCTGAGCTTTGCCTACTGAAGGAGCAATAGAAGGTATGTGTGGCAGCACGGTTGATTCTCAGCAGCTCTCTCAAGACAACATGGGCCTGGCTGAGGACAGGACAGGATGGAACATACTCGGCCAATGAAGTTGGATGAAGTGAAATAGTGCTTCCTGCCCAGAAAACCAATTTGCTATTTGCATCTTGGAAGAGAATTTTTTTTTTAAATAACCCTCAGAGTAACAGGTTCCAGGAAGAAAAGTTTTATATATTTATCCTTTTTTTTTTTAAAAAAAATTTTATTTATTTGATAGAGACACAGCGAGAGAAAGAATATAAGCAGGGGGAGGGAGAGGGAGAAGCAGGCTCCCTGCTGAGAAGGAGCCCGATGCGGGGCTCGATCCCAGAACCCCAGGATCATGACCTGACCGAAGGCAGGCACTTAACAACTGAGCCACCCAGGTGCCCCTATCCTTTTTTTAAAAAAGTTTAAACAGCAATTTCTCACTTGATCTCTTATTATTTCCCCAAATTTGAAGCTGAATGACTTGTCACAGAGGGTGGATGTTAAATCCGTTGTGCAAAGGTGGAGATATACCAGTATTTAAGGCATTAAAAAAAAAAAGTATTGAGACTTTGAAGGCAGTACCAAAAAGAAACAAATAAAAAATCAAGACAAACACAAACAAACAAACAAAGGAGTTCCCTGATAATTTGAAAATGGCTACTTTGTTAGTGACATCATGAGACTTTAATGAGTTATTTCTATATTTTTTGTGACAAATCTGGAGACATCAGATTTGTTTTTTGAGGTTTTAGTAATCACGCATGTATTAGCCTGTTTGAAATCTGGGTCAGGGAGGACCCCCTGAGATGATGCAGAGCCAGAGACTGGGGCTCAAAGTGTCAGAATTAAGTACAAGGGCAAGGTGTTCTGCCCTTGGTGTAGATATTTTAGAGGGTATGTCCCAGACAAATTGACTGATTAAAAAAAAAAAAACAGGGATAATTTTGGGAGATAGTTTCAAAAGTCATAATTTAAGCAAATTACGAACAGAAAAGGAACTAAGTGAATTAGCTGGTCCAGAGTTGTACTTGATTCCTTTAAAATACCCACAGCTTGCTTTTTCTTTTCTTTATTTTTTTTTCAGTATGGAAAATATAGGGGGAAGCACAAATTATTCTTCCAAATGTTTACTGTGGAAAAGGGAATAAAAGATAATAAGATTCAGATGTATATAGTTTAGTATGTTTATAAATATAAAAAGATTCAGATTATGTATTTTAGAATGTTTATAAATACAAAATTTCATGTAAGAATATCTCAAGCTCTACTTGACACCACATGCACAAGCAACAAAAGCAAAAATAAACAAGTGGGACTACATCAAACTAAAAAGCTTTTTACATAGCAAAAGAAAAAATCAGCAAAATAAAAAGGCAACCTACAGAATGGAGAAAATATTTCCAAACCATAGACCTGATAAGGAGTTGACCTTCAAAACATATAAGGAACTCACAGAACTAATAGAAAAAAAAATAAAACTGAACAATCTAATTCAAAAATGGGCAAAGAACTTGAAGAGACATTTTGCCAACGAAGACATACAAATGGCCAATAGGTACATGTAAGGTGCTCCACAGCACTAATCATCAAGAAAATACAAATCCACACCACAATGACATGTCGCTTCATACCTCTTAGAATAGCTATTATCAAAATGTCAAGAAACAATAAGTGTTGACAAGGTCATAGAGTAGAGGGAACCTTGGGCACTGTTGGTGAGAGTGCAAACTGGTGTAACCGCCATCGAAAACAGTACAGAAGTTCCTAAAAAATTAAAAATAGAACTACAATATGATCCAGCAATCCCAGTTCTGGGTATGTATCCAAAGGAAATATGTGCCTTCATGTTCATCATAGCATTATTTACAATATCAAGACATGGAAACAACCTAAGTGCCTATGAACAGATAAATGAATAAAAATGTGTATAGATCTATCTATCGTCAATCTATTTTCTATCAATCTATCATCTATATGACATCTTCTTTATAAATAGCGATATATATATAGTATGAAATACATTGTATATTATATACAATATGTATATACAACCTATATATATAAAATAATGGCATATTACTCAAGCATTAAAGAAGAAATTCTGCCTTTTGCAATGACATGGATAGAACTTGAGGGTGTTAAGCTAAATGAAATTACTCAGAAAGAGTAAGACAAATTCTGTATGTTCCTACCTATAAAAAAAAAAAAAGGATGAATTCATAGAAGTAGAGAGTAGAGTGATGGTTGCCAAAGTTTTGGGAGTTGGGAATAGTGGAGAGAAAGTCAAAGTATACAAACTCCCAACTGTAAGATAAATGAGATCTGGTCATCTAATGCACAGTATGGTGATTGTAATGAATAATACTGAATTATATACATGAAAGTTGTTAAGAAAATCGATCTTAAATACAATCACTACACAAACACACACACAAAATTGTCATTATGCGAGGGGATGGACTTGTTAACTAACCTTATTGTGGTAATCATTTTGCAACATTTTCGTGTATCTAATTATCACATTGTACACCTTAAACTTGCGTGTTATGTATCAATAATCTCACATGTGTGGATCAGCAGCCATTTACCCAGTGTTTTCTTCTACCTCACGAACACAACCCTACAATGTGGGTGTATCCACCACAGTCATTCACGTGCCCACATGCACAGATGTGCACAGTCTGCCTTGCTTCCCTCAGACCAAAACAAAAGGCAATCTTGCTGCCAAACCTATTGGAACTCAGTGAAAGCCCCTCATTTCTTAAAAACAAATACTTGACATATTTATCATCTTGAACTTTGTCATTGATAGAAACATTTTCCGACAACAAAGATATAATACTATGTTTAGCTAATACTGTGGCATCAGTCATATCTCCTGACTATTCCTCAGCTTCACTTGCTCCCACCTTATCTGCCATCTGGATTAACTCAGTAGAGTTCTAACAAGTCTTTTTGCTCTTAATATTACACTCTCAAAATTGATTCTCAACATCGCAGGCAAAATGATCTTTCAAAAATTATTTAAGTTGTTTTCATGTCTATCGTAATCTTCTTCCCCAGCACTTAACTTTCCATGCCCCACCCTGCTCGCTCCAAGTACTGTTAGGATCTGTTTAAATGTCACCTTGATAAGAAAATTTCCATAGCCACTCTATCTAAATTATTCCCATGTAATAGAAAACTATTATTTTCTCTCACAATATAGATTATTTGCCTCCTGGCTTTTACTAAAATTTATTAAAATTATTAAAATTATTAAATTCTGTGTCTAATCCTTAGAGTGGTTTATCTGCTGGACTTTTTGTTTCCTGAGTGAAGGGCCATGTCACTCCTATTATCATTGTATTATTAGTCAACACAAAGCCATGCACATGGAAGACATTCAATGCATATCTATAGAATGAATGCATGGATAAATATTTTAATATTTTACTTTATAAAAATTGCTTTCAAAAAAGGATCAGTGGATACCAAAAACAGTGGATAAAAACTTTTATAAACCAGATATTCATGAAGTCTCAAAGACACAGAATATTTATATTAATTATAAAATGAAAAATGAATTCTTATAACAGAGAGTTCTATAGGTCACCAATTCAGCAAAGTGATTAGACTTAAGATCACTGATTATAGAACAATCTGACACTGTCTCCTTATATGTTGAAAATAGAAATCTATAACATCACCTATATAAAATTTGCAAAGAATGTTTTACTCAAATCTAATCACAAAGAAATAGACATATGCAAAATGTGCAATATGTCACACACACTAGAAATGTCCAAAAATTCAGGGTCATGAAAAACAAATAATATATATTATATATATACTATATATAACATATGGTAATATATATTAATATAAGGTCACAACAATTGCTTTTTGCTGAACAATTTCAGCATGACATAGGCATATATGTACAAAGTATACATATGTATATATTTATATTATATATGAGGTATTCTATTATATATAATATATATTATAAAATGTATATAAATATAAATCATATATTATATATGAAGAAAGAGAGAGCACATAGCATGATGTTAATGACTGAGAGATCTAGGTAGGGGGTTTATCAATCTATTCTTTCAGGTTTTCTTTTTTTTTCTTTTAAGATATTTATTTATTTATTTATTTATTTGACAGTGAAATAGAGAACACAGGCAGGAGTAGGAGAGGGAGAAGCAGGCTCCACACTGAGCAGGGAGCCTGATGCAGGGCTCAATCCCAGGACCCTGGGTTCATGACCTAAGCCAAAGGCAGACGCTCAATGACTGAGCCACATAGGAGTCCCTCAGCTTTTCTATAGGTCTTAGCTGTCTATTAATCTATGATCTATGCAGCAATCTGTGAGAGGAGATATTTCTCTCCCCAAACTATAGATATGACAATGCTAAAAAGAGTGGTTTTTACATGTGTTTTGTGAGAAGCAATCTTGTTACACCATAACTGTATTTTGGGGTTATGCATATAGAGGCAAAGTGATTCATTTTGAAGTAATTAGAAAAAGCTAAACAATATTAGCTATGTTACGATTACTCTTTTAGTAAGCAATATATTATGGCATGGGGTTGACTATTGTCTTAAAGGGCTCATTGTGACACGTATTCTAATAAAGACAGAAAGTGGAAAGTTGGTTTTTTAAAAAGCATGCCAATTTTAATTGTGGCAATCTGCTTAGCCAATTAGTGTTGTAAAATGAGGCTTAGTGGGCATATTTGCCAAGTGCCAGTGAATAAATCATCTAAATTCTGGATCTGCCATCTTGTGGACACTTCAATAATTTTGCAGTATCAAAATTGACCACATTTATCATAGCCATGCTTTGCCACATGATAGATAAGTCAGCTAACACTTTCCCTGGAAATAGATTGTCCTGTCTCAACTCTTCATCCCAGGCTGTAGGTTTTTATAATCTCCTTGATATTTTTAATATAAAAGCTAATAATATCAATGATTATTAATATAAAAACTAATCATATATATTTAATACATATAAATAATATAATTTATTCATTATTTTATAATTTATTCATTATTTTATTTATTCATTATTTTAACAAAAATGCTAAGTGTGTCCTTCTATACACTAATTATGTTCACATTTGGAAGTCTATTTACTGCTGGAAGTCAAAATGAAATATGATTGTCACATACATATATGAATCTACTTAGAGATAATAATAGGTACCTTGTCAGGAAGACAGCATTGTACCAGAATATGACTTTTAAACTATATCTTGGTTTATTTTTCTGTGTTGATCATTTGTTTTTATTTGTGTAAACAAAAGACATAAATTTAAGCTGATTAAATTTGTTTGGAGATGTCAAATTGAAATGTATGCTCCTTTGTCCCCCATTACCTCTAAATTCCTATGACAGCCCCATAATGAAACTATGGAAATTTGGATTTTGCACCACCACTTTGAACAACTTTGGGATGCAAAAGGAGAACTAAGCCACAGTTTTACTGCTCTGGAATGAAGGAAATGTGACTTTAGCAAATGAATTTCTCTCTCCAGATACCTACCTCAATGTTATCATATGTATGAGCCGTTGTTAGTCCAAAAAGTTATTCCATCCTTTACTGAGCATCTAAAAGTTTCCAGAACTGTGGAAGACAGTGGGGTTGCAGTTGTGAATAATTGTGATCCCTGTTTGTAGCCTAAAGAAAAGCCAAGTCAAAAAACGAAAGTACAGACATCAACCATGATGCAGGAAAGAAAATTTCATGTATTTATAATTATTTGTAAAAATATTTGCAAATAATTTGAATTTTGTCGTTTAATATCTGAATTGATAGTACTATATACATAAATTGTTAGATAAATACATAACTTTGTGAGGTACAGGCTTAGAGTTTTACTAATAAATATGTGCAATCAAAAATATTTGAAGTTAAAAAAAATTTGAAGTCCACTGGTCAAGCACATTCAAACCATATCTATCTCTATGCAAATACATAATTATGTAAAATGGCAACTGGAAACAAAGTAGCCAATAGCTATACCTACAGTTATAACCACATCTATATTTATAAATATATATGGTTTTACATATGCACACGACGACTGAGTCCAGCAGATCTAAATGTTACATTAAAGATTAATGTGATATAGAAGGAAAATTTTTAAAAATTAAAACTACAGAAACAGGTAATATTATACCTGAAATCAGTAGTTGAAAAATCTTCCAAACTCTTAATTTGCTATAAAAAGCACCTCTTAATGTGTTTATTGGGAATTATTAGAACAATTAGAGAGTCTCACCTATTCAAGGACTCAAAAAGCTTAAGAGGTATTCCCACAGCTTAAAAGAAAAAACATTTTTAATACATATTCTAACCATCAAAGAAAGATTGAAATAATGAGATAAGTCACAAGAAAGTCACAGAAATGATTTTGAAGTGAGCTCCAGCCTCTTAACACTAGAGGTAATTTTAAGTGTTAAAAATGTGGTTATAAAGCTGAAAAATTGGTCTAAACATTCTTCCTTAAAAGTACGTAAGTCAAAAGCAATTATGTAATAATTGTGTGGAAAGAAAGTTCAGATTATATTAAGAAACAAAGTTAGGAAAAGGGAGAAAATGTGTCCTGTATTTCAAACTTCACCTGGGTTACCTCAAAGATAGTCTTGATATAAACAATTAAAACCATAATTATACTATACTCTAGAAACTTCTAAGAATATGTGTTTTCTGGGGAATAAGTGGGAAAAGGATGTTACTTTTCAATGGATATAGAGTTTTGGTCTTGCAAAATTAAAAAGTTCTTGATGTCTGTTAGACAACAATGTGCCTGTGGTCAACACTATTGTATTGCATACTTAAAGATGGTTGAAAGGGTAAATTTTATGGTATGGGTGTTTGACCAAAATA
The DNA here is from genome assembly GCF_010015895.1 of Lontra canadensis. Classification (NCBI taxonomy): domain Eukaryota; kingdom Metazoa; phylum Chordata; class Mammalia; order Carnivora; family Mustelidae; genus Lontra; species Lontra canadensis. The sequence goes on from NW_022630997.1 coordinate 36,305,738, forward strand.
ATATATATGTCTTCTAAAATTAAGGATAAATGAAATAAAAGAAAATGTTTTCCATAAAGGAAAACACAGTAAAAAAATGCATAAAAAATACAAATCAGGTAATACCTGGATGCCTCAGTTGGTTAAGTAGGTCATGATCCCAGGGTCCTGGGATTGAGTTCTGCAGCAGGATCCTTGCTCCGTGGGGAGTCTGATTCTCCCTCTGCCTGCCACTCCCCTTGCTTGGGCTCTCTCTCTCTCTCTCTGTGTGTCAAATAAATAGAATCTTTAAAAAAAGAAATACAAATCAGAAATGAAAATAGATATAAGATGTTTTAAGGAAATTTTACAATAGATAGACAATGTTTAGGTATATGACTCTGGAAAATTTGTTTCATATCCCTAACATTCAACTTTCTCCTCAGAGAAATGGAGAAAAGAATAGCTTTATAGAGTTGTTGTGTACTAATGCATAGGTTATGTCCCCTAGTACATGCAAGTTTCCAAATGGATGTTGAATAAAAAATAAGACTCTGAGAATCAGAGAACATATGCTTTTTACAAGATCACTTATTTTAAAAAGCTAGAGGATTAAAGAATTAAAGAATGGGTAAAGCTATGTCAGATAAATGCAAATTTTAAAAAGAAAAAAATGATAGAAATTTTTAAATCATGTAGAGTAAAATTTAATGAAATAGCAATATGATAAAAGAGATATTATATAGTATTAGAGTAAAATTCAACTTGAAAATATAACAGCATCAATGTGATTAGCCAAATAACACTATATTGATACATATATAAACTATTAGAATATTAAGAAAATACTTTAATTATATTTATATAAGTATACAATTTTTGATATAATCTGACACTCCTCTGTTACTGAAAGAGAAAGCAAAGAAGCATATAATTTATCTAAATGATATCAGAAAATTTTAGATTCAACATTGTTCTGAACCTTTACTCTACATCAGCTAACATCGTTATGAACCGTTATGATACGTCAGAATCAACTAGTCAATAACCTCCCACCATCCAAAACATTAATTACTATCTCAATCCTTACAGAGAAAAATACCGCAAATGGAAGAAAAACTTATAAACACAACTATAAAAATACTTGAACAAAATGGGTGAGTATATTTGTACACGGTAAGTCAGTCTATTTTTTTTTTATTTTTAAAATTTATTCAAGTAATCTCTGTACCCAATGTGAGTAACCATTGTGATTTTGATTGTATTTTGATTGCACATATTTATCAGTAAAACTCTAAGCCTGTACCTCACAAAGTTCTGTATTTATCTAACAATTTATGTATGTAGTACTATCAATTCAGATATTAAATGACAAAATTCAAATTATTTGCAAATATTTTTACAAATAATTATAAATACATGAAATTTTCTTTCTGGCACAATGTGAGGCTCAAACTCATGACCCCAAGATCAAGAGTCACATGCTCTTCCAACTGAGCCAGACAGGTGCCCCTAATGTCTGTCTTTCTAAGCAGGATATAAAATCCAGAAATCATAAAGAAAATTATTGATGAGATTAAGCACAGTAAATTAAAATATATAATTGAGAAAAACAAATGGAAAGCTGTGGGTCTGTGTTGGGGACATGAGAGATATATTTTTAAATCATAAAACAGGCAAATAAGAAAAAGTCATAGGATGGAAACATTAACAGAAAGAAGGTTGTTCTAGTGATGGAAACATTAACAGAAAGAAGGCTGTTCTAACTACCTGAATAGCAGGCAAAAAAGATTTTAAGGCAACAGTATTACTCAAGTATAAAGGGATATGTCACTATGACAATACAGTCAATTCTTTAAGAAGATACACAATTTTAAATTTGTATGCAACTAATAATAGAGTATCAAAATATGTTAAGCAAAATTTGACAGATCCAAAATAAGAAATAGAAAAATCCACCATCATAATTAGATATTTGAACTCATCTTTCCCAGTAACTTACAAAAAGTCAAAGAGACAATTATCTAAATTTACAAAATATAAGACAGTCTTTTCAGTTAATGTTTTACCAACTTTAAAAAGTAGGTATCACAATGGACAAATGAAGCGTTTGGTGAGGCATTATCAAGAAAGACAACGTTTTGCAAATAGTTTGTCCCATCATAAAAGGAAAAATAATGTAAGTGAAACTTTCAACATAAAACATAAAAGATGTCCATGACATCTGTGCTTTCCAATCGCACTTTGACAAAACCAAAGTTCCTTCCTATAGTTTAGGAACCCTGCATTATATACTAAACCACCGTAGGACTCCAATTTCATCTCTGCCAGCCTCCCAAACTTCCCGAATGTTCCCAACTTACTACAGTTTCTTTTTTCCTTATTTTTTTTTCCTCAGTGTTTTTTTTTTTATTTTTTTTTTAAGATTTTATTTATTTATTTGGCACAGAGAGAGAGATCACAAGTAGGCAGAAGGAGAGAGAGAGAGGAAGGGAAGCAGGCTCTCTGCTGAGCAGAGAGCCCGATGCGGGGCTCCATCCCAGTACCCTGGGATCATGACCTGAGCCCAAGGCAGAGGCTTTATCCCACTGAGCCACCCAGGTGCCCCTCCCCAGTGTTTTAAAATGGCTTTGTATTCCCATCTTTTATGTTAGAGTTTGAATGTCATTTCTTCAGAAAACAACCTCCTTGATCATGTCATTTGATACAACCCCCCGATTATTTTCATTTTCTAAACCTTTTTCATTTCCTTCATAACATTTACTCAATTCATTATTTTTTGCTCGTTTTCTCCTCTTGTTAAAATCTGTGTCTATCATAAGATTGTTCATTCCATTAAAGAACGAACTATTACTGCCTTGTCAGCCATTGTATCTCTAGCAGTTAGCACAGTGCCCAACATAGGAAAAATCATCCGTGATGTTTGTTGCATGAAATACCTAATAATCTCAGCCAAACATAATCAAGAGAAACCACAAGTATTAGGAAAGAGAAATTACATTTATACAGATGTAGAGAAAATTTTAGATTATAAATGTATATAGTCCCCATTCATATAACAACACTCTTTACAGTTTAGTTATAATAATACAATTTATAGTCTAGATATAATAACACACTTTAAAGTCTAGATAACATGAAAAATTGTGTATAAAATGCATTACTTTGTTTTACTCAAACAAGTGATTTACTCAGTTTCCTATTTCATTTTACTCAAATAAATTTACTCAATTGTATACACCCATGTAAAACCTGGGTTGTAGGCTTTCTAGATAACAGTGCTCAAAGCTAAGCATTGTTTATGACAATAAAAAAACTGGAAATGCTTTTGGAATTGGAAGTGCCCAATAAAAGTGTTTGGAAGATTAAATTATGACCATTCCATTAAAGGAAATAATCTAAAATCATGAAAAATGATGACATATAGCCACACTTGCTTTGAAACATGTCTAATGTATAGTATTAAATGAGAATAATAACTTGCAAAACAGCATGTAAAATATTGTCCCACTCTTTGTGATCATACACAAACACATATTTTTCTAGGGAAACACGTAAGAAGGGAAAAAAAAAATCTTAAAAGACACACCAAATGGTGTTAGCTCTTGAGAACAGCATTATGGATGACTTTCACTAACATCTTTATACATTTCTTTATTGCCTAATATTTTTACACTGTTTATATCACTCATAATCAGAATAAAATTTCCTTTTTAAAAATTAATATACAAAAATGAATAATATATTTGCTCTGTGTCTCTAAGACCCTACAATCATATTGCAGTCAGATAAAATAACATAAAAAGGGAATATTTATTCAATCACTCTTCCTTTTGTAATCAATCCCAAGCATCTCTCTAGAAACAGATAATGTTTCAATCAGTTTTGAAGGAATGATCCCTTCTACTGTGGAATACTACTGTATGTGGGAAAGCATACATAAATATGGTTTCACTGATGGTGGGTAAACCTCTCTTAAGATTCTGCACCTCTGACTTCCTTTCTGCCTCCTTGTTTATATGAAACAGTGTAAGTGCCTGACATTAAGCTTTTGATTGCCCAGGCATTCATTTTAAAAGACATCCATCTTGAGTAACCATATTGCTAGCTGTATGACATAGCTACTAGCAAAACAACCGGATAAAGAACTAGGGAACAGAGTCATGAGATTCCCTTTCAGAAAACCGAGTGACCTAGATAACTGACCACTTGAATGACCGTGCCTCCAGTGCTCTGATATCCAATCTAATACTTCAAATTAGCCAATAGTGTGTGTTGCTGTGGAACTCCAAGATACCCAACCATCAGGCTGTAATAAAGGCAAAGCCCCAGTTTCTTCCCCCACCCCCACCTCTTCATGACCTCGCTGTGTAGTCCTAGGGCATGTTATGTGTCCTCCAGGACTTTTTAGCAATAAATCCTTTTTCTCAATATTCCCTGATTTTTTTTTTTTTTTTATGAAGTGCATCCTGCAATCATAAGAACCACAAAGGCCAGCCTAGCCACAACAAGGGCCCCAAGTCGGAAGAAATGTCAGTAGGGCTTCTACAAGTAATTTGGAAAAGCAAGTGCCTCAGGCATTTCTAGCAAGAGCATTACCATCAATAGGCTGGGACCTACACAACATGAACAAAATAAAAATACCATAACATTTTCTGAATGGTTTTAGGGAAATAGTAATTGTTTCGTAAACAAGAAAGATTGCATAACACACAGATAGGCAATTGCCCTAGTCGTACAAAAGACTAGAAGCAATGATATTAGGAAAAAATTAAATTTAATTATATTTACATTGAATTGTTAGTTTTTCAGTTTCCATTATTTCCCATACAAGAGGCAGCAATAACAAACCTAGAAAATTAACTTTGTTGACCTTAAAAGTAAAACTGCTAGTTATTTCACCAGCAAAATGGGTTTATTCGGGAATAGCAAAGGAATTGTAATTTGGGACATGCAAACTATGCCAAACCAGACGCAAGTCTAGAGATTGAAGGAGAGAAAAGAAGGAAGCTAGTCAGGGTTGTTTTGAATGAAAATCCATAGGAAGAAATCAAATGTTCAGGGTAGTGATGGTTTCTCACTGGCTGAGTTGTGGTTATTTTCTTAATTGGCTAAACCTTTGGTGGGTGAGAAATTCCTCCTTCCTCCTACGGAAATAGTAAAGTGGGCTTTTTCCTGTTAGGAATGCAGTGTACCTCTCTTCCTGCAACTGAGGACAAGTGTTCAGGTGTGAGAGCTCCCCTTTCTGGCCTCCCTACTCTTGTTTTGTTTTGTTTTGTTTTGTTTTGTTTTGGTTTTATTTTATTTTATTTTATTTTATTTTATTTTATTTTGAGAGAGAGAGAGAGATTGAGAGAACAAGCTATCACAAGCAGCAGGGAAGGGGGAGGTTCCAAGGGGGAGAGAGAATCCCACACAGGCTCCACGCCCAGCAGGGAGCCTGATACAGGGCTTAACCTCACCAACCCAAGATCATGACCTGAGCAGAAGAGTCAGAGGCTTATCTGATGGAACCACCTGTGGGCCCCCTCCCAACTCCATTTTAAATGTTGTTTCCTTGATTCCATTTCACACATTAATACTGTAATATACATTTTTAAAAGGCTAATGAAAATCTGAAAATTGTCTTTGAAAATTAATTGTGTCATTTTTAATGAGCATATCAGTAAGCCCATGGAACTGGACCAGAAAGGTGTTATATATTCACAACACTCTGTAATCCTCAAAGCACTTCTGCATGTTTTATTTAATTCCCTCAATGACTCATGAATCAAAGCTTATAAGCACTTTATTGAATTTGGGAAACAGATAGGTTTAAGTAACCATGGCTTACCTTGCATACAGGCTGAAATTCAAATCCAAGATGTCAGGTTCTCATGGAAATGTTCTTTCCACTAGACTGGACCATCCAATCTCTGAAGTAATTGGAAAGTCTTTTGCTAAGTGCTGCTAAGCAATTAAAATAAATTGAAAACATAAACATAGTCTTTCTTCAGGAAATCTAGATAAAGAAACATTGCAATTTACATACATAAGACCTCAGTTACAAGTTTCAAAGCAACCTACAAACAGATACATGGTACCATGTCTGTGTTTGTTATGACTAGTATTTAACATAAAGGAAGAGGAAGCAAGTTTGAGTAATATAACCAAGTTTCCAAGGAAGAGAAGAACTAGATTTTGAAAAACAAAAATCAGTGTTCTGGTTAGTACTGTTAGCAATTCCATTCATAATATTCTAACTCAATATATTCCCAGCTATGTATACTTGGAATTCTGCGTATGATTGTGATTCATTAGCTAAAAGTATTTTTCTGAAGTCACATCCTATCATTCATTTCTCTTGCTGTTATCTTAAAGCTTCTAGCTGATGAAGCTATTTAATTAGGGGGCTGTCCAGCCAGGCTGATGTTGAAATAGAAATCACACCCACCAGGGAGTAAAAAGATGATGATGAGGTGAAGGTGCTTTTTCCTGATTGCTGAGCATTTATCTGATAAGGCTTTGTGATTTCTTCATCTTCTCTTTTTCCAAAGTCAATTTAAATCTAGGGGAAATTTACAGCAATGGGGAGAGGGGGAACACAAAAACACATAGGTTGAATGATGGGAGAAATTATGATGCAGAAAAAAGGAGTTTGACCTGTTGGCCCTAGTGCCCTGGGTCATTTCAGAGGCCTATAAGTGGGGAAGCTGTCCTAGTCCTTCATCAGCAGTGAGCATCAGAATCACTGTAGCAATTTTTGTAACTCTGGATACTCAGGAATCATCCCAAGTTTATCACACATGGAATATTCAGCTATATTTGACTTTAAGCAATTCATAGGTGATTATGATGTATGCCTCTAGTGTTAAGTTATTGGGATGGATGAAATGACACTCTCTCCAGCTCTTAAAACCCATGACTTTGATACAGACTTTCTTACTACTGCATTTCCGGGGGAGCTTCTGAAGGATAGCAGAATTTGCCACCAATATATCACTTTAACATAATGATTATTTTGAGCTAAAGGCAATTGAGAAGAAGCAAGTAAAGCTCTCTGCCCTCCCCCTATTTGCCTAAAAGAAGGATTTAAATTTATAAATCTCTACCAGAAAGAACAAAAGTTCATCACCAGAGGCAATTTTAGACTCTTACAAACCTGGAGATGGCACCAGAGGAATCTAGGTCACAAACTTTACTAAGGAGACTTTCTCCACGATTAGTTTCCTAAATATTTGTCTTCCCACAATTTGCTACCCCGTAGAGATTCAAGGTCCTTTTCCTTTCTCTTGTCATTTATCTAAAGGTTTGCTGTTGTTTTGTTAAGAGGCCATATGAGCCCAAGCTCTAGCTACTCTTTGAGTGACTCATCTCTGAGTTTTTATCTACTGATATACATGTTAATAAACTTCTATTTGTTTTTCTCTTGTTAATGTGTCTTTCCTTACAGAGCCCCAGTCAAGAACTACAAGGATAGAAAAGGAAAAAAAAAATTCCTTTTTTTCTTTTTCTACATTTGCCTATAGTAGGAAAATTTGGGAAATCCTTTAGAGTTACATATGTCAGTTTATAGTCATTATCTTTAAATAGACTGTGGATACTCAACTATCCAAATATATTACTACTAACGGTACCAATTCCCTTAGTGTCAAGAGTTGTTCTTACACAACAAAAATTGTTCCTTTTATGAGATCTGAGGATCTATGCATTCATTCAATAGCCAATAAGGCCCCTCCCCCAACCATCACGCCTAAGGTGAAGTTTTGCTCTTTTTGATCATAGACTGTATGTATCTTGCAACTTTATGATACTTTCTTTTGATCAAGCTGGACCTTCCTTACTAGTACTCAATGAATTTAGGATAGCTGTTGTTATGGCTTCCTTTGAAGACAGTGATAGCTGTATGTGTGGATGTGAAGGTGTGCATTTGTGTCTATCTGTCTGCTATTGCTTGGGGTGGGGGGCGTGGCAGTTATCAGAGTTGAGACTTGTGCTATGGACTCCATCAGTCTGTCTAGATGCCATGCCTAAAGGCATAAAACTTGCTGAAGGTGAGAAAAAAGAAAATGAGAATCAAAGAACTAGTTTGGAAAATCATTTAAACCAAAGAAGGACAAAGTAAGAGAAAATAAAAAATTGAGATTAGAAACATAGGGCCAAAGATGAGATTTGGTTTATATGCATCAGTGGAAGATTTGGGAATACGCTCTTGAGTAAAGTCAACCTAACATAATGTCCCTACAATAACCATTTCAGGACTGTTCGGTATGGTTTTCAATACTAACACAGGGAAATAATGGTCAGTTTTTAAAAATTGCTCCTGAGTTCTCGTCAAGTAGAAGTACAGGGGTAGCGTAAAAGCCCTGATCACCTTACAGTTCTGTAATTGGAATAATTTCTAAGTTCATAAACAGAACTCCTTTTAGCTCTAGGGAAAACTGAAATTGGAGCCACTAAATTAATTTCTGTTATTTCTTTTGGCAAACATGTATTGACTAGTGCAGGTTGTTATTCACAGGGCAAGAAACCAGACAAAAATGATGAATAAGATGTCCACCCACCCTCGAGGATCTCACAGATTTTAGACAAGATGGCCACATACACAGAACATTGCTGTCTGCCACTCAGCACTCTAACAGATCAGTAAAGGAGACTGCAGAGGCCAGAGGGAACTCCCTTAACTGTCATTAGGAATGGAAAGGCTAGAGTTCCAATTATGTACCTCAGAAGCATCCTTCCATTGAGTGGCATACTTAGAGTTTGGGCCCATTTTGCAGTGTCTTTACATAGTTACCTTTTACCTCTTCCTTATGCAATATCATCTTCTAAAACTGTCACAGTCAAGAGAAGGAAGAGATTGCTTCCCCAATGTGCTAAAATTAAAACTTGCCTATTTATTTCACTTTACACCTTCCAGATGTCCACGAGAAAGACCAAAGCACTAAACAAACAGGAAATATTTAAAATTATAAAGAACTTTTTCCAAAATATCTACCAAAAATACTAAAATAAATATGAAATATCTGAAATTACAAAAAAAAATCTGTAACGTGATCAACATGGGATGATATCAAGGAAAATTCAGGTAAGAGATTTCACATATATGGAGGGAAACAAAAGCCTTCTTGGAAAGGAAATAGGAGGTTAATTTATGAAGAATCCTTAAATAAATCAGGGATAAAAGTTGAGGCTGGTGTGGATTAGACTGTTGAGCTCTTGGAGGAGGGAATTAGCCAATTGATTACTGGGGAAAGTTTGCTATCAATTTTCCAGATTAAGAATGAGAAAGAGAGAGAGAGAATGAGTCAGAGAGACTAGGGGAGGTGAGAGTTGGCATCAAGACTTCTGAAAAGTAGGGTACATTAACACTCTATAAGACCCAGGTAAGAATTTTGTCTCTAAATTTAGCCTCATCAATATGTGAAGACAACAATGAGTTTCTTCTCTCCCCCGACTCCCAGTAACAAATTAGACAAGGTGAGGAATGAAGTTTATAATTTGAAGAAATAGACTATAAAATAATCACATAAGAGACAAGAGTGGGTCATTCAACTGGGGGAAATGGATCAGGCCCCAATCATGCATACTTTACAATAAACTGGTTGTTGGTATTTGAAGAAGGATGCACCAATAAGAAGGAAATAAGTCATATGTGGATACTTATAAGAATGGATTTGTAAGGGAACATATCCAAACAGTTTCTGAATTCTGCCGTTTCAGTTACATAGCCGACACCACTGTCATGATGCTCAAAGTTGGGTTTGCATATTTTTCTCTTCTTCTGTTTTTTTCTCTTTCTCTTCTTCTCTTCTTCTTAACTTGTTTTTCTCCCTTTGTCATTATTGTAGCTATTTTATTACTTCTAAGTAATAAGTAAAAGTATGTATATAATATATGTGGGGAATTTCACATCCTCTGCACTGTGTAAATTATAATTTTAATGGCAGAATATAAGCTGACTGTAAAGAAATAAGATACTCACAGATTCCATGTACTAATACATCCTACAGTTCAGGCACTATCCTGGGATATTGCTATTATTTCACCTATGAAATAAATGAACAACCCTGTGTGTTCTATAACTTCAAATTTTATGGATGAAGAAAATGATACAAATAGAAGTTAAACACCTGGTCTCAATCCTACAGCTAAAGGGAGGTGAATCCTACATTCTAAGCCAGTTCTTTTGATTCCAAAGCTCATGTTCTTTCCTCAAGTCCACAGTCTTTCAGGAAGGACACTTTTAAGTAGAAGAACCAATAAATACCTCTCCATGCAAACTCTTTTGACTTTAGCTCCCAGAATTCTGGTCACAAGGCAAAATTAAAGAAATACATCTATTTCTAAGCTTAAAATGGTATACCTTAAATGGCCTGGGCCCTTTCCACTCGTAAAATATTGACTATTTTTCTTTCTGCTCTTTATATTTTAAACACAAAGTTCCATTTTCATTTATTTCTATTTTTTAAAAGATTTTATTTATTTATTTGACAGACAGAGATCACAATTAGGCAGAGAAGCAGGCAGAGAGAGGAAGGGAAGCAGGCTTCCCATTGAGCAGAGAGCCTGATGTGGGGAGAGCCTGATGTGGGACTCGATCCCAGAACCCTGGGATCATGACCTGAGCTGAAGGCGGAGGCTTTAACGCACTGAGCCACCCAGGCACCCCTATTTCTATGTTTATACACTAGAATTATTAATCACAATGTCAATAGTAAGTAATAGATAGCTTGGAACGGAAGTGGGATATATTTACTAACTAATCCAAGAGGAATTGAACCATGAAACTGACAAACACAGTATCTGCTTGTAAAAAAAAGAATCTTTCAAATATTTTCCATCATTTGTTATCCATTCAAATGTTTTACGAACTGCTGCTCCATGCCAAATGATCCGCTCAGTACAGGAACAATTCAAAGGTGATAGTATTTGTATGCTTCTAAGGACTTGCAGTGCAATGGAAAATACAACCTCTTTAAAAACAATATAGTGAGGACTATAACAATTTTAACTAAGGGTTGTTCTCTTGGCCCCAAAAAGTGGGTATTAGTTACAATATTAACTGGCATTTGACTTTTTTTTTCTATTTCTATCTCACATATTTAAATTTTAGCAGTGTGGAAAGTTGTAAGGTGAGAAAGATAAATGGCTTTAGAGTTCAAGTTACCTCAAGAAAAGTATATATACGGGGCACCTGGGTGGCTCAGTGGTTAAAACCTCTGCCTTCGGCTCAGGTCATGATCCCAGGGTCCTGGGATCGAGCCTTACATCGGGCTCTCTGCTCAGCAGGGAGCCTGCCTCCTCCTCCTCTCTCTCTCTGCCTGCCTCTCTGCTACTTGTGATCTGTCTGTCAAATAAATAAAAATATTAAAAAAAAGAAAAGTATATATAAAACAAACTAAGATGAGACCATATCTCTTGTGAAAGACACAGTTCATGTCCCCAAAATGCATCTTATTATGGTAAAAATTAAATGCAATGCTAAGGTAGACACAGGAGCAGCACAAAATAAGATGCTGAAATAATTTGTTTATAAAGAGAACCCAGGATATGGCCCTAAAATTCAAACAGGGTGCTATGGATGTAGATTTAGAAACAGAAGGGGAAAAAAAAAAAAGATAGGAGGGCTTTTCTTAACCATAGAGGAGGTTCTCTTGATTTGTGGTTACCAGACTCTTGATTGACTCATGAGTGAGCTCCAAGGGATCTTTCAAATCTTGAAATTTTTGCAAAGCATTGTGCATATGTCCATCTTTTCCAGGCTCGCTGGTCTAAAAGTTTCATTAGATTCTCTCAGTTTACTCTCAAAAATTAAAGAATCATAGAACAAGAGGAAGAGAAAGTGAGAAAACTACAACACCTATTCCAAGAAGAGTAATTTATATATCTAAAGCTATGGGTAGACACTTTCTCATCATACATAAATAGGGAATAAATAAGCAGTTTTCAAATATATGCACTGAGTAGACAGAATTAAAGGAAACAGGTGGTTTTGTCAAACAGAAAACCTCCAAATGATGACTGACCAGCAGTAGGAAATAAGTGTGGATGCCAGGTAATACTGATGTTTACTCTGCATGACTTGAGCATCATATCCTCTCTATAAATTATCTGCGCATAAACAATAAGACAGACGCCTTGGGAGTTGAGTGTGTGCACAATGACAGGTTAAGATCAAGGACTCAGTCATGAAACGTAGCTGAGGCTTGTTGGTTTATTGGAGGTAGGAGTAAAAATTACTAGACTGGGACTCCACTCTCTGTTCAGACTTGTCTCCCAATGTATGTTTATAAAAGACATTAAAACATGACTCTCATATAAATATATCAAAGATAATTTAACTTATTAATTTGATAAACAAGGGGCTTGCGAAGCTGTTATAAGAGCATTTAAGGAACAGAAATTTATAGAGTCAGAGACAACTAGGGTAGCGGAATAATTTTGCTCGGTTAGATGCACAACTGGTCAATACTCTACCAGACAATAAAACTGTGGATCTTTGGGATTCTATTTTGATCTCTGAAAGAAAATCATTTCCACTTCTGCTGATCAAAAGTCATTTACAACTCTTCGGTCTCTGCAAGTTTGTATGTAATTTCAGGTCTGAACTCTAATCAATAGTAAATGAAAAAACAGGAAAGGTAATTCCTCCTAGAGAATTAAATCATGAATAATTACATAATTCCTTGGCAACCCTAAGAGACAGTGTTCAAGTAGACTATCACAAAGTTTTGAGTGATTTCCCTTAACCTGTTGTCAAGATCCCACCAATGATAAGAGGAAGGTTGTTCTCAGTCACATGACATCTGTAACCCCTTCCAGCTTGCTTTATGGATTCATACTCACATGGCTATAGAGAACATTGCAGAAGGTTCAAATGGGGGATTTTGCTAAATTTTGCAAGGGTCCAAGTTGGAAGATGAGAATAAGAATATCCTACTTATGCAGAGGCCTGTAGCTCTGTTTGGCCCCATTCAGGTGTGCCTTGCTTTTTTCCCTCTGTCCCAACTGGATTTAGATGACCCGATGTGGAACTTAGGAGAGCCTGGATGGCTCAATCAGTTAAGGATCTGACTCTTGGTTTCAGCTCAGGTCATGATCTCAGGGTCCTGGGATCAAGTCCTGCATCGGTTCCTTGCTCAGCGGGGAGCCTACTTCGCCCTCTGCCTACCACTCCCCCTGCTTATGTGGTGCACACTCTCTCTCTCTCTCTCTCTCTATATATATATATATATATCTATATCTATGACAAATAAATAAATAATATCTTCAAAAAGAGAGAGAGAGAAAGAAGCAGATTATATATACAAACATGGTTCCAAAGCAACAACATGGTGCTGCATGAAATACATAAGAAAGAGAATGAGATGTGTATGAAAAGACCACTTCCATAAATAGGAGTGTACAAAATGACACATCAATTCAAACTCTGAAGATCTCCAACTTCTCCCCACAAAGAATAAAAAAAAAAATCCACATTAATCAAATTAGAAAAATTACCCATGAAACCACAGATAGAAAAAAACCAATGAAATAAAGAAACACAGTAAGCTGAAAAAAAAACAAGAACAAAAAAGGACTAGCGCAAATTAATGATCACAGTATGTCATCACATGAGAAATGGGCTTATCTGTTTCAAAACACTGGGGGGAAAAAAAAGGAAGATAGGAAATGGAAGGTGGGTAGGAAGGGGAGGAGAGAGGAAGAAAAGACAGCAAAAGTATATTTATGAATTATTGTTAAGCATAAGCTAGAATCCAAGAGGCTAAAACACAAAATTCTGGGGCCATTCAAAGCATGGTTTCCCTAAAGAATGATGGTGAGCCTGCAGACAAGGTTAATAGATGAAAGAAAGTGACGGTCCCTGGTGGAGGCTTGGCTGCGTGGTCAGCCGCCCTTTCCTGGGGTCTTCCTAAAGAAGAGAGATTTATCTCTGAGACATGCAGAGAGTGTCTCCCTCAACCTCCCTGTGGCTCTTCTTCACAAAGCTGCCATAGGCATGAATATGGTCTTATACAGTCCATTTTGTATTTAAAAATAATTAATAGTCAGGGATTAGATTGGTTTCCACGAGGACATGTCAATTATTGGTGAAGCAATAGGCGTTGCAAAAAATTTTTTGAGTGAAGAAGACAGGGGACAGCACTCCGGGAACCATTATCCCCTATAAAATTTTATAGTTACATTTTCAAGTGGCCCAAGGCCATATTTCATGCAGATCCTATAAGCACAAAAGCAGCACATAAAGCATATTTGTTTATGGTATAGGCTGATAGAGAAATGAGAATTTCCACAAGGGCACACAGCCAAGACACAGCAGAGCAGGATCCCCCAGAACTTTACAAGCCTGATGGCACTGGCCAAGCAGCAGGAGGAGAGCCAGAAATCCTGCCTCCCAAACTAAAGGTGACCTCAGCTGTGAAGCCTCTCTCCTGACTCAAAACCCCCGACAGTCTTTAACTCCCTTTGCCTATGAGCATTCTTTTATATTGTATTTATTTCTGTCTACTCTCCCTTAAGGGACCAAGAATTTCTTTGATAAGAGAACTTGTATTTCATTCAGCCTTGTTCCTGATGCAATCTAGCAGAGGTAATAAAAATTCTGTGTTTGGTCATGTTGACCAATTATATATGTAGGAGGGAAAATACATAGTTTAATAGAGTTATTTTTTAACATGATTCTTTGCTCCCACAGAAGTTCATGGTAAGATTTACCAATCAGCAAATTACTTAGGACCAAAGGTCTTTATTACTCAGAATCTATAAATTTAAAGAAGAAAACTTTAAGAGAAAATGATGTATACCTCAATTTCTTGATCTCTGTTCAGAAAAATTGTAACTCTCAAAGTTCTGGAGAATCATAATAAACATTTACATATTAAGGCATGAAAGACATTGTATGTTTTTGAAAAAGCTTATTTTTTTAAATTCAGGTGTTCATAAATTTTATTATGCATTGAAATTTTCTATCATCTGACACCTACTCTCCCCTCTATGGAGTTGACATTCCTAAACACACACTTTGGGAAATGTTGCCCTGACACAGGATCTCATGAGAAAATAAAATAAATATATTTTACCTCAATTCTTCCAGATGTGTTTGCCTGGACAATCCTCGATAAAGAGTATAGACACATATAGACACATTTCTTAAAAAGAAACAATGGAGAGCCTTTAAAATGTAACATATGGTAGAGTCTTCCTCTTGAAGTCCTCTAGTGGCCTAGCAACACTGAGAATAAAACTCAAACTCCTTGCCCTGGCCTTGACCCCGCCCCATCTCTTAACAAGCTACGCTTTGACGACTAGGCTCCAGTCACTCTGGGTCCTCTTGGTTCAGAGCCTTGGAGCTTGTGTCTTTGCCTAAAGCGTTCCTCCCATAAATTTTACTTTTCTCATCACTCAGTTCCCAGGTTACAATTTACCTTACATTCCATTCCATGAAACTGATGTTTTTCTCTATGGTGTCTTTCACCAGGTTTACTGTTTAATTACTCACTTATTTACTTATTTACTGTTTATTTACTCACCTACATGTGTCTAATAGAATACCTGGCAGATTGTTGTGTTTCTCATTGTTTGTTGAACATGTAAATGATGAAATGAAGAAATGAAAAAAACGCTCTATTCATTATATTATATTACCTCTAAGTATGTGGACTGAGAACATGAAGTTGCAATGAGCACAAATTCTTTCAAATTCATCATTGTTGGAATTTTTACACAAAACATTAATTCTGATGTTATGTTCACTCTCTAAAAACTTTCAATGATGCCCCAGTTTCTTAGAATAACATAGAAAATAACTTTATAAATCTGGAACTCTTTTAAGATTTTCAGATCCAATTCTAATGTGTGTGGGGGAGTGGAGGGGGGGGTCTCCTCACCCCCACAACACTAAGCATGGTATCTAAGAATTCAGCTCAGTTCTGATACTCTCTAACCAGAGATAACACCAGATTGAGCCGGTTATGTGTTCATTTTACCAGACTGCCTCCCCGTTGCCCGCCCCCCCCAACTTTTGAGGCCAGTTGCAAGCCCCAGGCTGTTACCTGTGCTTCTGACCAACCGGCTAGACTGGAGGTCTCAGTGAACTTCCCCTTAGGTTCTCTTAATTTGCAAGATTGGCTCACAGATCTCAGGGAAGCACTTAGTTTTGATGACCCGTTTGTTAAATAATATGATAAAGGATATGAATCAATAGCCAGATGAAGAGACATATAGGGTGAGGCATGGGGAAAGGGCACAGAGATTCCATGCCTTCTCCAAGTGTGTCCCTCTTCCCACATCTCCAGGTGTTCATCAACCTGGAAGATCTCTAAACCCTATTCTTTTGGCTTTTTACGGAGGCTTCATTGCAGTCAGGATTGATTAAGTCATTGTCTATTGGCTGACTCAACCTCCAGACCCTCTTCTCTCTCTAGAGTGTGTGAGAGGGGGGCATCTGAAAGTTCTAACTCCCTAATCACATAGTTGGTCCTGCTGGAAGCCTATGCACCCTGCTCTTGGGTGAAGTCCAAATATCCCCTTCATTGACATCACAGAAGACACCAGAGACCCTTAATACTTAAGAAATTCCAAGCGTTTGGGGAACTGTGGGCCAGAAACTAAATAAAGACCAAATCATTCAGATGATCAAATATGTATTTCTTATAAATCACAATAACATAGGAAAAAATATACTTTTCTAGATTAAATTACACCAAGTTCTCCCTCTTGATGCACAATAAACATTAACTAAATGAACAATTAACCATCTTTTTAAATTCATGACAAAGTATATATTCTAGTGAAAGAAATCCTTCAATCTCCTGGAATCAAACTTAGAAATATGTATACATATTTTGCTGCTGAAGAGAAAGATCTTTCTTCCTCTAAATCCAGTCCCTTCATACCTGTTCTAGATCTATCTCCTCTTATCGCCTCAGAAAGTTGACTCCTTTATGATACTTTTATCTATTTTTTTTCTTTTTTAAAGATAGTTTTATTGAAGTGTAATTGTCACACAATTAACTTTACCTACTTAAAGTGTACAACTTGGTAACTGTATCAGAGGATACATTTCATACTTCCATGCACCTGTGAAATGAATCATCAGCACCATCAAAATAGTCAACCTGGGTAACCCCTCCCCTCCCAGCCCCGGAAAACCCTCCTCTCCTGTCGCTCTCTGAAATCTACCCACTGGCTGCAGGCAAAACTCTGAAATGCTTTCAGTCACTGTGTATTATTTTGTGTTTTCCAGAACTTTAGACGGATGGAATCGTACAGTTTGTAACCTCCTATTTATGGCTCCTTTCACTCATCTTAATGATTTTGAGATTTTTCCATGTTGAGCCACGTTATTGCTGAATAGTATTTCTTTGGATGGATATGCACAGTTTATTTATCCATTCACCTGTTGATGGGCATTTGGGTTATTTTCAATTTTTATTATGACAAATAAGGAGTATTCACGTATAAGTATGGTCATGTGTTTTATTTCTCCAGGATAAATATCTACAAGTGGATTGGCTAGACTGTCTCATAAGTCAAACATGTACATTTTTAAGAAATTTTCAAACTAATTTCCGAAGTGTTTGTACCACTTTACATTTCCATCAACATTGTATGAGAGTTTAATTCCTCTAGACTCTCATCCACACTCACTACAGTTTTTGAAAATATGTTAACTGTTGAAATTGATGTATAGTGGTATCTCATGTTTTTAATTTGAATTTTGCTAATGATTAATAATTGTGAGCATTTTTACATTTTTTTGCCATCTGTGTATTCTCTTTAGTTATGTGTCCCAATCTTTTGCCTATTTTTTGTATTTTAATTTTTTAAAATTTTTTATTTAAATTCAATGTTGTTAACATATAATGTATTATTAGTTTCAGGGGTAGAATTTAGTGATTCATCAGTTGCATATAACACCAAGTGTTCATTCCATCCTACACCCTCCACCCGGGCACCCATAATGCCCATCACCCAGTTACACCATTCCCCCACCCACTGCCCCTCCAGCAAATCTTAGTTTGTTTCCTAGAGTTAAGAATCCCTTATGGTTTGTCTCTCTCTCTGTTTTTATCTCATTTTATTTTTCCTTCCCTTTCCCTATGTTCATCTGTTTTTTTTTTCTTAAATTCCACATATGAGTGAAATCATATGGCATTTGTCTTTCTCTGACTTATTTCACTTATGCCTATATTTTTAATCAAGTTGTTTGTTTTCTTATTAATGCACTTCAAGAGCTCTTTTTATATTCAAGCTGCAAGTTCTTTATCATAACAGACATATGATTTGCAAATATTTTTATTCCATCTGGATGTTTTATAAGCATTTCAACTTTTATAAAAGTCACAAATTTAATAAACTGTCCCGAAACCTGTTCTTACTCTGGTATTCCCTTTCTCAACAAACCCATCTAGTTTGCCAAAACAGAATCATGGCAATTGTCTTAGACTTCTTCCTCTATTTCATTTCTCCTCCTTCTAACACATCGGTCAGTCACCCAGCCATGTCTATTTGACCTCATAGATAGCTCCACTCACCCCCACTATCTCTCTTTGCTCTCCTCACTGGTTTCCCTGGCTATGGTTTTATTCACTCCAATCCAGACCTCATAAAGCCCAATGTGGCTTTGTTCATGTGCCACTGCTTTGATGACCTGCCTGTTTGACAGGGACCCTTTCAGGGACTTATGAGACTCCATGGGGAAATGTTTCTTTAATCTTTATCCTGACCCAAAGGACCCATCATCATCTCTCCCTTACTGGTACCCCACTCTGTTTCCTTCCACACTTCCTCTTCCATGTTATATTCCAAGCAGATGCAACCACTTCTAGATCCTCAAAAGTATAAACACCATTTTCCTGTCACTCAGGCCCTCATCTGTGCTTCCCTTTCTACCTAGAACAAAAGGGGCACTTATTTTTTGTGGGACTATCTCCTACTTATCTTATGTTCCCTGTGGAATGTACCTTCCATGGGGCTGCAGATTTTCTCATGTTCATCACTGGATTCATGTACAAAAACGTCCATCCTTAAAGACCAGATGGAAGGCACCACTTCCATAAAGCCATCAAAAAGCCAGGCAAAATTAATTTCATCTCTACCTGTTCTCTTGTAGTACTGTGTGTCTCCTACCATGCCAACAATACTTCATTATTATACTTATTTCCTGTTGCCGAAGGGGGAGTTTTGCAAGGCCAAGGACAATGGTTTACTTGATCCACGAGATACGGTCTCAGAAGTCCCTAGTGTACTACCTTCATGCACTTTATTTCCTTTTGTTTTCCATAATTTTTTCCTTCCTTTACTCATAACAGACACAATGGATTATTAAGTTAATACCATCAATCAATTAGAAAGTGATGGATATTATATTTCAAATAAATAGGAACTGTGAAATCCATAGAAACATAGACCTATGCATGCTATGAACAGATATGGCTCTATATACCTATATAATACATTTTAAACAAAGGCACGTTATTGAGTTTAAATTTCTTATGTGTATCACATGTGAACAGAGGCAGACACTTTTATATAAATAGTTGGATACCTATTAAATTTTTAACATATAAATAGAATGTTCTGGGAGGGTGTACATTATTTCTACATATGTAGAACTATATGTAGACATATAATACTATATATATGTATATATATATATACACACTAAAAACTTTAAGATATAACCAGTTGCACGATAAAAAGTGGAAGATTTTAAAAATAGAAACCACACCTTTCTGCTGAGGGAATGGGCTCATACACAGTGACATCACGGACACATTGTGACGACCCAGGATTTTTCTCGTGTAGTCAAAGACCTCCCTGGCAGCTGATGTGGGGTTATGGTTTCTCAAACTACATCCCAAGGCCCAGCTATATCAAAGTCTTCCCCTTTGTGTCAAACATTCAGTTTGCAGGACACCAGCCCAAAGCCACCACATCAGAATATCTGGGGATCGGGCCCATGATTCAGGATGTTTCAGAAACCTGACAGAGGATTCTGTGGTACCCTGCCTCCTGGGAGCCAGTGATCTAAGGCAACCTGCCTTGGCCAAGCAGGCTTGCGTGGAAGAATGAGAGCACGATGGGGCAGCAGCTGTGAGTGGGAAGTAAGAAGTTCTGTGTGAAGCACAGAAGGCTGACTGCATGGTGGGTGCTGGCAGGCACAGGGACCGGAGTCACCAGGCTGTGGGTGATCACAGAACAAGGATTGTTTTAACGAGGACCTTCTGTTCCCCTTCAAGGTTAAGGAAACAAGACTCACAGCTGTCTGCTTTTCCACTTCTCACTTCCTTTTCACTCTCCTCCTGTTCTTTGACCTTTCTGTGAACATGTTTTCCACCAGAAATATGCTCTGAATCTTGGCAGAACTCAGTGCTTCTCCCTCCTTCCTGCCTTGTCTCCTCCTGATGTCTTGCCATAGCAGGTCCAGATTCTGGTTATGGACGAGGGCAGAGAGTGGCAGCCACCACCTAGCATCTTAGAAAAATTCACTTCTGAAATCAAGTGGCTATTGCTCTTCATGCTCAGAGAAAATTAGGGATGAGAGGCATTTTTAAATCTACTAGGCTAACACACTCCTCATTTTCAGCTAAAGAAACAGCTTCAGAAAGCAGTGAAGAAATTCTGAGCTTCAGAAAGCAGTGATGAAACAAACTTAGGAGCGAACCTGATCTGGTATCCGGGACTCCCTCTCTCACTTGATCTTCTTCCAGGAATTCACTGTAATGCATTTTTAAATGCAACGCTTGTCTATTACCTTCTGTAGGTACCACATAAATAATTTTAAAGTATAAATGAAACATTGAATGGTTAATTGATTAATGACTGAATGATGAATGAACATATTGATGAAAAAAGAGAATTAAGAATGGGTTTCAGTATCAGGTAGGCAGCCTATGGTTGCTAGAAACCCAGATGTGGTCAATAAACTGCTTTTTAGAAAAGCACTTTATTATCTGTAATTTGTCATTTTATATCGCATTATAAGTAACCTAACATATATGTGACACTTGACCTTACAAAACATTTCTCATATGTAATTCTATTTGAGCCTTTTAAAAATATTAACAGATATTCATAAACTTGCCCATAAGCTTTAACCAAAAAACCTGGCATTGGGAGACATGAAGAAATTTGACAAGCAGCATGGGAACACAAACCCATACCTGTTTACAATGAAGGAGCAAGACAAGAGTAGCCCTTCCGAGAAACCTGTTATAGGAAACTCAGATAGTCTCACTATTTGATTATTTAAGCCAAATAGGTGGAAATGCTTTCTATTTTATATGTAAATAATGTAAATTAGCTACACTGGGGGAAAAAAAGGAATCACAGCAATTGTATTTAAAATTTAAGAAGAAATAGGTAAAGATACAGAAGGAGAGTGGAAGGAGAGCTAAGGACTGCAGTACGTGATGACTGGGATGGGCTTTGCTAAAAGCATCCGGATCCACCACCACTGGCTCATGCGTATCTTCTACCATTTTGAATACAATTATGAATTCTGACTACACGAGGCTACTCAGGGTCCATCGGGAAATCATAGTAGATGCTGCCTTCTGTGTTCATATTAATTTTTTTAATTTATATTTAATATTATTCTTTATTTGAAAGGAAATACATTTCTGTAGAGTACAAACAAATGTGCTTTATGATTTATTTTAAAATATATAAAATATAACTTAAAATATATGTTTATTACTATTCTATTTATGAATAACACTTCAGGGCTGTCTAGGATGACTTTTGACCTGGTAAGATCCATATTGATAGATCATTAGAAATAGTCTGAAAAGGGTTTGTTGCCTCAATGAAATTCCAGTGGGCCCAGTGGTCTGGGTATGTTGAGCTAGTCCTCCATGATGAAGAGAAAGATGCTCCTCCTTGTACTTCCTTCTACTGAGGAAGAAAAAGAATGCTCAGTAGTCTCTTTGAATTTCAGAAGCAGCATTCAACAAATTTGGATACCTCCTCCAAACAGTTGGGTAAATGATCTCAAAGACTTCCATCTTTGATTTGGTATATTCATTATTTATTGCTAGATAATGCATTAGCTCCAAATTTATCAGTTTAAAACAATAAAAATGTATTCTCTTATTGTTTCTGTAGGTTAGAAGTCTGGGAGCCCTTTACCTGGGTCCTCTGGTTCAGGGTATGACACAAAGGTGGGGGGTGATCAAGGTGTTTGTTGGGGTTGCAAAGTTGAACTTGGGGGGCATTAGCTTAAAAGCCCACTATGATCCTGTTGGCAAACTTCAAAGATTCGCTTCCAAGCTCACTGGTTCTTGACTGGAAACGTCCTTTCCTGGCCTTATGTGTCTATCCATAGAGCTCTTCACAACATGGAAGCTTCCTTCCCCCAGAATGAAGGCTTCGAGAGATAATAGACTAAAGGAAGAAATTTATGGTCTTTTTGTACCCGAACCTAGGGAATGATAGCCTCTCCATTTTGCTGTTTGTTTTTTTTTTTTTTTCTAGATCTGACTGCCCAGTTCTATCCCACATTCCCAAAGGGAAGGAATTACATAAGGGAGTGAGTGAATATTAGCAGTCAGAAATTATTAGAAGCCACTCTAGAGACTGTCAATTTGGAGCTCAGAACAAAATAAAGCTTTCTAGGTAGTATAACCTGCACAGCAAAGAACTCTATCTCTTAACCCCTAGGACTTGATGCCATGTGAAGTACCTCGGTCAAAGTACCTGATTGGGATGCTGCACAGAGTTTATAAAAAACCTCAGAAATAACAGTAGCAGGCTCATCGCCAAATCAGCTAAGATCTTGGGGAAAAAATCATGCCTTCTTCCATCGTTAACCATTCTCCTTTTCTTAAATAGGTTTTAGAGTTTGATCAGGTCTTGGAGAGACTGAACACATGTTCTTGAGAGACCAAGTGATCACCCAATCTAAATTGCTTGTGGTGAGCAGGACGTTGATTCAAATAGACTCAGTTAGGTGTCTAAAGCAGCACTCCCTCATCCAGTAGAAATAAATAGTATACTGAGGGCTGATATTGTTAGGAATCAGAAAGCCCTGAAGAATGGAGACTCTCTTTTCATTGATTTCGACCTATTGTGACATAAATCTTTTCAAACTTCATATTTAGATCTTTAAAAAAAAAAGTTGATTTATGCACTTTTCAGGAAAGTTCTATTCTGTTAGTGTGGTCCAGTCACTCTTGTTCCAGAGCCTCTGGCTTTTCCTCAAGGAGGTTATATATGTGATATTTTATCTTCATAAGTATCATTTTCTTTCTCATATTTTTCATTCGTTTCATCCTTTTGCATTGCCTTCTTGGAGAACCTCGTAGTGTTTTCCCCAGTACCATTGGTTTATTATTTCAAAGTGCTGATTCTGATTCTAGCAGCTACTGATGGATTTTTAATTCTTTGACTATGTTTTACCATTCTTGAAATAGTTCTTTATTCCATGTAGCATCCTTTTTAATGCAAACTGTCTTCTTTTAATTTCATCATACTTTCTCCTTATGGTTTTCAACTTCTGTTTCATAGAAACGAATTTCTTTTTGTATCCTGTTGCCTATACCAGCTTTGAAACTTTATTTTTTAATTCTTTTCATGCTCTAAAACATTTTGGTCTTAGGAATCCTTCACATTCTTACAAATTATAGAGGAACCCAAATAGATTTTATTCTGCAGATTATATCTGTTGATGTTTACTGCACTAGAAATTAAAACAGAAAATTTTAAATAGTTAATAGTTTATTAAAATAATATAAACACGTTACAAGCAAACATGAAACATTTCTATAAACAATAACTATACTTCTCCCCCCAATAAAATACTGTAAGAAGAGTAATATTGTTTTACATCTTTGCAAACTTCTTTAATGCTTGACCTAGTGGAAGAGAGATAGTCGCATATCTGCTCCTATATTTCAATCTGATACAAAAATCACATGTCATGCATCCTCTCAAAAGCGCTACCTTATACTTTGAGAGAATGAAGTACAAAGTGCAAACAGCATCCCAATATTATTATGAAAATAGTTTTTGCCTAATGTGCCCTCTTGAAAGGGTCTCAGGGACCCCATGTGTCCCTGGACCATACTTGGAAAATTACTGCTCTAATATATATTTTTCAAAGGTTAGCTCTTCTGAGTTTGGGCTGTAATTTCTCATTTCATTTCATGTTATTGGTTCCTTCACTGTTATATCATTATTGGATAGGACATGCTTTTATAATAGAAGATTCACATAATACATTACAGAAATCCACTTTGAATTCTCCTGGCCAGTGGAAGATGGGGTAAATTGCATTAATTTCCCAACATTGCTTCATGTTTCTCCGTCTCTGCATTGTACGCCATATAATCTGTCAATACCCTCATAGGAAGGAAGACTGTGAGGCTTCTGAATCTGGGCTCAGCCACATGATTTGGCCAGTAGGATACAAAAGGAGGCTTGTAATAGGCTGTGCTTCTGATGATTCCATGGAAAGGACAGGACAGAGTTAGTTCACTGGTCCCAGGAAGGAGGATGAGAGAAACTTGGCAGAACTTCCAACACAATTTAGACCAGTGGAGTTCCAGGCAGCTCACAGAACCAGGAGCTATATAAATAACTGATTATCAGGGCTCTACCCAGGGCTCCACTCAGGACACTCAGTGTCTGCCTTCAGATCAGGTCATGATCTCAGGGTCCTGGGATTGAGTCCCACTTTGGACTCCTTGCTCAGCAGGGAGCATGCTTCTTCCTCAACCTCTGCCTGCCACTACCCCTGCTTGTCATCTCTCTCTCTGTGTCAAATAAATCTTTAAATTAAAAAAATCTTTGAAAAATAACAATAAAATAAATAAATAACTGATTCTGATTTAAGCCCCTAAATTTTTGTTTATTAAATAGCAGTTGTTAACTGAAGCAAAAAAAAAAAAAAAAAAAAAAAAAAAAGGAAAAGGAACCAGTACTTACTGAACACCTAGGAAATGTAAAAGACATAATGCTATTTGTCAATCAATTAATGTAATCTGAGTATTAATTATGTTTTCTGAGTTATCCAAGCTAGAAAACAGAATAGGTAATGGAACCTAGGTCTGTATGAAGACAAAAGCCCTCACTGTTTTCCTGGAAAAGTTAATGGGATTTCATAGGGACTGTTATCAGCAAAAGCAACAGAAATGATGAATGAATATTAAGACTTTTAAAGATCTCTCAGGTAGTGAGTTGATTTAGCAGTCAACATGTATGGGGTGTTCAGTTGGCTCTTTCCAACAAGATTTAGAACATGTTTCTGTGTTACCTGAAGGCTACCTTCCCTAGGCTGTCAATCATTCTTATTCTATGTATTATTTCAACTCTAAGAAGTTTTTTCCTGACCTTTCCCTATCAAATTTTAAATGTTCCCATTAGGAACTACTTTATTATTTAAACTACTGGACAACAGAATTCATCAGAACCTTATTAGCAAATTGCTCAGGATGGAGTTGTGATATTCTTGGTGTTGTCTGGTGGGGGACAGAACAAGTTTTTAGTAGCTGTCTCTCTGGAGAAATTTCTGTCATTACTTTGGTAAAGTAGGTAATGTTATTCATGGAAAACACAATTATTGTCTTTGATTAACTTAAGAGAATTGTATGGAATTGCTATTAAACTTATCCAACATAGATGCAGAGCGCTAATATAATGCCATCAAGGGAAGGTATACAGGAGCAGATTTTAGATTAAGAGAAAGACAGTTTTTACAAATAGAGTACATCAACTAGTAAGATTCCCATTACTAGAGATTTAAGCGATCACTTACCAAAGATTCTTGGTATGTAGTCAGAGGCTCTCATCTGCTTCCACAGATGTTTGGCAAATCCCTCTTGTCAATACATGCTTTTTGAAGGTCTGTGACACCCTCTACAGAATCATATGCAAAACTGCCTGTAAGGCTATGTGTTCTCTTCTTGAAGAGGGTCCCTGAATTACATTATTCTCAAAGGATCCCTGAGTGTTAGAAGATTAACAATCAGAAAAACATCCATTCATGTGGAATGGGTTTGGACTAGATGAACTCTGTATCAAACCAAACAGTAATACCCTCCATAGTAAGAATTTGTTATCTTTTCTTAGCCAACAGAGCATCTATGAATGTGATATATATATATTGTATTTTCTTTATCCATTCATCTGACAGGCAAATGATAGACATACTGACAGACACATAGGTTATGTCCATGTCTACATTTTCATATACTTAGGTGCCTTCTTAGTCTACTATCTTGCTGATGTCCTCTTGTTTATCTTTTGCTGAGAAAAAAAGTCAGCAAGCATGAAAGATTGTATCTATCTGAGGATACCTTAGTGCTATTTTGTTTTAAATGATGGGGCTTGCTCCTCAGTTGACGGTTAAGGAAGTTGACCTTGCAACACGTAAGTCCACATCAAGAATTTTATTTATTTATTTACTTACTTACTTATTTACTTATTTGTTTACTAACTGGTCTTGTTATATGTGCTTGGGTAAAGAGTACTTTCAAATACTTGGTAAACAGCGTATGCTTGACTAACTCAGCTCAGAAATGCATAATATATTGCCATGGCTCCAAACCAAGCTGTATTTTTAATGTAAACTGAAGTGTTTTCTTCAGCCTTAAATGCCTAAAAGTACCTTGCAGCAACAATTGGAAGAACATTCTGATTGAAATGGAAGGTTTTATACTAATATATTTTTTTCTAAAAATGCTCATAAACAGATCTAAATAATTTGTCATGTGCTTTGTGAATATTCACAATTGTTTTGTTTATATTACAGATGACGGCCAGCGAAATGTAGATATTAAGCACTTATATGCTTAATTTCATACTGCATTATATGAAGTTCTTACCTTTTCATTTTAGGCAGAAGAGAAGGATACAGATAATTGATCAAACAGAGGAATAAAAAGTCTGTTCTCACCCTGAAGGTTCCCGTACAAAAAGAATGTAACAGGGAAGCATGTGACGTCTTTCATTTGGTTCCACAAAATATGCAGGAATAAATTAAGAAGCATGTGCATATGTTGCAGTGTGTGAGAAAGAGCTTAAGGGTTCTATGAAATTTTAATTTTGATAAGAAGCAGCAGTATGCTAGGTGAAATGAAACTGTACAATGAAGACATAACTGTCATGAATCTTTAGGCACTGAATATTATTATGTCAAAATAGATTTTTTAAAATTATAAACACAAGAAACAAACTGACAGAAAAACATTAGAATTGAATCACATAATAAACTTCCCTTAGCTATTGCTATGTTAAGTAGGCAAAAAATAAATAATAAATGTGTGTATAAGAAATCTTATAAAAATACACAAATAAAACTGTTGACAAGATGAATCATTATAAGGCAAAAAGGTCTTTTCTTTTTAAAAGATTCTATTTGTTTATTTGTCAGAGAGAGAATGAAAGCACAAGTAGGCAGAGTGGCAGGCAGAGAGAGAAGGAGGCTCCCCGCTGAGCAAGGAACCCAGTGTGGGACTCAATCCCAGGACCCTGGGATCATGACCTGAGCTGAAGGCAGCTGCTTAACCAACTGAGCCACCCAGGTGCCCTACCAGAAAGATCTTAATAAACATATCCTTCTTAGCAAACATATCCTAAAGGAAACTAAGGAATACATTATGAATAATTAGGATAAATTCTAGGTGTGTGAAGATGGTCCAATATTAGAATGTATATTATTATTATTTCTCAAAACAAGAGAATAAAGAAGATACATACGAGAATTGTATCAATAAATGTAAAAAGACATTTGATAACATTTAACCTACATTCTTGATTTTTTTAAATGTTAGAATAAAAAACTCAGTTATAGTCAAAAACAAACTTTCAGAATGCACATTACTGTTATTCCATTTTCTGATTTCACCTGTTTTCTTAATACTATTCTATTGTTTAAACTGTACTTGTTCATAATTGTGGATTACATTATCACTTCTTTACTCTCAAACTTTGCATGCCTTTTCTCTTTAGGAGTAATACCTCTTAGTGTACTTCCTGGTAGCTACTAGCTAGACACTCCCTAGGTCCCACTTCCAACTAAATGCTTCTATTGTGCTGACTAGTCATTTGTAGTTATTCTTTACTGAACTGTTTACTCATACTTCAATTCCACATTTTAAACCAGGTATTACCTTTTTAATAAAAAATAGATTTTATTTATTTATTTGACAGAGAGAGAGCACAAGCAGAGGGAGTGGCAGAAGCAGGCTCCCTGCTGAGCAGAGAGCTGGATGCGGGGCTCGATCCCACCACCCAGGATCATGACCTGAGCTGTGGCAGACATTTAATGACTGAGCCACTCAGGCACCCCTTAGTTTATGTTCTTTTATGTTCAAATAGTCTTAAATAGAGAACCCAATGGGAAATTTATATTGACTAAATACACAGTTTTGGGCAACATTAATTTTTAGAATTATTTAAATATTTTATAAATAGAAATTTTCACAACTATTATATATCCCTTTCATGCTATAATGTAGTAAGGCCACATCTAGTTATATTTGCTTGAACTCTAAATATTAAATTACTGAAATTATGCAACTATTTTGAAGTTGGTATTCCCAAATTCACCTAAAACTTTAGACATATAATAAGGAGATTATTATGAAAAGGTAATGATAAATTAGTGTTAACAAATGGGTATATATGCATGTTGGAAGATGTCATTGAGAGGGCATGACTGCCTTGCTGACCCACAAACTGAACCTGGTAATCAGAAGCTTCTCGCCTCCTCCCTTGTTTTTGGAACATACGTTCTGTCCACTATTCCTATGTGGGGAGCCACTTCCAGGACTCAGCCTTGAGGGAGTATGGTGTTGTTGACACCATTTGTGACTAAAGCCCATTAAAAGCCTCTGTAGAAACTCTTAAGATTCTGATGGGCAGTTGCCCAAAGTAAGCCTCATAAGTAAGTTCCCTTGCTTCTTAGTCCTGCCACCTACCATCTGGAATGGTCTGCCCTTCTTTGGTCTCTCTTTGCCCTCTATGCTCAATCATGGGGGCCAGTTTCAAATTTCACCTGTGAAGCTCCTAAGGTTTCAAATGAACAGTTGGCAAGTCAGGCAGGAGACCAAAAAAAAGGGACTTCCCCTCTATGAGGGAAATCCCGGGTTGGTCATTGATCTGTATGTGGAGAGGGGTGGCCCCTATGTCAGATGCTGTGGGCTGCCACATGAGTACAAGGACACCCTGAAAACACTATCTGACTTAACGTGCTTTTTGAGGAATGGTGGAGTGTGCTGTGTCAGAGGAGGGAAAGCAGGGGGCCGGCCTCTCCTGCGGGTGGTTTGACTGGCCACTGATGGCCAACCAGAGGCTGAAGCCTCAGTTAGAAAGAAGAACTGAGTGTGGGTGTCCACTGTTCTGCTGGCTTCAGGACTGGCAGACAAGATCGGAAAGGAGGATAAGAAGTTTTGCAAAAGGAGGAGGATGCAGGCTGTTGGGGATTAATGTCCAGAGCACTTGTGACAAAGCCTGATGGGGACACTAAGAAACAGAATCCCTGGGAAAGTGAGGAGAGCAAAGCGGAGGATGTTGTGATGATTTACAGTTAAGCAGATAAACAGGACAAAATGTCCCTGCCGTCTGACCCTGAGCACAAAGGAAAACAAAAGCATCACAACACCCCCAGACAGAGCCCCTCCCCCAGTTCAGGAAATGCTCATGCTGAGAGAACACACACCCATTCAGGCCAAGTTCCAGCAAAGGCCAGGAAAGTATCCCAGTTTGGTGTGATTGTGGGATATGAGGGACAATGGCGTCACTGAGATTGGGCAGAAGACAAAGGAAATGAGCATTATCATGACACGCCCCACCTTCTGGCAGCCCCTGACTGATGTTCCCGCATTCAAGATACTCACTGCATTATAGATGGTATTATTCTATCCTGTGGGAAGACCTTGAAAATCTAGAAATGCAACACACTCTTAGGGAGTCGGGAATTAGACAGACCTTCTAAGCCCAGGTCTTTGAGGGCTCTGATCTGGCCACATTCGCCCACATTCTCTGTAGGAAAAAAAAGCTGAGATGCTTCAGTCTGCCCTCAGCACCTGGAAAGGGACGCTGATATCCCTGCTATGCCCATCCATGGGACAACACATGATTTGGGGCAGTCCATCGCTGACCTGGGGGAAACTGACCAATCCCAGGAACAGGTATGAGCTGCAGGAAAGACTCAAGACACAGGAAGGTTGCAGAGCCAAAAAGCTATCCTGATAGTCTATAAAGGGTCTGTTAAAAGTAACCTGGAAGTAAATGTGGTTTGACCTTGTTGCTGCTGGGATCCAGCTGAAAAGACAGACCAACACCCTGATGCTATATTGGTTGGCACGTAAAAGTCTTAAAACCTGAACAACAGTTCAGATCTCCCCTACCATCCCTTGTACCCTGCCTGCTTCTGCAGAGACCTCAGGAATAGTCTTTTTCTGGGTAGGTGTCTCCCACACCCCAGGTATAGATAGGATGCCGGCCAATATCACTCCCAGGTAAGGGTTATTGGGGACATCAGAGGCCCCATGTTGAAACTCACTGTACACTGGTACCCCAGAAATAAGCAAAAAAAAATGACAGCTTTGGTGGATGCTGGAACCAAATAATACATGGTAACCCACAAAAGTTTTCTGGTCTCCATAGTGGGTTACAGAGGGTCTTCTGGATCTAAGTCATTTATCAGATATGATGTTATATGGTTTGCAGATGTTTTCTCCCAGGCTGTGATTTGTCTTTTCAATCTCTTAAGGTGTCTTTAAAGCAAGAATACTTCTAATTCTGATAAAGTCCAATTTACCAATTTATTTCACAGGTTGTGAGTTTTTTTTTAAGATTGTGTTTATTTATTTGACAGACAGAGATCACAAGTAGGCAGAGAGGCAGTCAGAGAGAGAGGAAGGGAAGCAGGCTCCCTGCTGAGCAGAGAACCCATCGCGGGGCTCGATCCCAGGACCCTGGGATCATGACCTGAGCTGAAGGCAGAGGCTTTAACCCACTGAGCCACCCAGGCACCCCCACAGGTTGTGTTTTTATATCACACTAAGTACTCTTCATCCAATCCAAGATCATTAAGATTTTCTCCTTTTTTTGTCCTTTTCATGTTTTGTCTCTTATATTTCAATCTGTGATTCATTTTAAGTTAATTTTTGTGCATCATGTGAGTCAAGAATCTAAATGTATTTGTTTTGCATGTGGCTATCCAGTTGTCCCAGAATTATGTTGAAAATGTCATCTCCTCCCCAATTCATTATTTTGCCACCTTATTTTTTTTTAAAGATTTTATTTATTTATTTGACAGAGAGAGAGAGAGAGAGATCACAAGCAGGCAGAGAGGCAGGCAGAGAGAAGGGGAAGCAGACTCACCGCTGAGCAGAGAGCCCGATGCGGGGCTCGATCCCAGGACCCTGAGATCATGACCTGAGCCGAAGGCAGAGGCTTCACCCACTGAGCCACCCAGGTGCCCCTTGCCACCTTTATTAAAAATCAAAAGACCATTTATATAAGGATGTATTTCTGGACTTTCATTGTTTTCTGTGTCCATCCTTATACCAACACCAAATCATTTTGGTTATTGAGTTTGCCTTTAGAATATGTTTTCAGATCAGGTACTATTGGTCCTCCAGTCTTGACATTGTTTTGGCTATTCTAGGTTCTAGGTTATTCTAGGTTCTTTGCATTTCCAAATAATCTTTATGATCTGCTAGTCAAATGCTTCAAAATGCATTCTTCCTGGTATCTTAACCATTACACAGACTTCCAATTCCAGTTAACACCTGACCGGATTTACCTTCCTGATAAATAATCAGAACAAGTATGTGTAACAATGAACACTCTATGTTGTACATTAAGCAGTGTAGAACAGGGATCCCTGAGAGTCGGGAAACAAAAAAGGTGAGACCTTTGATGACCCCAAATTACTGCCCGGAGAAAGTCCCCAGGTCACAGTGTGGGAGGAGGTGCCCAGGAAGAGCGCAGTGCACTCCCTGAGTGGAGATGATGCAGTTGGCTGTGCAGGGAGGTGGGACAAGACGACTCTAAAGAGGAGTAACTTCACAGAAAGAAGTCTCCAGAGATCTTAACAGGTTCTCCTGTAGCATTCAGTTCTTTGTCATTAGCCAGTTTTTGAAAAAGGGGAAATTAAGCATATCTCAGATTAACATCTAAATTCGGAAGCCTCATCCATTACTGTTACTAACGTACAAAAGCAACAACTGTGGCAATACTTGAAGGAAAATATTAAGAATCAAAAAATGTGGGGTACCTGGGTAGCTCAGTCAGTTAAGTGAGGGACTCTTAATTTCGGCTCAGGTCGTGATCTTAGAGTCCTAAGATCTAGCCCGGGGTCTGGCTCTGCACTCAGCAGGAACTCTGCTTCTCTCTTCCTCTCCCTCTTTCTTCCCCTCTTCTCCTGTTCTCTCTCTCAAATAAATAAACGAATCCTTTAGAAAAGAAAAGAAAATATGTGAGAATAAAAGTACAACTTTATTTTTATGACTTCATGAAATTTAAAAGATGGAAAGAAAAAAGAAAGTATATATTTTTAGAAAACATTCTCCAAATCTTTGGATAGCTAACACTACAAATGAATCAGTGACAAGAAAAACATGTGTTGTCACACTTCCATGGATTCCCATTATGCAATTCAAACAAATGCAATCACAATGAGGAAGAAAACTAACTTGGGTCCCTACCATGTCTTGAGCAACAAAGTAATATCTAACTGATCAAATTTAGGACCTAAAAGTTGAAATAAGAAAAATTTAGAACTAAACATAGTTGAATTTATTTATATTCTTGGAGTGCCTAGGAATTTTTAAGAATCATATTAAAACCATAATGGAAAAGTTGGATTTTCTGAGAAATCTGAGAAACTTAAATGTATGAAAATAATAAAAATTGAAAAAATAACATTAAAATAAAAGGTAAACAGAAATCAAGAGAATATATCCACAATACCCATGAGGGTCAATGAGTAAAATAAATCACTATCTCAACTAAATCAATTACTTAAACCTCATTAAGTTAGTAGGAAAAATAATCCTGGGTTAAAGAGAGAGTTTACAGAAAGAGGACAAAAAATTGCCTAAAATCAAAAGCTTTAAATGTTCAACCCTTTTTATTGTTGAACTACATCCTGTAAAACTATTAAGATCTCAAATGTCAACTGTGACAAGATTGAATGCTGGCAAGAGTCTGGAGAAACAGGTACACAGAAACCATTTATGAGTGTGTTAATAGGTAATGTAGACATGCTTGTGATTAAAATACGCTTCTGCTCATCAATACTTCTTTCATTTTATTCTCTCATTGTTTCATTCCTTCTCCCCAGATTGTATCCGTGGCCGTCCTGCCAGCGGTACACTCAGCCTTTGTTTAAAACATTTTCATTTCACCCTCAAACTTGAATGGTCAATTGATTAAAATTCTTAGATACATATTCTATGTTGAAAGTTAATTTTTCTTGGTAGTGTAAGGGCTAAAGTCTCTGGTGTCTTCCCATTTTTTCTTATAATTTTATTACAAAAAGTTACCAATGCACAGCAAATTTGAAAGAATTATGCAACAAACACCCGTATATCTACGTCTATCCATCCCTCTAGCCACCCATGAGCCCATCTTATTTTTGATGCATTTCTAACTATATTACATACATCAGTACACTTCCCCCTATTGAAGCATGCGTATTATTATCTAGAATTCATTATTTATTTTTACTTCTTTTTGTTTTGTAAAAAAGGTACAAGGACAGGCACAAATCTCAGATGTGTAAGCAATGAGTTTCAACAAATGCACACATCTGTGGAGTGCAAGTCATTCTTTGGCTTCTATTCCTGATGTCAAGCCTCCATTACTGGAGTTTTATCTCTGGTTGTTCTTCCAATACCCTCTCTGATTTGGGTGTTTGGCCGCTTTGTTGCAATATGCCAAAGAGTAGATTTATTAAGAATTCCTTTATTTACTAAGTCTAAGGTTTTGCCTCTTTTATAGGTTTTGGAAAATTCCTAGCCATTTCCTCTTTGAATACTGCTCGCTATGTCTATGCTTCTGGAAGTCAAGCTAGCTATAGTTTTTCCTATCTTCCCAGTTTCTTAACTGCAGTGGTTCTTGGAACCATTACATATCCAGTCCCAAACTCTCTCCCACACTACATTTGAATATCCAAGTGGCAACTTGTATTTTCCACTGAGATGCTTAACTAGCATCTCATCTTTAAAGTACATAACACCAAACATCTGAATTTCCCCCAGCACCCTGCTTTTTTCCCTGCTCTCGATCTCATTCCAAAGAAACAAATCCATCCTCTCAGACGCCAGAGTCAAAGCCCTGAGAATAATCCGTGACTCCTATATTTTTCTCAACCAAGTCATAAACAAATCTGATCAGCTACAAACATAAATATATCCAGAATTGTGTAAATCTTGACCACCCCAGGACTATCAAGACACCATCTCCTGGGGCACCTGGGTGACTCGGTGGGTTAAGCCTCTACCTTCGGCTCAGGTCATGATCTCAGGGTCCTGGGATCGAGCCCCACATCAGGCTTTCTGCTCAGCAAGGAGCCAGCTTCCCCTTCAAGTCTCCCTGCTGCTCTGCCTACTTGTGATCTCTCTCTGTCCATCAAATAAATAAATACAATCTTAAAAAAGAAAAAGACACCATCTCCTGCCTAGATTATAATTTCAATAGTTTCATAGCGGATTTCCTGCTTCTTCCATTGCCCTTCCATAGATGATTCTCTTTATCTAGAAAAGCTATACCGAGTTGCATTCCAACTCAAAACTCATTAATTTATCCCCACCTCACTACACAGAGTAAAAGCCAAAGACTATCCACTGAGCCACAACAGCCATGTGTCACCATCCCCCTCTTCCTCTCAGACTTCATCTCCTACCACCCTTCCCATTGGGCATTCCCTTTCAGCTACACTGATCATCTTATTGATCCTTGAACATGACATGCTTGCATGCATGCAATCCCTTGAAATTTCCAGTTTATCACAGATGGCCTCAGATCTGTCTCCCTGTTTTCAAGAGCCAAATTTCATCTTCTCATCCTCCTGGGCATTATATATTCATGGGTCCCCAAACTAGCATGACCACACTATTAACTTCCCCCAAACTACCACCAGAACAGCCAAACTTTGAACATTGGTTTTTGTCCTTATGGCTTTAAGTTACTTACTATTTTCTGACATTCATGTATATTGTTTTCTGTCCCCTGAGAGGCACCAAATAATGTAACTTTGCCCAGGATATAAAGTGTTTAGAGTGAAAGTATTTTTAAGTTATGTTATTCTACTACCTTGCTGAACCCAGATTTAGATCTTTATTCCAACTTCCCCCCGACCCTAAATCTGGATCACTATATTTTAGTTGTAAAGTAGTCTGTCACTGGATTTTGTTGTTATCTTAGTCTAATCGTAGGACCTCTGTCTCTTTACTACTGACTGTGAGAGGTTGATATTTATGTTAATTACTTACACACATGATTTATTTGCACTATTTTATTTTATGCTTTTTATTTAACATACATTTTCTTGGCTTCTTCCTTTATTTTTTCTTCCTTTGCTGATTTGGAAATTGGGCAGCTCAACTTTTCCAGCTTGTGTTTCTGACTTCTAGAACATTGACTTCTCTTAGGCTTTAGGGTCATTATCAGTTGGAGTCCAACTGAAGCTCCTAGTTTGGGAATTCCTACAGCACCAGGTGGGGTTGCATAAATTGAGCACAGGCTCAGGGCTTTGATTTCTCATGGAATTTTTTTTTTAACTTTCTAATACAGAAAGGATTTTGTTTCTCAAAGGACTATCCTGCCAAGAATTCTTTTCTCCTTTCCCTATAAGTATATCCTCCAGCTGTCCTGCCTTTACATGGGAATCTTAGTCTCAACTCCTTCTAACCTCAAGTTCCATGTCCTAGCTTCTGCTCCTGTGTGGAAATCCAAGTCTGATTCTCTTCTTAGGGTCTAATTTAGGGTTGGATAATCACCTACCATGCCAATATAACCTCAGTCAATTGGCTTAATGCTCTAGTTTTCAGGTCCTTCTTTGTTTCTCAAAATGGTACTTCATTTCCTTTTTTTTTAATGAGGTGCAGTATGCATTATATTTAAATCTGCCATTTTTCCAATTTATAATTGAAAGGGATCCAGTTTGCTTTTCCAGCATATCGCCAGAAAAGAGAACAATTGCACAAAAATAAAAAACTTTATCAAGGTACACGTGTTTACTTACAAAAATAATATAAAGTGCTAATAAGATGTACAGATACTTGGTTAAATGAAAAATATACAATGCTTTTATAAGCAAAAATGGGCAAAAAATACAAGAATTTAGGCACAAAAAATTAATATGATATAAAATGTTTAATATATAGCTAACAAGTATTACAAAAGCAAATGGGAAGACTTGTTTTTCACCTCACTGACAAAAGTTAATATAATTGATGATTATCAATATTAGTGGGTACTTTCAGAGATAGACACTCATACACTGTCAGCACATGTTTCAAGTTAAAAATGTGTCCCTTTGATCTGATTATTTAATTTATAATATTCTCTCCTGAAGCTTTAAGCAGATATTGATACACTTATATTGACTATATAGCCAACACTTAGAAATCAAATGAATATTCAAACACAGGAAATATACACCTCTACCTCCTTTGCTCTTTTAATGAGGAATCCTGAGAGACACATTCTATCCTCACTCCAAGGAATCTGCCTTCATAAATAAAAGGAAGGGTTTTACTTATATAATGGGTAACTTGACAAAATATTCAACATTATACACATAAGCTGATTATATTATTTGTAATATTGATCCTTTTTACTGTAATTTTCATGCGTAAATATTCAATAGCCAGAGTTTGGACTGGGCTATGAGAGAAAAATGGAAAAAAGGAAATAGGAAGGAAATTTTTCATTTAATTAATGTAGGTGATTTCTTCACTATTTTTTTCCTCCTTTCAATCTTTTAGTATTGTATCAGGAATTTTAAAAAGCAGGGTGGAAGCTTTACTGTTTTGCAATCAAGATTTGATCTCATTTTGAGTAACATTATTTGAACATAAAAGTAATGATTTTCTTTTAAACATGAGCTTTTCAAAGATTTTCTCTACACTTTAGTGTGATTTTATTACATCTAAAGGGCTGTGTTTCCCCTCTGCCCCAAGAGAAACAAATTTTCCATTTTATGAAGTCAGTGGGGAGCAGGACTCAATTTATAAGAATTAACTACACAGGGAACTTTTCCTAAGACTAAACTTTTGCTACACGAGGAAGTTACATTCTGGTAATCAAAGACTCACTTGCAGAAACAAATTAGCTCTCTAGCATTAAGAAACTAGTAACAAACAAACAAACCAACCCACAAACTGGGAAAGTAAGTTATATTTTCCCTGATTTAAAAAAAAAGAACGCTCGTCAGATTGATCATATTTTGACAGTTTAGGAAGGTGGTGCTCACAATCAGTGTGCAAGATAACCCTCTGGGGGGATCCAACAGGAATATATTAAAACTTTTTTTATTAGTTTTTACTTCTCATCACATCCCATATATCATTGTTTTTGTGTATAGTTTAAATGCAGATAATAGATTAGTATAGTAACATATGCATATAACACACGTAAATAAACATACCTAGGTTGAGGATGTGTGCCCAGAAACATTTTCCTTGTGGGGCATGATCTGAATGTTCGAATTCCACTCCAAGACAGCTAGAACAAAAATTAAGAAGAAGCAATTTTATACAGATTGCAGAGCATTCAAAATGCTATGGTATTTCCAAATCTTGCCATTCTGTATATTGAAAAAAGTAATATTACTTAAGAAAAATATTCAATATTCAGAATTAATTTTTCAGACTAATTAATTTTGTTCAATGTCTTCTATTTTCGAATTATCTGTTGGGATGTTTTGTTCAACAGAAGGACATGGGAGAATGTTAAATAGTGATCTCGCAATGTGAACAGGAATCTTGTTGACCAAACGATCATAGCAGTAAATCATCTCAGCATAGTTGGTGGGCTATACCTTTCTGAAAGCTTTAAAGAAGAATCTTAGTATTTTTGTTTTGAAAATAACAATGTAAGAAGATAGCTATGTAAAAGGTCTTCCCTTTTAATCCTGTAAAATAATTTTCCTGTATTATGAATCTATTTTATAAGAAATTATACAGACTATTATTTCCATGTTTCATTGCTAAGGCACATATTCTTTTTAATAATTTAATATATTGAAGATGGAGTGTCTGTTATAATTTATGGCACCTTAATATTGTTGTAGGTAGGGGCACCTGGCTGGCTTAGTTGGTTAGGTGACTGCCTTAGCTGGGATAATGATCCTGGAGTCCTGGGATCAAGCCCCACATCGGGCTCTGTGCTCAGTGGGGAGTCTGCTTCTCCCTCTGCTCCTCCCATGCCTCCTGCAACTCCTGTTCTCTCTCCCTTTCTCTCTTTCTCTCTCACTCTCTTTCAAATAAATAAATAAAAATCTTAAAGATCTTTAATCTTAAAAATCTTTGTAAAAACCTTAAAAAAAAGATTGTTGTAGGGAGGGTGTCATTACAATTTCATTTCTTCAGCATGTACAAACATGAAAAGTGTCAGCATCAAAACTCACAGAATGGACAGCAACATCTTGGGAGAGAACTCTAAAGAGTGGTGTGCTCTCTAAACAATTGTTGCCTCATTAATGCTCTTGATGACTTAATCCATATTTGGATAATATGGGGCTTGATGACCTTAAATTGGAAGGCAATTCAGGAAAATCAGACTCCAGAGGGAAAGAAGCTTCAGCAACACTTTAATTGATTCATTTCACTTTTACTTTCTTTCCCATGCATGTCCAAGAGAGATACACAATAAAAGCATACACTTAATTCTTTCAATAAGTAGAAAATAAACATTCTAAGTGATAAGAAAGTATTGTGTCCTTCAATTGGTAGCATGTTTTCTTCCCTATTAAAACACAAAATAATGATTGTACAATCAACGGTGTCTCAGTTTTGATGAAACAATACACCCACTATAACACATATGCACTGGGTAATCAAAGAAAAGCAGACCTGGCATTTGGTCTTAATTTTTTCACTCTTTTCAGTTTCAGTTAATATATGTTAATGTGAGCTGCTGCCTCATGCTGCTCCCTATGTCTCTTATTTTGAGCATTGGAAAGTGAAATAAACAGTATAGCTTAAACCATAATACTCCCCCTTAAGAGGCAGATATACATAATATTAAAATCAGGCAATATACACAAGTACATAATGCAAACAACATCAAAAGGACACCACAGAATCTGTTCAAACTGACAATAAACCATATCGTAAGTGATAACCTAAGGTGTAACAGAAAAGACATTTCACAAAATATTTGGAAATTAATATCATAGAAGTGAATGTCTCTAGGTAGATAGCTCTTGTTGCAGATCTTATAGGCATAAGAATTAATGTCTTATAGTTGATGCAAATAACAAGTTGGAAATTCTGGCATGCAACCAAACATAATGATTCAGAGAAATCGATTCCAATAAGTTTCAGCTCCCAACCTTACCATGCTCAAGGCACAATATCTTATATAGTTTAAAGGCATTGGGTATGCCTTCTCTCCTCATTGGGCGTCAGCAGTATATCCATCATCCCTACGCTCGTAGGGTCTCTTCAGGTCCAGTAACTCTGGTTCTCCTTCAATACATTTGGGGACCATACTCTTGGGCTGGGCTGTGAATGCTTGGACTCTAAGCATAATAAGTTTGATCTTCTTCAAGCCAACCACCAGACACTTGGTGCACGATCAAGATGCTGGCACACTTCTTTGTTCCTCATGTTCCTTCCAAGCTGGGCAGGAAGACTCTTCTCTTCCTCATTCCTCTCAAGTCACTTTCTTTTAATCCTAACCCTTCCTGGGACACCTACTACTTGTTCCAAATAGTTTTGGCTTTTATAAAAGCCTAGAAAGACTTACAGAAATCCTGAGTTATAAAGAGCCATGGTAGCCACTTAAAAGGAAGGAAGTGTTAGGAAGAGCTGCTAAGGTAGACACACACAAATTACAAATTATTGTGCCTCATCTATCCCAGACTTTCTTACCTTCAGTCAGGAAATTTCTCATCATTTTCAACTAATTGCAACAATGGCCAAGAAAAATGCAGGCCACTAGGAGTCATCTTGCATGGAATGCATTTTCTCACAGACTATATAGATCTGCCCAAACCACAGAATAAATGACAGGACAATTATGTTTGTTATCAGAGAAAGTGCTAAATCATTAAAACATTTTTAGGGAAAATTTCAGATCAGGAGGTATTTGATATGCATTGTCTAAATGTGAATCCTGTCTTTTTAAGTCCTAGACATTAAAGTCTATACTTTGCATCATTTTAACACTATAACGCTGGAGTGAAACAACCCAGGGAAAATAGTGCAGTGTGAGAAGGTCGTAGAGTGCCAGTTTATGAGTTTGTTTATTCTGCAGAAATTTTACTGCTGCTCAAACTGACTGCTTCTTTAGTGCCTTAAATCACACAGCATAATCTGTGGACTCAAGATCAGAACAATAAACTTCACTGAATTTACAGGCTCAGGAGAACAGCATTCAATAGGGCCTTTTATTATGACCCTAGCCTGACAATGTTTTTCTGACTTTCATTGCCTCAGGAATTCATAGGAGAGATGCCAAAGCAGTATGTTGTTTTGAGTATGGGCCCTACCCCCACTGTCAATCATACCAAATATTAGAGAAAAGGATTCAGGTAGGAAAAGACAATATGGACGGGCCTCAAATGTGGGTTGCAGGGAATTGTTCCATTACATGTGAACAGACACATTTTGAAAAAAGAAATGTAAAGCCATTTAAT
Source organism: Lontra canadensis (assembly GCF_010015895.1). Classification (NCBI taxonomy): domain Eukaryota; kingdom Metazoa; phylum Chordata; class Mammalia; order Carnivora; family Mustelidae; genus Lontra; species Lontra canadensis. The sequence goes on from NW_022630997.1 coordinate 36,346,506, forward strand.
CAATACTTCTAGTTTTCTTACTTAAAGACACTTGCCCATCAGAATTATTATTCATCACCGGGGTGTTGATGGGTCATATACATAGCTGAGTTATATAAAAAACATAGAATCTAGTATGGGGAAGGCAGGAGAGTGTAATTTATAGTGACTTCCCAGATTTTATATGTGTCGGTGAAGGAAAACTTTAAAAAGTTCCCTTTCCCTATCTAATTATTAATTAGTGATGTATATGTGTATATACACACACTATTGGTTAATGTTAATGAATTATACAATATATGATAGAAATGAAAAGGAAAAATATATTAGATAAAAATAAATGCTAAGGTACTTCTAATAATTTTCACTGGTCAGCGGCTTTGAATTCAATGAAACCTGAGTCTGAGTGCTACTGATACTATTTATAATCTGTGAATCTGGACAGTTGATGTAAACTTTCTTAGTCTTATGGGGTTCATGATTAGCACATTTATGTGCCACAGTGAGTAGAGGCTATCATGATAATGGTGATGATTTTTAGTTTATTGACTCAGGGATCCCAGAAACATTGGCAAGACCAGTCTAAACACAGCCACAATCCCCTCACCAAGTGGTTTCCTGTCTCAGCTTGAAGGACTCTATTGAGAAGACTCTCATTATCTCCCAATTCTTTTGCTTTTGGAAAAATTTACAGATTGGGTTACAGAGTACTTTGTCCTCTTCTTCATAAGCACGTGTAGCATTAGATGCTAAAATTTAGGTTCATGGAAATAAGGCAGGAAGTTGCCTTCATGTTCTTTAACCCATCTGAAATAATACAAGAGAATGTTGCAGTAAAACTGTGTATCAATTTGCAGAGAATTGACGTCTTTATTGTGTCAATTGTTCCAATCCATGAACACAGTATGTCTCTCTATTTATTTAGGGTTTTTTCCCCCTTTCTTTAAAACGCATTTTGTAGTTTGTGGCATGAAGGTCCTATACATATTTTGTTATATTTTCACCTAAGTCATGGTATTTTTTTGTTTCTTGGGGGATTGTTTGGTGATTAAATGGTATTTTAATTTTAGTTTCAAAATGTTCATTACTAGAATATAAAAATAGAGTAATACAGATAATCTATTGGTCCTAAAAGAGTATTGTTGATGCAATTTTCTATATTCATCCCATCTGCAAATAGGGACAATTTTATTATTTTCTTTCCAATTTGCATGTCATTTGTTTTCTTTTCTTGCTTTATTGTGCTGGCTAGAACTTCCGGTATACCACTGTTATGGTAAGAAGAGATATTTATGTCTTTTTTGTTGTTGTTGTTCCTGATCTTAGGAGGAAAACATTCAGTCTTTCACTATAAGCTATGATCTCAGCTGTAAGGTTTTTTTGTGGCTATGTTATCAAGTTCAGTAAGTTGACCTTTGCTCCTAGTTTTCTAAGAGTTTTTATCCTGAATGAGTGTTGAGTTTTGTCAAATGCTCTTTCTGCATTGATTTATAAGGTCATGTTATTTTTCTTCTTTGGCCTGTTAATATAGTGGATTTCAGTATTTTAGAACATTTATTTTTTATTTTTTAAAGATTTTATTTATTCATTTGACACAGAGAGAGAGATTACAAGTAGGCAGAGAGGCAGGCGCAGAGAGAGAGAGAGAGAGAGAGAAGCAGGCTCCCTGCTGAGCAGAGAGCCCGATGCAGGGCTTGATCCCAGGACCCTGGGATCATGACCTGAGCCAAAGGCAGAGGCTTTAACCCACGGAGCCACCCAGGTGCCCCATTTTAGAACATTCAAATAACCTGGTATCCCTAGAATAAAACACACTTTGTGATGGTGTATAGATTGCTAAATTGTATTTCTAATGTTTTGTTATGGACTTTTGCCCCACTTTTCATAAGGGATATTGATCTGTAGTTTCTTTTTTTTAATAAATAAATTTTACCTATTTATTTGACAGAGAGAGTACAGTTTCTTTTTTTCATGTGGTCTGTTTTGATATATTATTTTGGCCTCATAAGGTGAATTAGAGAGTGTTTATTTCTAGAAAATATGCTATAGAATTGGTGTTATTCTTTTTTCACTATTTTGTAAAACACTACTGTGAAACTACCTGAGCCTGGAGATGTTGCCAGTGGTGGTAGTCTTTCTCTAATTATGAATTTGATTTCCATAATAGTTATAGAGCTATTCAAATTATCTATTTCATATATAATGTTATAGTAGTTTTTGTTTTTCAAGGGCTTGGTCCATTTTATCAAAGTTGTTAAATTGATGCATATAGAGATATTCATAAATGTTCATAGTATTTCCTTATTCTCCTTTCCATGTCTTCAGTCCATAGTGATACCCCTCACTAGTGGTACTTTGCATCATCTTTTTTTCTTTCAGTCTTTTGTAGTCATTTCAATTTCACTCATTCCAGTATATATTTTTTATTTCCTTAAGGCTTCCCCTTTGACTTATGGCTTATTACATAGTGTGTTATTTAGTTTGTAAGTGCTTGAATATTTTCCTATTATCTTCCTGTAATTGATTTCAGGTTTGATTCCATCGTGATCAAAGAACACATTCTGTATGCTGTAACTGTTTCAAATTTGTTGATGGTTATTATATGGCCCAGGATATGGTATATGTCCTGTAGGAATTGGGTGGAGTATTCTATAAATGTCAATTAGACCCTGACGATTAGGGCTGGTGTTGAGACTGGGATTGAGTTCTTCTATGCCCTTGCTTATTTTCTGTCCAGTTGTCTTATCAATTATTGAATGAGAGGTATTATCATCTCCAACTGTAATTGTTGATTTGTCTATTTCTCCTTTCAGTCTTATCACTTTTTACTTTATATGTTTTGTAGCCTTGATATTAGGTGAATACGTATTAAGGATTGTTATGTCTTCCTGATAGATTTACCCTTTTATCATTAAATAGTATCCTTCTTTGTCTCAGATTATTTTATCTTCTCTGAAATCTACTTTATCTGATATTAATATAGTCAATCCTGCTTTCTTTTTATTAGTGTTTTCAAGGTATATCTATTTCATCCACTTACTTCAACCAACCTATATTGTAATATTTGATGTGAATTTCTTTTACAAAACATATAGTTGGATCGTGGTTTTCATGATTCCATTGATCTATGTCTTATAATTGGCAGATTTAGATTTAGGCCATTTACATTTAATGTAATAATTTCTAGGTTATGGCATAAGTCTCCTATTTTATTTTTTAATACATCTCTTTTAGAACAGCTGTATGATTACAGAACAAATATGAAGATACTGTGCATGCTTCACATCATTTTCATTGTTACTAATATCTTACATTTATATGATACATTTGTTACAATTCATAAGTCAGTATTGATACACTATTATTAAGTAAAGTCCATATTTAATATAAATTTCCTCTGTTTCACCTAATGTCCTTTGTGTTTCAGGATGCCATCCAAGATACCACACTACATGTAATTGTTAAGTCTCCTTAGGCTCCTCTCGACTGTGAGGTATTTTGTTGTGCCTGCCCTAGCAAACTAATATGATAACGGTTTCCAATCGTACCAACTTGTTTTGGGTGCAGTTTGAATCTCCACATGTGATACTGACTATCCCTATGTTTAAGCAGTAGATTTGAAATAAATGATAACAGTGATTGTAAAAGTGATGAAACAATTTTAATTAGTTAATTAGGCCAAACTATGTGACCACTTGGAGATTCATTTGTGCTTAAATGTGAAACAGTGTGACAGAAAGTGAATTGTAAAGTGTAATACTAACTGAATTATATTCTTCCATTTTAGTTGTGTTGAAACTAAACATGAATTTAGAAAGCAAACACTTGTGCAGCCACCACCAAAGTTCAAAAAAATAGAATATTGATAGTACCCCAGTGTTTCCTCCTAAGCACTACCTCTACTTTTTTAAAATATAACAGAGTACTAATTTCTCTTCCAATAGTTTGTTTTTTCCCATTTGTGATTGATATAAATTATTGATTAAGAATTTCTTTTGTGTTTGGCTTCTTTCACACATTATGTGTGTATATTCATACTATACTACTGTATATAATAACACTTTGTTCTTTTACATCACTGCATGGTGTTCCATTGTATGAATAGAACACATTATATACCGTTGAAGGATATTTAAATAACTTTTAGTTTGGAACTATTAGAAGAGTACTGCTATGAACATTCTTCTGCAAGCATCTTTTTGCACATACGCACACATTTCTATTGGAAACAAAATTGTTGAGTTATAGATATGTACACCTTCAGCTAAAGCAGTAAACTGTAAACACTTTTTCAAAGTGGTTGCAACAATTTACCCTCCTACCACAAATATATGAGAGTTCTCATAGCTCTATATCCTTACCAACACTTAATATCATCATTCTTTTTAGTCTCAGGCAGCTTGGTTGATATATAGTAGCATCTCACTATGGTTTAAATTTGTATTTCCCTGATTAACAAGTGAGGATGAACACATTTCCCATATGATTAATGGCCATTTGAATGCCCTACATAGTGAAATGGCTAATCAAATTCTGGGCTCATTTTTCTTTTGAGTGATCTTTTTGTTATCAAAAGGAAGGAACTCAGTTAGCTCATGCCCAAATTGCAGAGAATATGAGCCTTCTGAGGAGTAGACCATTGGATATATGGGACTGAACTCAGAAGCAATATCTGGGATGCAGAAACGCAATGCTATGGAATTCGCCCTACAAGATTTGGTGCTTTTTTTTTTACAAACCACAGAGAACACGGTGCTTTGTCAACCCAGCTACATATCATGTGGCAGGGTTAGCGACAGCTCTCTGGTCTCGATCTTAGTGGGTTATACTGGAGACTCAGTAAAACATAATGACATAGTTATCTCCATAAACCTGGGACAATTATCAACATAATTTGGAGGCTGTTAATAAGCCAAAGTTCCATCAAAATTTATCACTCCATCAGAGCCGCCTTGACCTGAAGGCGGACAACCAAGAAATGACTTGTAAAATGGCATTTTTTTTTAACTAGAAAGTCACATTAAATGTGATTTACAATGAAATTGCTGACATCAGAAACTTGACTTTGTGATGTGATTCCATGTGGCTTAAATGGGCTACATATGGGCTACATATACCCTTTTATTCAGCTTTGTGTCATAGGATATGTCCCAAACCATTAAGAGATAGGCTTTTGCTACATACCAGAAAGGTATTCCTAGATGTCAAAAAATGAAATTAAGTCTTTCTATGGGCCTTTATAAGCAATTCAAACAAAGTAATTCAAATCCTTCCATATTCTCAATTAAAGAAAATAACACTCTAATCGTACTAAACTCACATTATTTTAAGCAATTTGTTTCTTGGAGTTGGAAATGACAAAAGACTGCTGTTATTATGAGATATATTCTCTCTCTCTTCCCCCCTCTTCTCCTCTGTCTCCCTCCCTCTCTCCCACACTCACACTCTACACAAAATGAATGTGGAAAACATAAATTCTCACCAATAATCTAATTACAGTGACATCTTCTCTGCTTAACTTCCAAATAGTCTGAAAAATCTAAAGAGGGATTAAGTATATCCTGAATTAAAAGATCTATTTTCATAAGCATGCTGAGAATCTTATTTAAATACTTTCTTTATAAGCTTTCAATATCTATAGCTTATTTATGGAAATATCACGGTATAAGAACAAGCATCATGATACACAGGAAAGAGAATTTTGTTGGAGTTAAAAGGCCTGGGTTTGAGTCTAGCTCCATCATGTTCAAATTGAATGGCCTCAAATAACTCACGTAAGGTTAGAATGTTCATTTTGAAATCCTATAATAAAGATAAATTTTTCTGCTGTGAAAGGAAGATGAAATAAACTATTGTTTCTGCAAATCCTTTGTCAACTGAAACATTATACAAATTCAGTTATTTTTGTCTCCCTTATTGATATAGACTATCATTTTGCTAGTATTTTTTAACACCTCTTCACACCTTAAAGACCTTTTAAGACTCAGCTCATATCTAACCACCTCTGTTTAGTCTTCTGCAACATATAAAAGGACAGTTATGTTCCCACATTCTTCATGTTTCTATAGGATATTAAAATACCTGTATTTTACTAGATCTCTTGGTTCAGTAATAGAACATGATAGTAGTAATATGTAACATTATAGTAGTGTAACATAACAGTAACATAATAGTAACATGAAACATAACAGTAACATGATAGTAGCAATAATAGTAGTGGGAATAGCAGCAGGTATAGCAATTGCTATTTATTAAGTGCATCCAGGACAATGCACCAAGCACAAATTTAAGTCTCACAATAATTGATGAGGATAGTGTATTTCTATATAAGGAAATAAATTTTTAGATCAACAAACATATCTGGGGCCCACAGCTCTTAAACTCATGTACTACTTAGCTACTGCTGTATAACAACCTGCCACATTTGAAGCTTAAATGACCATTCTTCTAGCAGACAATTTTGTCACTTGCAAATTGTGACTAGACTGATCTGGGAGTTTCTGGTTTTAGGTTGTTTCCTAAACTTGAGCTTGTATGGACAGGACTGCTTCTGCTTCTGAAAGTTGACTCTCTTTGGGCCACCTTGGTTTTCTCCATGCATCCAGGCATAGTCACATTGTGTGAACAAAGGACTAGAGTGAGCAAGAAAAGAATCATCTAAGAAGAAAGATGTAAGGGGCACCTGGGTGGCTCAGTGGGTTAAGCCTCTGCCTTCAGCTCAGGTCATGATCCCAGGGTCCTGGGATAGAGCCCCGCATCTGGCTCTCTGCTCAGCGGGGAGCCTGCTTCCCCCTCTCTCTCTTCCTGCCTCTCTGCCTACTTGTGATCTCTGTCTGTCAAATAAATAAATAAAATCTTTAAAAAAAAAAAAAGAAAGATGTAAGATTCTTGAGACATAGACATAGACTTATTGCGTCACTTCTACCACATTCTGTCAGCTGAAGAAAACTCAGAATGGAAGAATTAGATAGTTACAAAACAAAAAGGATGAATACAGCAATAACATTAATTAGGACCATACAATGCAATTAATCTACCACAGCCTACATCATGCTGCTTCACTAATTCTTGATTATCATGACTTGTTTGCATGTTAGTGTGAGACCATTTCAAAAGCAAGGGACAACTTGTAGGATCTGAGCACTTAAAGCCTTGCCTGGGCATTTGAACGTTTTGTTTATAGAGCGGAGACTACAACATTTGATCCAGGTTACTAGGCTAATTGAAGGAGATATCTATAGATCTGTCCATCTGACTAACTTTTACTGAGCTACTACTATGTTCTAGGTAACTCTTTTTAAAAGATGGCTCTTCTAAATACATGCAGAATTATCATGGTATTTATTAAAAGGCTCAAAACACATTTCGAAGTTTAGTGCTTATATACCTGTTTAAAAGAGAAAAAAAAAAAGAATCTCAGATATTGTTAAAATCCTCACAGCCAGCCATTTAAATTCTAAGACATTCAAAGAAGCTTTGTCTCACTACATCAGACATGAGTCATGAAAATCTGTGGGAAAATATTAGTGAAAAGATTTACTTTTTGTGATATTTCGTTTGTCCTCTCCTATCCCAAACCAACTAAACTATATAGAAAAACTCTAAATCAACATAGTCCAATACCAGTTCTATAAATATAGTTTACAAGAAATCCTTTTATAATCTTTAGAGCTAATTTTGGAGTTCAAATTTGGTATTCAGTAAGAGAATTCTTATTGTGACAAATATTAAAATAATATTTTTGTAATTAAAATGGTCATTGCAAAGTACAGAAACAAACACATTTAGTGAGAGAATACTGTGTACAGAACACTGTTGGATGTACACTGTAGGGGATGCTGGGCATTCTTCCCACCTGAGAGATTCTGTATTCTATGGGGAGTAATAGAAAACACATAACCATAAAACTTCAGTAAGTAATCAGGAACCACACATATGTGCAGGATATTTTCTATAAGGAATAATTTACTTTACAAACATTTCCTCCATAATATTTGTACCTCACTTCTTTGCTTGTAAAATGTAAATACGGAAACAGGCATGAACAAGAACAGTGTAAATGACAAATTAATCAAATTCATGAAAACAAATTATACCCCAAAATACCACTCAAAGTACTCAAAGACCACACAGCACACATTCACTCAATCACAACTGAAACAATTTTCCCAACATTCTATGGTTTAAAAAGACTAAGATAGTGGGCTAAAAAAATCTTGAGCATAATATCTGCCTTGTATCATATTCTCTTTTAACTTACGCAATTACAAGGAAGCCCTTGCTTAGTCTCCCTCTAGCTTATATCATTTTTCTTCTAACTTCACGGCCTTACCTTTCCTCTGAAGACTCTCCCAACGCTCATTAAATGGAAAACAAGATTATTATTAACTTCAGAGCTTGTAATAGACTTTGGCCTCTTCATTATCATTCATTAGCGGCACTTCCTCCTCCCTCATGTTCTTACTGTCCATGTTTCTTGTTGCCTTTGGTGCGCTCTGTCTCCTGTTTCTTTGGTTTTTAACAGCAGAAGTGGCATTTAGTGACCTACCCTGGTGTTGACATTCAGTAACTGCCTCCATTAAAGACGGACTAATTAGCGTGGGCCATGTTTTGGCCCAGAATTAATGAAAGGGAGTGCAAGAATCAAAGCAGGGCGTTGATTGTCTGAAGCTCTCAAATACGAGTTCAGCCTCACATTTTGGAAGTCTGGGTTATGTTTATTGACCTAGTTATGCATTAGTAGTACTTTTGTATCCAGAGTCTGTAGTTAGATCCATTTTAATCAGGACTGGAGAAGGGGGGGGGCACACACCCACACACATGCGTGCATGTATATGTTGGAGTTTATTTGATTTCTCCTTTGAAAAGAATCTTATGTGAGTGAACATGACAAGACTTCATTAGTGGAAAGCACCAACAATAGCTAAGATCTAGGGAACATCAGACAGCTTACTATCAGATTGCATACTCTTTATTTTGATTCCATTCATCCAGTTTTTTGAAGCACTAAATATTCTTTAATTTACAAGCCTTTCTAGGAATAGAAATGCTTGATGAAGTTCCTTCCTGCCAACTTCCCGACATAATCACCACCTACCCTACCTCTCCCTGGAATTTATCTTTTGTATCAGTTCATAGAAACTGACTAGTCAATGCTTGGACATAGTAAATCTATTAGACATTGAGGAAAGCTCTACCTTTTTAGACATCAGCTCACTCAAGAGATTAGAGGACATTACCTCACCCCTTACATTTCTTGTATTGCCTTCACACAGTGTTTTGACTCTGTCCATCCTGTTGCCCATCAACATGCCAGGGACCACATAAGGAAATGACTTATACAAAAAAAGGTGGTCAATTACCACTTGAAAGATGAGGATATAGAAACTAAATTGGTCTAAAGATTATATTTTTTAAAAGGGGGGGTAAAGGGTAAAGCTGTCCTAGGGCAGGACTTCCAAAAATGTGATTTCCATAGGAGTCACCCAGGCAACCTGTTTAAATGCATATTCTGAGGCAATAGGTCTGGAGTGGGGCCAGGGGGTTTACATTTTTAGCAGGGGCTTAGGTGATGCTGCTTCTGCTAATCTGCAAACCATAATTTGAGCAGCAAGTCGCTAGAAGCATTGGTGATTTGGTTAAACAAATCAACATAGTAAGGTCAATTTCTTCTCCTTTGTTCTCCATGGTTTTATTGTAAAGAAGTATTATACTTCCAAATGAAGTATATAAGAAAATCATAATCTCTTCCCACCCTTAGGGTAAGAGGTTTCTAAAATTTCAAGTTTCCGTCAATGATAGGGGAGTTTAAGAACTTAAAGTAGGGTGTAGGAGGAAAGATGGAAATTCACCACAGGAAAATATTTACACTTATAATTTTGATTACATTCATAACAAAGAAAAAAGGACTAGCAGAGTAAATGGAAAGAAAATAAATTGCTTCCACATATCTTAATTAATAATAATGACCTCTATAAAATAAGTCCCACTTTATCTCAAGATGACTTCATGTAATGTTATAATGTTTGAAAATTGATGGGATAGTGTTGGTGTTACTAAAGAAGGAAGATGGGGAGAGAGAATTTCTTAGGAAAAAAGTCCTGGGAACTCTTTCTCCTCATTTCATGAATGTACAATTTCTTCGAGACCCCAATCCTTCCCCATCCCTCTGAATGGAAGGCAAAGTCCCACTTTTTGAAGACCCCTTTGCACCTCTTTGTCAATTCTACCAAACTGCTCCAAGTCAGGTTAGGATTCTCTAAGACTTTGCTTATGCACTTTCATAGAGTATAGTCTTTGAGCACAGGACCAAAATGCATTGATTTTCCCTGAAAACTTTGCTTCCTAGTGGTATGTTCTCTACCAGACAACCTGATAAGCAAGAAGCAGCTCTGTGAAATAATGCAGCTACAAGCCCATGTTCTGTGCCCATCTCATCTGTGGTGTGAGAACTGTCCAAGTCTGGACATTTAAAATTCCCACCACTGAGAAGAATAAGCTTCTGCTTTCAGTTGGTCATTATTTCTTAACTATTGTTTCCTGCCCTATTCTATTCTTCTTCTCTCCTTCCCAAACCAAACTTAAACTTATGTTAGTATATCTGATATTGGCCCAAAAGTACCTGAGTCTTTGATATTTTTGTTCAATCATTTTGGTTCTCTGTTCCTCAGATTGAATAATTTTAAATGATCTATCTGGATATTCACAGGGTCATTCTTTTGTCACTCCCATTCTGGTATGAAGCCATCTAGTGAATTTCAATTCAGATACTACATTTTTCAGTTCTAGAAATTACATTTGGTTCTTTTTATATGGTTTATATTTCTTTGATTCAGTGTGAATATGTTTTCCTTTACATCACTGAGCATAGCTTAACAGCTATTTTAAAATCTTTTTCTGCGGATTCCATCTGGGTCATCTCACAGTTGGGTTCTGTTGAATGTTTTTTTCTCTCTCTTGAGACTGGTTTACATTTTGTTTCTTTGGAATTATGGGTCATATTCTAGACATTGGGAGTGTTATGGGTGGAAACTTTGAATTCTGGCAAATGTCTCAAAAACTGTGTTTTTGTTTGTTCATTTTAGCAGGCAAATTAATTTGCATGGACTAAAACTGCAAACATTTCTTCACCAGCAGCTAAAATCTCATTTCAGCTCTTCTTCTTAATTGAGCTGCTTGCAATCTGCCCCAGCAACCAGGGTCATGAGTCAGCCGGAGAGAGGGACAGAATGAGCATAAAATTTGGCCCCCCTCTCTACACATCTCTCTCTCTCTCTCGTTATCTTCTTTTCCCCCTCCTCACTTTCCAGCAGCTGTGTCTAATTCCTATCCTCCAGAAAGACTATACTAGAGTTTCAGGTATCCTTTGCTGCAGATGCTTTCATGCTAAAAGCTACACAAATGGAGAAATCACCCTATGAAGTTCCCTCCTTCCAAGCGTCCAGAAACTTCCTGTTTTTGCTCATCCTCAAGTGCTCTCGGGTAGTTGATTTTTTTATTTCTTCATTTTTTTTCTTATTTCGTCTACATCAATAACTGGATTGTTCTTTAAGAGATGACTCTGCCTTGTCAGTAGAAGAACTACAATTTATGATATATTTAGATTTGCTATACAAATTTATCATTAGTAATACAGGAAGTTGGTATTTCCAAAATAATACATAAAATGTTTAGCTTTGGCTTCTTGGTTGAGTACAGTATAGCAAGGTGGACATCTGGCAACTCTTGGGACCCTGTTGTATAGACAAGGCAGACAAACAACATAAGCATGCCCAGCCTGTGGATCTCAACTGTAGAGGAAGTGATTGCTAAAAGTGAGAATGTCAGTGAATAGTGAGGTTCTAACCACTGTAGGAAAACTTACAAGAAAGTGATAAGCTCAGATAAAACCTGTCTCAAACTGAATTAGCTGTAAGAAGTAACTTAGAAATGGGATGAATATATAATTTATCTTCTAAACCAAGTTATATTTGTGAGTAAAAGGAACACTATTATTAATTACCTGGGACATTGGGCATTCACAGGCAAGATCTAGTACACACCAGTATATATGGTCACTAACTCTAAAGAGACAATCTCAGAAGGGGGTAAAATCTCAGCATCAATTCCTTTCCTAACATTTCTCATCGAATCCCTTCTGTCAGAAATGGGAGGCAGTCCAATAATAAGGATCAGATAAAGAATCTGACCTGACCTATTTCATACATCTTCTTCATGAATTGAGAAAAGAGGACTAGGAAATCCATAGAGGACAATAATTTTATTTTAAATGAGTCTTCAGGCTTAAGAATCACATCTAAATTAGATCTCCAGCTCTGATTATTTACATGCAGAATTGACTAGAAGCAAATAGACCAGAATTGAGATAAATTCTGAGAGATTATTCTGTCAGAATCATGAGGATGGCCAACAAAAAATTATGGTTTTTACCTCTAAGGAAACACTTCAGTCCCCAGACCTATACAAGGTTATGATTCCATGTAGTTTGTGATTTAGTTTCACTTATTTGTTTGACAGTTTTATATTCAGAGTTTTGATCAAACATTATTATAATTCTGGGCTAAATCCAATTAGTTAGAATGGAGGTTTTCTTTTATAACCAAAGATAAGCCATTAGGACAACTTAAATCTGTTTGGTCACACATACTAGCCCTACTATTCCTTAAAGTTTCATTTCTTTTCTCAACTGCTTGCACTTTTGAGAGTAATAGGAATAATGTGATAATTAATTTACATTAAAATTTATGACTTTGTTTTACTACCTGACCTATGAGACAGTTTTTCTCTCATAATGTATGCAATTTCCAATAAGGAATTAAATCACTTAACATTTTCTTTGTCAATATAATATAATATAATATAATATAAAAGGAACACTTCCAGAAATCCAGAAAATAAGCTTATAATCACTATGCAATATTCATCTCCTTGGCATTTTAAGTGAAATTCTTTAGCTGCCCTAACAGATTTCCCTATACTGTGACCTTCACAAATAAAGAACAAGGCATGTTAGTGGACAGTCCTGCTAAATTTGCATAAAATTTAAAGCCAATCAATGTATTCCATTCCACATGATCATTTTTCTTTCATTCATCTGAAAGAACATGTGAATAAGAACAGGAAGAAGGGCTTCCATTCTACCAAAAGGTCCTTGTCAAAGGTTGCCTGGACATAAAAAATTCCTACAGTTTTGTCTCATTTTGAATATTGATTTAATACACTTGCCATATCAGGAAGACAGAGCATAGTTAAGGCTCCTCCCTTTTTTATTTTAAAAACAAACTGAGCAACACAGGAATAGTAAAGAACTACATCTGAGCTGCAGAATCAGGCAATGTATTTTCTTCTGAGAAGTTGGCATTAATTTTTCTTTACATTTAGTCCAAATTTCATTTAATTAAGTTGTTATTATGTAGGAACAGAGGATACTTCCTATTAATGAAGAATACAGTATTACCATCCTAAAAAAGAAGAAAACATTTTAATCTCTCAGAGGAGACATATTGGAGACCATAAACACAGAATACCTAGTAATTTAGACAGAATTCTAAACAACTAATTGACAATAGCAAGGGAAGGCAACGCACTGCCAAACACAAGCCCTTTAGTTTCCTTTTTCCATAAAGTTCTTATATAATTCTTTATTTTCATGGGCCCTATAGTCACTATTTATCTTCTAATACGGGTAGATTTAGAATTGAGCTAAGGTTTAAGGTCTTTAAACATAGATATTTATAAAAAGCCTAACTTGTAAAAGATAATGGGGAAAATCAAGAAATATGGCCATATTTGTATCAAGAAGAGTCAGACTTTTAAATTTGACCTCAAGGGACGCCTGGGGGGCTCAGTCATTAAGCATCTGCCTTTAGCTCAGGTCATGATCCCAGGGTCCTGGGATCGAGCCCCGCATCAGGCTCCCTGTTCAGCTGGTGCTCCCACACCCTCTGCTTGCACTTGCACTTGCAGACAAAGACTCTGATCCCAAATGATCTTGAGCCTTTTTTCATGTGTCTGTTGACCTCGAATTTTTGTAACTTTGTAACTACATATTTTGTGACTACATATTTTTACAACGCTGTCCAGATTCCACAAGAATGTAGTCACAAAAAAATTCAATGTATGTTATTAACATGTTAGGCTGCGATTTCATATGTAGACTGCCTTTAGACAGAGGTCACTGCCTTTATATGTAATTTTTAAACCCGTTTTAGCCTACGCCCAGAATTTTGCTCCTGACCCTGAGCTCTAGATTTATGTATCTACATGAATACACTGCATCTCTGTATGAAGGTCTGCCAGGCATTTCAAATTCAACTTGCCAAAAATAATTTTGATTACCTTCACCTTAACCTTAAAACTACTCCATTCCCACTATCTTCCACTATGTCCACTATGGTAATATTCAGCTAATCCTCTTGGCTCTAACTTTCAAAATATACCCTGCTCTACACTGCCCCCATTTTATGCCACATCACCACCATCTCTTAGCTGAATTAGAACAATTCTCTCATAATTGTTGTTGATGTTTTGACTTTTATGTCCCTGTAGTCAACTTTCCCTGCAGCAATCAAAGTGAACATTTTAAACTCTGACATAGGCAGAAAACACACCCAACATCCTCAACCGTGACCATTTGAGCCTGTTTGTGACTGTTTGTGGAATAAAGTTTTTCCGAACACTTTACTGACACAGATGGACCTCCAACCAAAATTTTGTTCCTAGATACTGAGATGGATAGCACCCCACACACACACCAAGATAAGAAAATATTTATTGCCTATATAATGAAGCTTTCTGGGGAGAGAAGAGCAGGCCTCTACATCTGTTCTAAAAATGTCTTGAGAGAGAAAAGAAAGGAAACTAGTGGGGTTTTATAAGGGATAGGGTTTGGGTTGGGTTGAAGGATCGCATGTGTTCTCAGCAGCTTCTGAGGTTTGAACCTCCTAATCAGAGATACTGTGTATTCTGTTCTGCCTGTCTGGAACACTCCCACATTTGAGAATGCATGTGGTAGGTTTTGCCAGACATCTGAAATGATGGAAGGGCACAATATGTAGAAGGTATTTCCATAATAAATGAGATGGATAACAGCAGAAGAAAACCAGAGGATTTAAGCAGATTGTAAAGAGAGTAGTGAAGTCATTGATTGGAGGTCTTTATGAGGAGAGCATAGAGGGTATTTGAGCAAATGAGATGGAAGAAAAGGAATACGATCTCCAGGAAGAGGCTATTGAAAGGGGTGGTTGAAATGCAATGAGAAATTTTGATGAAGGTGAGGGGACCAAGTTTCAAAGACGCTTAAACCAGATCATTAGATAGTTCATATTTCTGGATGATGTAGCCACTGACAATAAAAGCAGAACCTGGGGTAGAGGGAAATACTGCAGACAAGACATTAAAGTTCCATATTTGGGGAGAAAATTGATGAGAGCTTAGTTATCAAATAGAGAAGGAAGAGAATATTGTAGACAGATGGTTTGTGCTTTGATCTAAATGCTGTTGACATCAGAAGTCTCTGAATTACGTTTCAGAGGCTATTGATGAAATGAATTTTAAAAAAAATCAGCAAACTATGGGCATGTTCTTGGGAAAATACACAAATTTTTTTTAAGATTTTATTTATTTATTTGACAGAGAGAGATCACAAGCAGATGGAGAGGCAGGCAGAGAGAGAGAGAGGGAAGCAGGCTCCCCGCTGAGCAGAGAGCCCGATGCGGGATTTGATCCCAGGACCCTGCGATCATGACCTGAGCTGAAGGCAGTGGTTTAACCCACTGAGCCACCCAGGTGCCCCGAAAATACACAAATTTTTAAGACAAGTTTTTGGAAGTTGTAACACAGATTATCATCACATTGCAGACGTGTAACCCATTATTGCCAAGGTTCCCTTTCTTGGAGAAGAGAACAGTAGACTCAATTTATAGTAAAGGGACAAAGACCCAAAGATGAAGGGATCTGGAAAAGGTCACACAGAAAGCATAGGTTCAAAAGGGATACCATCACCTACTGCTTCTAAGTTTCCCTGACAGCCCTCCTCCTGTCCACAACTATTAACACATTCTAGCCCACCAGCTTTGAGTCATATACACAGGAACAAAAGTCTCAGTTCTGCTTACCTTTTATTTGTTATGAAAATATCATTCCTATAAAAGGCTTGTTCATAAATTATAATAATAAGATAATATATGTCCTTCACTAAACCTAAGAAATAAAATATGTCAGTCCCTTTGAAACCCACTGTTTCTCCTTCCCACCTGCATGCCATTCCCTTCCCTGCTGAGGTAACTACGCCCTGAATGTCTTAAAATTAATCTAGTCCATATTGATGTAGTTAATCACATTTGGAACTATCTCTAAATAATATGTTATTTCCTCTTCCCTATTTTGAATCTTTATATATATGAAACCATTCTATGTACCTCATCTAAGAAAAGGTCTTTTTTTTGACTCAATGTGACATTTGAGATCCATCCATATTGGTACATATTTGCTTTGGTTCATTCACTTCCACTGTTGCAAAAATGAAAATGTATTCCATTTGCATATATGCACATATTTTTGACTGCTGATGAATGTATCTGTGTTGTGTAATGTTTTTATTATCACAAAAAGAATACTGACATAGATATAGGTATAGATAGAGAAGAGGCAGAAATAAATATATATACGTACTATGAAGCAAATGTACAATAATGTCTTTGTATTATGAAGATTCTGGTTATCTGTCACCAAAATTTCAGGTTGACTTACATACACTTTTTAACTGTCATAAAAAATTTTCTTATAAAAAAGCAGTATCTTAGGGCACCTGGGTGGTTCAGTGGGTTAAGCCTCTGTCTTTGGCTCAGGTCATATCTCAGGGTCCTGGGATTGAGCCCCACATCAGGCTCTCTGCTCAGTGGGAAGCCAGCTTCCCTCTCACTCTCTGCCTGCCTCTCTGCCTACTTATGATCTCTGTCTGTCAAATAAATAAATAAACTCTTTAAAAAAAAGCAGTATCTCACAAGTTTGTCATAGGAAATGAGTAACACATGGGGAATAGCAGAATGACTGGTGTTTAGAGACCCACAATTAATATTCCACACCCAAACACATTTCCTCTTGTTAACATTTGAATTTCTTATACTTAACCAAATCCTGGCACAGAACAGATATTCAATGAATCTACAGAATTTAATAACGTTATGTACCATCTATTTACAGGCATTTAATTTTTGACCTTACTTCTCTTCCAACCCACACACATTATGAACCAGCCCCCATCCAAACAATAGGTTTGACTGTCCAATGAAAGATTGCTATTACGGGCTGCTGAGCTCCAAGGGGAGAAATAAAAAAGTTTACCATCATCCAAATATGATTTCCTTCAGTCAGCTCCTCAAAAGATACCCTTCAAACCTCTCAGGGAAGAAACTGTCCTAAAAAAACCAACAACATGATGGGAAAATTTACACATGGGTTTAATGCTTTAGCTCTCGGCTCAGGAGATCAGAATTAAAATCCCAGGTATCCCCCCTCGACTTATAAATACAACTTTTCTCCTCATTAGGGAAGCCAAGGAGGGAAAAGGTGAATTCTAAATTGACTCTATTTAAGGGGCTGCCACCTAAAAACTGAGTGAAAAAGTGAACTCCCACAAGTCAGGATTGAATGAATGGAGAGCAGCAGCTGGTAAAAGATTACAAGCAATTTTCATGAGATTTACAGTAAGCTAGTGAACTACAACATGATAGAGGCAGAAAGCGAAAGTAAATGAGGCTGTACATCAATGAAGATTTTGTTCTCAGCAGCTGTGAACTTTAAAATGATTAACAAGACAAGAAGTGTAGATTTCAGGGGCTCTTCGGAAAACTCTCGGGCAGACAACCTTATGAACAAGCAGAAGATGGAAAGGTCCAAACCAGGCGGGCGTGGGGAGAAAGTTCAGAGTCAACGTGCACTAGAAAAATGAATTCTGTTACCCAAGCGATGTATGACTTGAGTGATAGCTTTGTCCCTTTCCCACATTTGTACCCACCCTTTCCAGTCCCCCTGCCCCATCTGCAGAATCAAACCTGCCCCACGTACAAGACTCCAACTGCTGCACCTCTGCATGATTCTTCCTTGCCTTACCTGGCCAACTGCACCTGCCTCGTGTCCCACCTCGCACACTTGAAGCACCTCAACTCTCCTCCAGACCCCCAGCAGTTTGTCCTGGCTGCTTTCTAGAGGCCGCTCCCTGGCTGTCATGCAAGCCGTGTCACTACAGTGGGTTTTTTCCTCAGGACTGTTCTCCTGAGATAAGATTTCCTGATACTTAACTTGAGCTGCTCTCATGTGGT
This sequence comes from Lontra canadensis, assembly GCF_010015895.1. Classification (NCBI taxonomy): domain Eukaryota; kingdom Metazoa; phylum Chordata; class Mammalia; order Carnivora; family Mustelidae; genus Lontra; species Lontra canadensis. The sequence goes on from NW_022630997.1 coordinate 36,364,805, forward strand.
AGGCTTTGCATGAGGATGAGACTTCGTCCAAGCACATCCACTGGTTCTATTCCCCTTTTGCTCATCCGACTCCTGTGAGGGGCTTCTGGTTTTATATTTGAGCTCCTCTTCTTCTCCTCCACCACACTACAGTTTCCTGTATTTTGTTCAGCACCCTAAATTTATAATCCATATGCAGGAAGACCAGCCAATCAAAGAACAGTCATACCAAACAAGCTGGGTTATTGATAGTGAAGAAAAAGCAATTATCCTTAAAGTACTCTAAGACAAGCTTGTCTATGCTCCCATGGAGCTCTGACTAGTCTTGTACCCCTCCTCTGAATTGTAGGGTGTCCCACTTCTACCTTCTAAAGTGCTAACTACCTCCAAGACCCATGCCCTGGCACAGGAATAAATTCAACTCATCCGTGGGCCCCTCAGTCTGTTCCTCACACGGGGTCACTACACCAGGACCCGTCATCCTGACCCACTGGGGCTGGACACGACTATTCCTCCAGACTTGGAATGCGGAGAGAAAAAAAAAACTCTTCAGATCTTTTCTCAACATTGTCTACTTCTAAAGATGCTAAGAGGACAATAGATAGGATCTACTTCATCAGGAAAGACCCAGACACATCTCTACCTGCATCAGCTTCTGCATCATCACCAAAGGCACAGCCTTTCACTACTTTGGGGCCCTGGATCAATCTGTTCTACAGCCCAGCACTTTTGAATACATGATCTCTGACCACCTCCATCGTAATTAGATGAGGGATGGTTAGGACACAGAGTCCCACACTCCAGCCCACACAGACCAATTCAGACACTCTGGAGTTGGGCTTCACGTGTCTGCATTGTTAACAAGATCTCCAGGGGGTTTTGATGCGTGCTAAATGTAATTTGGAGCTACTTCCCATACCCTTCAGAAGGACCCAGATCAGAGTACCCTGAAGCAGAAGGTCATCACCAAGTGTTAATTTCAGTTCAGAAGGTTAAGGTATGATTACACATGTTTTGGAGCCCCAAGAGCCCAGCAAAACCATTGTCTTCAAAAGAAGCTTGAGAAACATGCTTAACTGTGATTACTGGGGTCCTACTTGAACTGCAAATGGGGACATGTGCTAAGAGCTGCCAGGTAGTTGCAGACATAGCATGGATGTCTGTGTAGTGAGGGAAGAGCCTCAGAGAGGCCAAGCAGGCAGTCCTGTGCAGCTGGAATGCTCCCCAGATGGACAGGCTGCTGTCTCTAGGGAGTCAGTCTGTGCAACCTGGAGGAGCATGTACATCCCCTTAAGAACCAGTCTTGATTCCCAAGTGTATAACAGTTGACACGCCCAGCCAGACAAATAAACTGGACTGGGTGTGAAGTGGCTTCCCTAATGCTCTATTCCCGCTTTGATTCAGAAATGATAAAGGTCTTCAAGTATAATCAGGCTGAGGTCCTTGGTGACTACTGCAGGGAAGCAGTGCCCTCCCAGATTTGGTGAGAAATTATTCGTATTGACTTTACTCTTCCAAGACCACAGGTTGGTCTGTGCACACTCTGGGCAGACACACACCTGATGTAGATGTCGATAATGATGTCTTGCAATAGCCTTTGAGAGGCCCCAGATCTAACTGGGAATATTGGGGTCCATCCTAAAGAGAGCAGGTTTCATGGGACTTTAGGACTTCTCTCTGGGAGAGAAGAACGTTCATTGTGTGGGCTGATCGACCAAGAGCTTGTTTCCAGGGTACCACTTGGAAGCCTGAAGCTGGCGGGTTTGCCTTCCTGGTGGGAGGAGCCAGCCTGCAGAAATGGTCACATCACTGAGGGGATAAGACAGTAGAGACAGTAAATACTCCTCCCAAAGAGGTAGGCAAGTCAGGAAGGAACTGTAGAAAGATTATTTCACTGGCAAAGTAGACAAAAAGGAAGCCCATGTGTCTGAGTAATCCCCCTGGATGAAAGTGGCCCATAGAGAGAGATTCAGTGTCACAGGAGATGAGAAAGATAGACAATGAAAGTGAGAAATATCTGAGGGTTCCATGATCTAGTTATAGAAGGCTTTTGGGAGGTCTTGAAAATTGGGCATCTCACGCATGGAAGTAGAATGAATGGCATTCCATGAACTGGAAAAAAAAAATGCCCACTAGGTGTTTGGTTAGAAAGTGCAGATAGCCTTCAAAAACCTCAAAATTTTGAAAAATTAAAGAAAGTCTGTTCCCCATCTGCATGGCAGTAATTTAGGAAAATTCCTACAGCTGAATGTACAGAGAGGTGTAGAGAAGGGACAGTGGCGGAGAGACTGAAGTGGGATACAAGGGAAAGGCTGGAGGAAGCCAGAGAACAGGTTTCAGAATAAAGGTATATGGGATGGGCTAGAAATAAAATTCACATGTGTGCATTATATTAGAATAAAGGGTTGTGAGTGTCAGAGGACCCACAAATTAGGTGTAGGTAAGTGAAAAGCAAAAAAGACATGTCAATAATAATTGCAAGTAATGTGAGCAACAGAAAATAATAGATTGGCGATAATAGTTTATTTACTCATTTGTAAAACCTGTACTTACCCAGATTCCTAGTATATGCCAGGCACAGAGTTTGGACCTGGGTATGTAGAAAAATGTGTGAGCTATTACTATTCAAATATTATTTAAGTTTTTTTCTAATTTCTAAATAGTCATAATTCAAAAATTATTACTTATAGCAACCCACAGTCCATGAGCCAAATCTGCCTTAACACCTCTATTTGTAATCAAACACTCAGCCGCATTCAACTGTTTTCATACTGTCTATGCTGCTTCCATGAAACAATGGCAGAGTTAAACAGCTCTGACAGAGACCATATGGCTTGCAAAGTCTAACAAATTATGTGACCCTTATAGAGAATGTTTGCCTATCCCTTGTCAAAATCACCATCACAGATATATCTATAATTAATCCTGATGGCACATCTACGACTCCGCCAGCCTCTTTCCCTCCCCTCCCGCCCAGGTTCCAGCTTGTTGGGAGCGTCATCTTTCTCCAAACCTGACTACAGAGTGGGACACAATTACACCTATTTCTGGAAAACAAGGCATTTTCTTTTAAAAGATTTTTTTTAGGGTCAATACTGAGAGAAAATATACAGAAAATAGCAAACGTAACATGGAAACTTACAAAGTTCAAGACAACCTATATTTTCTTTCAGAAACATATATTTAGGTTTGTAACAATATTAAATGCCAGGAGAACCTTCTGGATTTGATAGCTCTGAAAACACACAATCTGAAGTCTCTTTGATCTCTACTGAAATATTCAGATGAATAGAAAAACATAGGAAAGAAATAGTCAACAGGCCCAAATGGAAGGAAAGTTCCCACTCACAACGGAGAAATTTCATGAGACTCTTTCTAGATAAAAGATAAGTGGAATCATAACTGCAGCAAAAGTTTAAAGAAACAACTCCCTTTTAGAAAAAAAAATGAGTTTATGTTACAGAGAATAAGGCGATACTGTCCACCTTGGAAGGATTATTGTTGTGGTGTGGGATACCACAAAAAAAACTAGGTTCCCTACTCTGGTATCTCTTTAGATTGGTGAAAATCAAGAACATTAAAAAGTAGAGGTGACATCCGAGAGCATCCCACAGATGAATTCGGTACCTGTACTAAAGATGCCAGGGTGTCGTTTAACTTGTTCTTTGAAATGAAGAGTACAGTAGGGGAGTGGTTCTATCTGATTAAAAAAAAAAAAAAAGGTGGGGGGGAACTAGTGCCAGGACATACAATGTGGCTGGAATGGGGACAGGATGAAAGAAACTCTGGAAATAAAATATAGGACCCATCACAGCAACTTCAACAAACATAACACACCGTACCAAGATAATGATCCCCGAAGGGCTCTCATCTGGCACCCCAACTCATTCCTCACTCCACAGACAATTCTTGGTCAGAACCACAAAGATAGGGATTAAAACACACTTGATGACAGAAGAAAGAAAGCAGAATTAAAAAAAAAAAAAAAAACAGAACACACTTCACTTTGTTTAAAGAAAAAGAAAAATGTCACCCAGAATTTAGGAAAAGAGTGCTCAACATAGAATAGTCACCAAAGGGGGAAAATATAACATGAAAGAAAAGAAGAGATTTCTAGAGAGCTGTAAACTAGAAATATGTTTTAATTCATGTATATTTTGTGTTCATAGGAGAAAAAAACAGCAAAAATGGACTCAACAAAAATAAATTAAAGATTGGCTGATAAAACAACAGATTCAGGAAAAGGGAACAGAGAGGGGAGCAGAAGGAAGGAAACTAAATGGAAGGAGAAGGAGGAGGAGGAGGAGGAGAAGAGGAAAAAGAAGAAAAAGAAGAAGGCAAAAATTATTAAATGAAATAACAGAACGAAAAATTACATTAACAAAAAGAGTGCATTTGGTATAGCTGAATATATCAGTTCACAGGTCTAGAGCAGACAACTGAGAAAAGTCTCCCATAATTAGGATTCAAATGTAAATACCATGCTGGCATGGTCACAGATATCTTCAAGATAGGAGGGGATTTTGCTCGCAAAATGTGGATCAGGTCAGCTCACTCTGGCTGGAGCAGAGCAGGAGGGTAAGTGCAGTGTGTGCGGAGAGTGGCGATCAAGGTCAAGGTCGAGGGTGCTCTCAGGAAAGCACATTTCTGCTCTCAGTCACCAGAGACAAAGTGCACAAGAATTCTGTATGTTCAGGACATACCATGTATATGATTTTGGCTCGCAGCCTATATTGACTTTGTCAGGATGCCCTAAGTATCCTAGAATCAGATTTTTTTCCGATAAGTTACAAGAATTCAGCAGTGCAAGACACTTTTCTGTCACAGATTTTGGCCCTTAAATCAAGTAAACAGCAACACTATCTAAAAATCGTACCTCCACAAATAAGGATCTAGACCATCCCCTAAGGTCTCTCCCGAGGTTTGGTTAAGGTACATCCAAAAAAGAGGTCGGGGGGAGTCTGGAGAGGAGAGAGCCTGAGATTTAAAACTACTTATTTTTCATATTCAAGAAAAGATAAGATCACTCACTGGCCAAAGTCCCAAGTCACAGACAAGTAACCACTGTTAGAGTTTAACTCCTAGAGAAGTACCCACATTCTGAAATCAACCATAGGCTCACGCCTCTTAGTTTGCGAAAGCCAACCGGAGACAGGGCCACACTTGGAGACTGCCATCAGTCACCAAGTGCCTCGCTCTAGTGGCCGTACTCTGGCAGATCAGCTGGCCAACAACCGTTTCAGTTTCAGGGATCACAGGCACACAAGGGGAAGCCCGTCAGTCTCTAGACATCCCTGCTTCTGAAAATTCACCAATCCCTGAACGCCGGGCTTCCCAAAATCTTAGGGCAGATCAGGTTCTGCTACAGCTCTCGCGGGCAGAGGATCAGGAAGCTCACCTTGTTTTGCATCAGATATTTGTTCAAAACCTCTCAATCCTTCCTACATCAACTCCTGTTTACTGTTAAACATTGATTTGTATTTACGAGTGACAGATATCCTGAGGAAGACGTGAGGTTAGCGATCTGTTCAATTCTTGGTTGGTTGCTATGAACTATTCTTTATCTGTGTATATTTGAACCCCCAAATGCCAAAACACGGGTATAAATTTTGTGATGAATTTTCTGAACAATGGACATTCATTAAATGAAGAAAATGTCCTTTTACACCTCTTTGAAGAGTATGCGATTGTTATTCTGTATGGAAAATTGAAAGCCAGATATAAACCAGCATAGACTGACAGCTAACCATAAGAGATGTATAATTTCTTCAACTACTTCCAAAGGAAGTGATAAAATAATGAATTTTTTGATTAAGAGAAATTCAGATTAAGAAGATAAAATAATCACGGCAGAAATTGTAATGGCTTCCCATACTGTATCTCATTATCAGTCTTTTAGCTCAAATGACTGTTTGAACATACTGCTACCAAAAGTATTTTTGGGTTCCAAAATTGCAAGTAAATTTTCAAGTGCCAGGATGAAATCTACAGCAATAATAAAAAATGTAATAGCTCCATTTACTGTTACAGAGATTATCAGAGATCTCAATGCCTCGCCTTTTTTTTTTTTTTTTTTTGACAACGTAGCCATGATTGCAAGTAATCACAATGGAGGGGGAAAAGGTTCTATTGCTTGTGCAATGTTTTTCATGAGAAGAGCTGACTTATAAGGGTACTACAGGTAAAATCCCTTCCAGATGAGCCTTCAAAAAACAAAAGCAGATGTTTGTAGAAAACTCTCATATTTAATTAGAACTTAATTTTTTTAATTGCACTGCTTTTGATGGAAACAACACAAATACACATGTGGGTGTAAAGATACAAACAATTTTATTTGAAGCTGAAGCCAGGCATGAATGATTCTATGGAAGATGTTGGTTGCCCTGTCCAAATTCTGCAAAATGTGACTCAAACCACATCTGTGTCCTTTCTGTTGACATTGAAGTAGTAGTCATGAAATTGTTGTCCAATTCAGCACTGTTCAAACTAAACAATGAAAATATTTTGTGGTTTTGTTTGCATTCAGTATTCATTTCCATCAAATTCAAAAACCTGTTGGCTCTCTTTTTTAAGATTTTATTTATTTATTTGAAAGACAGAGAGAGAGAGGGAGAAGGAGCATGAGCAGGGGAGGAGGGGCAGAGGGAGAAGCAGACAGTCCGCTGTGCAGGGAGCCTGATGTGAGGTTTCCATCCCAGGGGCCTGGGATCACGACCTGAGCTGAACACAAAGGCTTAACCCACTGAGCTACCCAGGTGCCCTCTCATGGTTGGCTCTCTTTAGATCTAGTGGAGAGAATCTTCAGTTTCTTCTGAAGCCCTGAAATCATACTTGAATTCTGGTGGCCCCAAAGTTCTTATTGACTTTTTAAATAATTCATTGAGTGAAGCCTACTTATTTCTTATTCATAATTTTCAATACCTCTTTAGCAGAAGGTTTATGCAAATTAAAAAAAAGAGTAAACAGAGTTACCTAAGTACTCCATTGCTTAAAGGAACATGCTGAATGGGTTAAAGAAAGAAGTGATGAAAAATGTATCCCGTAAGTGTCAGGTTGTTCTTACTAGGTATGACATTACTTATGAACAGGAAAAGAAATTCTGATTTGAAGAGGATAATTATTACAGCATTTGCCATGACTATTTTTTCAAATGGAGTCTATCTCTTGAAAAATTCAATATTTTTTACATGGATATTACTAAATGCTCCTCCAGCATGGGAAAAGCAGATTCATGATATAGTACTGAAGAAAAAGGGAACAAAAATTGACAATAATACTCTTTTTGTTCTGAAAAATATTTTTAAAAGCCACTAGTCAAAAGATACAGTGTAATCCTAAAGAATGGAAAAGCAAGCAATGGCATGAAAGATGGCATTATATACTTCAACACATCTAAATTGGAGAACCTTTTCAGTGGTAAACTTCACAACTATAATGCTCAGTGGCTGGCTCATATGCTAAATGTCGAGTATATTTTCTCATTAATTAATGTTGTATGGGTGAAAAGATGAAATAAGTTGTATGTGAAATAAATTGTATGTGGCTACATCATATGTAACACAGAAGCTATGTTAAAATGTCAATGGAATATTGACTATAATTGCAAGGAATCTCATAAGCAAATTGTACAAAAAGGAATGATTAAAAAGGGTCAGAGCATCAAGGAAATATAATTGAAGGAAATGTCCTAAAATTTAGATATTTATAAATTATTTGAGATGAATAACTTTTAATTGAAACATGCCCATGTAATATTTCTATTTTATCTCCTATCTCCTTGTGCATATGCATAAGCCATAGCAATGATTTAAATTAAGCAAACACAAGCATCTTATATTTTTATTTGCTAAACTTGGTAACCTTAATCAGAGACCCATGCTTGCCTTATTTGCTCAGCATTGAGTGATCTGCCTCTGTGATGTTTTCAGGAATATGACACAGGAGGTTGGGAAGGGCACTCTCCATCAAAAGACAATGCTCCAACTATGGCTCCAGCCAGTGTAGTCTACGAGGACAGAAATTCTCTTCCCTTGGGAATTTCTATTAAGATTCCTATGTGACAGCTGAGGAAACTGAGGCATAGGCAAGTAAAATAAGATCTCAGTAAAGAGTAGGGCATGTGCTGTGGTGTAATAGGAAATGCATAGCACCTAACAACAGAGCATCAAAATACATGAAGCAAAACTGATGGAACTAAAAGGAGAAATGGACAATTTAACAACAGTTGGAGACTTCAGGGGCACCTGGGTGGTTCAGGTGGTTGAGCATCTGGCTCATGATTTCAGCTCAGGTCATGATCTCAGGATCGTGAGATCAAGCCCTGCATCAGGCTCCACACTCAGCATGGGATCTTCTTGAGATTCTCTCTGTCCACCCACCAAATAAGTAAATAAATAAAATCTTTTTAAAAAATGGAGACTTCAGAGGTGCCTGGGTGGCTCAGTGGGTTAAGCCTCTGTTCAGCTCAGGTTGTGATCTCAGGGTCCTGGGATCGACCCCTGCATCAGGCTCTCTGCTCAGCAGGGAGCCTGCTTCCACCACCGCCCCCCCCACCTGCCTCTCTGCCTACTTGTGAGCTCTCTCTCTGTGTCAAATAAATAAATAAAATCTTTTTTTTTTTAAATGGAGACTTCAATATTCCAAAGTCAATAATGGGTAGAATAAGTAGACAAAAGATCAACAAGGAAATAGGACCTAAAAAAAAGAAAAAACTGTACACCAACTGGACCTAATAGATATCTACAGAACAATCCACCCAGTAACAACAGGTATGTATTCTTCTCAAGTATACACAGAATGTTCTCCAAGACAGCCCATATGCTAGACTGTAAATCAAGCATTAATCAGTTTGCAAGGATCAAAAACATACAAAGGATGTGTTTTGACAAAAGTGGAATGCAATTGGGAGATATGTATTTTTATATACTATATATATATATATATATATATATATATATAGACATTCTCCCCAACAACTGATTGGTCTATGAAGAATCCATAAGGAAAATTAGAAGTTACTTTGATCTCATCAAAAAAAGCAAAAAACTTCCACTCCATAAACTACAAAATATTGTTGAAAGAAATTTTAAAAATCGAAGTGGAAAGACATCTTAATTTTAAGATTAGAAAATAACAATGTTAAGATGATGATAGTCCTTAAATTAATCCACAGATTCAACACAACCACTATCAAAATCTCAGCTAGTTTTTTTGCATAAATTGACAAGCTGATCCTAAAATTCATATAGAAATGCAGGAGACCTGGAATAGCCACCACAATCTTAAAAAAGAACAAATTGGAATATACATACTTCCTGATATCTAAACTTGCAACAAAGCTACAGTAATCAAGACATAAGGGAAGACATATAGATCAATAGAGTAAAATTGAAAATCTAGAGGGAAAAACCACATTTGAAGTAAATTGATTTTCAGTGAGTGTGTCCAAACAATTCAATGGGGAAACAATAATCTTTATAACAAAAGGTAGAGTGGCTACTGGATATCCATATGCAAAAGAATGAAGTCTGACCTCTACTTCAGACCATATTCAAAAAGAACTCAAAACTAAATATGAGTTAAAACTATAAAACTCTTAGAAGAAAAAATAGGTGTAAATCTTCATGAACTGTGATCACACAATGATTTCTTAGATATGACACCAAAAAACACAAGGAAGAAAAAAATAGATAAATGGGACTTCATTCAAATTAAAAACTTGTGCTTCAAAAGGGTACCATCAAGAAAGTAAAACAAACAAACAAAAACCCCACACACAAAACTGAGAATATATTTGCAAATAACACACCTATTAAGGGACTTGTATCTAGAATATATAGAGCACACTTACAACTTAATAATAAAAAGAAAATGCAATTAAAATGATCTGAATAGACATTCCTTCAACAAGATATACCAATGGCCAATAAACACACTAAAAGATGTTCGACACCATTAGTCATCAGAGATGTGCCAGTCAAAATCACAATGGGACACCAATTCACAACCACTAGGATGACTAGAAAAAAATGTTAGATATAGCAGGTGTTAATGAAGAGCTAGAGAAATAGGAAACCTCATACTTTGTTGTCCAAGATGTAAAATGGTGCAGACACTTTGAAAAACAGTCTTGTAGTTCATCAAAAGTTAAGGTTTCCATATGGCCCAGCACTTCCACTTCCTCGGTAGATATCCAAGAAAAATGAAAACATGTATCCACACAAAACTTACATGCAAATGTTTATAAGACAAAGAACACACATTTATATCAACTGATGGATAAAGTATGGAGTATCCATACAATGGAATATATTCAGAAATAAAAAATAAAGTACTGATAAATGCCACAACATGTATGAACCATGAAAACATAATGCTAAATGAAAAAAACAGTCCCATGGGATCACATATTGTATGATTCCCTTTGTATGAAATGGTCAGGCAAATCTACAGAGTCAAAAATAGACCATTGGTTTTTTAGGGCTGGGAGAAATATGGGGCCAGGGCTGTGGAAGTAATGGCTAAAGAGTACAGAGTTTGTTTGGGGGATAACTAAAATGCTCTAAAATTTATTGTGGGGATGGTTGCACAATTCTGTGGATATACTAAACAACTCTGAATTGCACATTTCATTTTTTTTTTAGATTTTATTTATTTATTTGAGAGACAGAGAGCATCAGAGACACAGAGAGAGCATGAGAGAGAGAGGTTGAGAGTTGGGGGGAAGCAGCAGTTGGAGGAGGAGAAGCAAGTTCCCTGCTGAGCAGAGACCTCGATGCAAGACTCAGTCCCAGGATCCTGGGATCATGACCCCAGCCCAAAACAGACGCCTAACCAACTGAGCCACCCAGGCACCCCAAATTGCATACTTTGAATAAATATCTGGTATTGTATTATATCTCCATAAAACTCTTGGAAAACACAAACATAAAGTAGTAGTGTGGCAAACACCACAATTGAGGAAAGATGACTTGATGTTACCCCTCCCGCCCCAGTTCTGGATCTGGTCCCTGGTGCTCTAGAGTGACTAGTTCCAGCCGGGTCAGGATAGGGGTCTAGCTTCTTTAGTTCCAAACTGTGCCTATTCCCTGGAAAAGGGACAGTCCCAGACTCCCACCCCGGGCTTAGGCCCCCTCTGGAAAGATTAGGCATCCGACCTCTTACCTCCAGGGCTTGGTTCTGCTCTATTCCCCAGGCCTCCTGACTATAACCCTGACACCCACCTTCTTCCTCAGCGCAGGGGATGGTTGTGGTGCATTGATGATGACATTTGTCAAAATCCATAGAACTGTATAACACAAAGAGTGAACCTCAATGTAAACTATGGACTACAGCTAATAATAATGTATTATTATTAGTTCATTAATCGTAACAAATACACCACACTAATGCAAGATGTTAACAATAAGGAAAACTATAGAGGGGACAATGGGTATATGGAACTCTGTGTTCTATATGCTCAATTATTCTGAAAATCTAAACTGCACTAAGAACAACTTGACTTTTAATTTTTTCTTCCTAAACAACTACTTGAGAAGTCATCTTAAAGGTATTCTGACCGAGCCAGCCTCAAATGAGAGTACAATCCACAGTTGTCAATGAAATGAGAGAACATGACCAGAAAAAGACACAGACCTCCTCAGGATATTATCTGTCAAGGCAGATCAGGACCTGAAATGGAAGGAAAAACATTTGGAAGCAAAAAGATGAACCATTAGGATGAAGACCTGGAAACCTGCAAAAAAAAGGAGTCTTTTTTTTTTTTTTTAAGATTTTATTTATTTATTTGGCAGGCAGAGATCACCAGTAGGCAGAGAGGCAGGCAGAGAGATAGGAAAGCAGGTTCCCTGCTGAGCCCGATGTGGGGCTCCATCCCAGGACCGTGGGATCATGACCTGAGCCAAAGGCAGTGGCTTTAACCCACTGAGCCACCCAGGCACCCCCAAAAAAGAGTCTTTTTTAAGTCTTTAAGTCTTTAGTCTTAGGAAAGCTGGGAAGAAGCTTTTCATCCACTGGGAGCCAGATTACACGTCCCTGGACTGAAGTGCATAAGGCTGAATGAAACTTTGTCATATCGGGACTGAAGGTGCAGACCTGCCACAAAGCATACAGAAACAGCCATTAAACCAGAGCTTCTGGAAGTGAATCTCAAGCATCTGATGATCCAGACTGAGCATCTGTCTAGGAGGATTGCTCCCCACCCCCTGAGCATGGTTGAGGCTTCTCTGAGTCAAGGGGGCCTCCCTTTTCCCTCCCTCTCTGTCCCCCTTAACTGCCAAGCTCTCTCCTTTCTCCCCCTACATTCTCAAACCCAGTGTTTTCAGTGAATCCAAATGGGGATTTCACAGCAACATGCCCCCTTTCTGCCCCTCGTCCATAATACCCACGTGAACCCCCCATAAGCTGGCTTTCCGCTTAGAGGCAACTCTCTGCTCCTCATTTATTCTCCCTTTCATTGCATTTTTACTTCTGTACTCCTTTTTTTTTTCCCTCTTTCCAAGTCTCTCTAGGTATTTCTCTGTTCATTCATTTATTGATTTATTCAGTGATGTTGATTATGGCCCACTTTGTGCAAAGTTATATGCAAAATGGAGGCAGTGCCTGTGAGCCACACTTCTCCCCAAACTCCTCCCTGTCCCCTGTCCCAGCACTGCTACCTGGAGAGGCCTGTGGGTCCAGGGAAGCTCTGAGGATAGATGATCCTTATGGAGTACATCTGCTCCTGGTATGAGTTCCTAGACCTTCCATTTGTAGGATTTGCCGAATGAGATTTGAGAATTGATGGAGGGTTGACCAGGATAACCTGGCTGCCCCAGGGAGAAGCCCCCACCTAACAGCTGGGACCAAGGAAATGAATGACACTCCTGTCAGTTAAAAAAGTTGCTGACCCAGCTGTTCCATACTCTTTGCTTTGGGCCCTGGATCATTACCTTCTTTCCATACTCAGCTGACTGGTTCCTGTAAGGATGAGACAGATCCCTAAGCATAGCCAAGCTCTGGCTCCAAAAACAATTCCCAGAGACCACAGGCATGATGCCTAAGCCCAAAATCCCAAGACAAAGACAGAAAAATAGCTCAGTTTAGAGGACAGGGAATAGTCCAGAACTCCAAGACCCAAGGTCCTGGTGTGAAGTCTGAGGCCTTAGCCCAGGAGCAGATCTTGGGAAAAGGAGACAAGAATGAGAGAAAACCATCCAAAGTCTAAGTCCTGTAGCCCAGAGTAATCCCAGGAAAAATCTCAGAATTAGCTCAGCCCCGGGAAGCCAGAGGTCAGGAAATCGAACCAAGTCTCAACCAAGAAGGCTCAAGTCTCAAATTGAGCCCATGGGACTATTTACAGTCCTAACCCTGAGCCAGAAGAACTTCCTGGGGACGGAGCCAAGAGCCTGTAAACCTGGGCAGGCATAGGTGTTGTGTTCTTTCCTGACGCCCCACGTTGCTGTGTTCTTGTGTGGCACATGGGACAGTGGCACCACATGGAAACACAATTCTCCATAAAGAGCTTGCAAAGGACGCATTGCTGTCAAAGATCTTACTTCCCTCCCTGCCTTTAATCCCTGCTATGGAACACCTAGAGAGCACAGAGATTGAATTGATGACTTTGGGAGTAAGAATATGTATTTAGGGTCTAAGTCTGCTTCTGTATATCTGTGTAAGGCTAGAACTGTGGGGCCTCAGGGGTTACTGCTGTGTCTCATTTCCTGTTCTGTCCCAGGGCCGAGGGGATGGCTAGTGAGGGCAAAGAGTGGGGGCTCTGGTGTACAACTTCACTTCCCTTGGGCCATATCCCTATGCTTCTTTCCATTCTACTTCTCTTCGCTATAGAAACATAAGACCCTTTCCTGCAGAGCTATGACTGGCCCTCTTCAGTTTTAGCTCTCTTCCGCCTGGCTCCCCACTCCTCCCTTTGGCTGTACTGACTCCATGGGGCCTGGAGAGAGGTGACCAAGCCCTGCTGTGGACAACAGTCTTCCTTGAACCCAGAAGCCTTTTCCTCATACCTCTTTAAAAGTCCAATGCATGGCCTGAGATCTGCTAGGGAGACCTTCATGTCCAAGTCCAGAGGAGCCTCAGTCCTGCAGAGTGTGGCTGTGGTCAAGGTGGAAAGCAGCCCCAGCAGGTGCAGACCCTGACCACTCAGTCCTCATAGTCCCCCAGACAGAATGTCCCCATCTTTGCTCTGACCCTCACTGGTCTGTGTGCCTAGTCAAGGTCTGAATGTCCCCAACACCAGGCCCCAAGTTTTGCATCAGGCTGTCTCCCCACTGGCCTCTGAAACTACCAAGTCCTCCCCTTGCTCCTGCCTGGGCTCCTGCTTTCCCTTCAAAGGGAAAACTTTTGCAAACTCAAAACTCACTGTTCCCTCTGCAAAACTCAGTGTTCCCTCTCCCATATCCATGTACTGTTTCTGCCATGCCTTGTCCTGGGGCAAGGCATTAACCTCTCTGAACCTCACTTTTCCATAGGACAAATGGAGTGATTGCAGTATTTGCTGCTCAATTTCCTCTATTATGAAAAATTGAGCTGTTCATTCTTTTAGGAGAGTATGTGAGAGGAAATAAGAAATTTCTGTTCCATTGCTCAAGGACCGAATGATGAGGGCAGGGAAAAGATAAGGATCAGATTCAGCTATGAGCGACATCAGAAGCTGGAAGTAGTGACAAGAAGCCAAAAGACGACAGGCAGATGGAGGCAGGAAACACATATATCACTGTGAGTCCTTCAGAGTTGTGCAGGCTGATTTCTGTCACCTGGGAGTGGTTTCTGAGGAGCTGCAACATGGACATCTAAAGATAACCTCCTGGGCAGTCAGCAGTCATTTGATCAGGGTTTCTCAGGTCAGGAAGGAAGACAAAGGAAAATCAGATGCCAGAAGAAAAATGAAACAAAAGTAACCACAGAAGTTTAAAGAAAAAACCGTGACCCAAGAACTCAATAGCTACATATGTTATGTTGCTACACTGTGGTTACTTTTAAGACAATAAGAATCCATTTTTATGTATAAAAAGGGATATAAATATTCTACCAGTATGCTCCCTTCAAAAAGTTATACTAACCGAGAAATAAATCAAAATAAAAGGACAAGTAGGTGAGAGTTCTTGGCATAAAAGAACTAGAATGTACATGGAAAACAGGAAAACATAAATTTAAGGGTAAAAGTAGCTATAACTATGGGTAGAAAAAGAATGTCTTTGCCAAAAATCATTTATGAGTAGAACGAACCAAAGCAGAACATTACCAAAAGCATATAAATTAACAATAATAAACTGGGTCTGAAGTCACCAAGGCACTAAGAGGAAGTTAAGATAGTTTGAAGAAAGAATGAAAAATAGAAACCCATGAAAATAAATGGGCCAAAATACAAAGAAGGGAGACAGAAGAAAATATATAGTGACTTTAAAAAAGTAAAGAAGGAACTTCTAGGATAAAAATAGGGCCAAAAGCCCCACATTTGATCTCCTTCATCAACCAAATCTAAATGTTCCAACAATAAGCAATTTTTGGAAATCAGAGGGCCCTCTTAATATACTTAAAACTTCGAAAAGTAAGCAAACATGAAAATATACTCCCAAAGTACAATTTAAACAAAAATGTAGGTTAGGGATTCCTGGATGGCTTAGTTGATTGAGCGTCCGACTCTTGGTTTCCAGCTTGGGTCACCTTGGATCTCAAGGTGGCGAGATCAAGCTACATGTTGGGCTCTGAGCTCATTGCAGAGTCAGCTTCAGTTTCTCCCTCCTGTTCTCACACACACTCTTTCTCTCAAACAAAAAAAATAAATAAAATCTTTAAAAATAAATAAATAAAAATACAGGTTAGCAAACAAGGAAAATAACAAATATTCCACCTGCCCATAGAATATGCTAATTACATAGCATTCGTCACACTTTTCATTCACTGAATCTTCACAGCAACCCCATGAAGTAAGCATTTTGCTTTCCTCGTGGCACATGTGAGAAAACTGGGCATAAGAGAATCAAGTTACTTGTGCAAAGCCATGCAATTAGTGAATGTTAGTCCTAGTGTGTGAACTCTAATGGTTTGCTTCTGGAGACAGCTGGGACCACTGTTCCTTGTTTTTACAGTAGACTTTAAAAAAGATTTTTACTGTATTATAATATACACGCAGAAGGTGCATGTAGCATAAGTGTGCAACTTTAGTGAATTTTCACAGTGCTCACCTAACCACTACCCTGCAAACCCTTTCCCACCTAAGGGTAGCTAATCACTAGCCTGACTTCTAACATCATAAATTCCTTTTGCCTATTTTCATATTTTCTACACATGGAATCACTCGGTCTATACTTTTTTATGTATGTCATCTTTCACTCAGTTTGATCTTTGTGCGATGCACCCGTGTTTTTGTGGATGGTGTGGATCATTCATTTGCATTGCTGTATAGTTTTCCATGGTGTGCCCAGCAAACTCTACGTATGTACTCTATTGTTGGTGAGCATTTGGCTGGCTTTCAGTTTAGGACTCTTACAAATAGTGCTTCTGGGAACATTCTAGTATAGATAGTTCTTGTGGAATGCTTGTTTTGAAAACAAAAATTTGTTTTAACATAATGGGACAATTTATTCTTTTTAAAGAGTATTTATTTATTTGAGAACAAGAAAGCCAGAGACAGAGCAAGAGCAGAGGGAGAGGGAGAAACAGACTCCCTGCTGAGCAGGGAACCCAACATGGGACTCAATCCCAGGACCCTGAGATCATGACCTGAGTTAAAGACAGACAACTAAACTTATGGAGCCACTCAGGCACCCCTAACATAACTGAACAATTTAAATAAGTTTTGTTTATAATGTATAATGTAAATTTCATGTTTGCTTATGTGCAATTTGCCCTTGAGAAAATGCAAAATTGCATCCAGCTAAACTGATATATATATGTAGATATACATAAAACACACACCTATGCACACTCAAACACCTACCAGTGTCCTTAGTTCACCATGTGTGTTACTCTACAAGGTTGTATTTTGTTGTTATATTTTCATCTGTGAACTTTCTACATTAAAAACACACACAATGAACATCTCAAACATGTCTAGACATTCTGCCTCAAGTGTCCAGTGGAAAAATTTAATACTGCAGAGAAGCTCAAAATAATAAGGCATTATGAGCAACAGTCATAAAGGAATCCATATTTGAACCATCAGAGCCAGCATCGTGAAAATAAAGTCTTTTATCGTTCAGAAAGACTAAAACAACTTCAAATACTGTGAAGTCAATATGAACAAGGCCTGAAGAAATGAAAGAGGTGGAAATATTGTTGAGCATGTGGATTGAAAATCAAACAGTGAAAAAATATCAGAAACAACCTTTCTCACAATCAAAGGGAAGAACCATCTACACACGAAGGCCTTAAACAGAAACTGCCAAATCCTCCTGACGTGGTTCCTTTTAGTTCTTAGTAGCACCACTTTGGTGGTTTCAAACATGCTGCAATTTCCAAAGCCTTCACTTTTCAGTCAAAGCCAAGAGACGAATGAGAACGCCACCAGTATTTCCAACGGCAATACAGAAGTTCAAGTAATTGACAAAGAAGGCTATATATGGAACTTGTGTGTGTGTGTGTATATATATATATATATATATATATATATATATATATATATATATACAGGTATCTATTAGGAACACATGCTTCAAGGGGCCTACTCCTCAAAGACAGAAAAACGTGACCCAGGACTAATAGCTAGTGAAAGATTTTTATAACTTTTTTATAACTTTGTATAGCAAATGCTTATAACTTTCCTATAGAGTGGATTGAATGACGCCCCCCCCCACAAATGGACATATCTACATCCTGAAGCCCAAAAACCTGTGAATGTGATGTTATTTGGAAATGTTATTTGCAGATGGAATTGAGTTAAGGATCTAGATGAGAGGATTCTGGATCATATGTATGGGCCCTAAGTCCAATGGTAAGGGACAGATGAGAAGACAACAGAAAGAAAAGGCCATATGAGCATAAATGCAGAGACTGGGGTGAGGTGACCACAAACCATGGAATACCCAGACCCAGAGTTGGGAAAGACCAAAAAGGACTCCCTGCCACAGTTTTCAGAGAGGCTGCAGCCCTGCAGACACTTCCATTTTGGACTTCTTGTGACCACAAGTACGAGAGAATAAATTTCTTCTATATTAAGCCACCAAATATGTGCTAATTTCTTGTGACAGTGCAGGAAAGTAATATACCACCCTCCACCATTTCGCTATCATTCCCAAGCTGCAACCCTTGATGTTAACTTATGAAAGGAAACTTCAGGTCTTTTTCAAGGTTAAATGCCATATTTGTTACAGTGTTTATGTATTTCCTGTTTACCATGTATAAAATCACACCACCATTTACATCAGGTTCTTATGTTTTTTATGTGTCACTGATGAAGTTTTTGAGTATTCTGGCTCAAACTCCATTTTTTGCCCATAATCCTCATGATTTTTATTGTGAGATTTTGCATATCATAGTGATTTTTTAAAACTCACATGGACGGGGGCACCTGGGTGGCTCAGTGGGTTAAAGCCTCTGCCTTCAGCTCAGGTCATGATCCCGGCGTCCTGGGATCGAGCCCCGCATCGGGCTCTCTGCTCAGCAGGGAGCCTGCTTCCTCCTCTCTCTCTGCCTGCCTCTCTGCCTACTTGTGGTCTCTGTCTGTCAAATGAATAATAAAAAAAAAAAAAACCTCACATGGACGTTATAGTAGAACTGACTGTACATGTTTTAGATGAATATGTGTGCACATTTCTGCTGGCTATATACCTGGGAGTAGAATGTCTAGGCTGTAGACAGACATCTTCAGCTGTAGTTGATAACTGTAATTTTCCAAAATAAATATGTTCCCATTAGTAATGAACAAAGTTCTAGTTTTTCCACATGATGGCCAACACTTAGCATTTTGGGTGGTTTCCATTTTAGCCATTAAGATGAGTATTAGTCTGTCTGATGTTATGGTTCTAACTTATATGTCCTTGATAACTAATGAAGTTGAACTTTTTCTCATTTGCTTATGAGCCACTTGGATCTTCTCTTCAGTGAAGTGCCTGTTCAAGTCTTTTGCCCATTTTTTTATCAACTTATAATAAAACTTATATTTCTTCCTGGAGTCAGATGTTCTTTATAAGGCATGAATATCTTCTACCATTCTGTTGGATGCCTTTCCATTCACTTGCTGATGTGTTCTGATGAACAGAGCTCTTTTATTTTAAGTATAGTCCCAATTCATTTATTTTTACGACTAGAGCTTTTGGTGTCCTAGTTAAGAACTTTTTGACAATTTTATGATCATGATACAAGGTTGTCTTGCATTTATTTCCAAAAATCTTTATTATTTTACCCTTTACATTTAGTGTGCAAAGGACCTGCAATGGATCTATGTATATGTGAAGTAGGGATTAAAATACACTTTTTTCCAGTGTGGATAACAATTGACTCAGTAATATTTATTGAGAAGATCATCATTTCCTCCATTCCATTGTAGGGCAGATCTGTTTCTGGATTCTTCATTCTATTGCATGGTCAATTAGTGTGCCAATACCACACTTTACATAATTTCTATAGCTTTATAATATGTGTAGATACCTACACACAAGACCTCCAGCTTTGTTGTTCTTCAAGACTATTTTGGTTATTAACCCTATACAGTACTCTATGAATTTTTAAATCACCTGTCAATTTCTGGGGGAAAAGAACCAATGATATTTTTATTTAGATAGCATTTAATCTATAGATTAATTTGAGAAACACAGATGTCTTTATAATATTGCATCTACTGAACCAATAAATACGCTCTTCCATTTATTATGATCTTTGATAAACCTCAATAATGTAGAGGTTTCACTGGAAGAGAATTTCATATATCTTATTAGATTTAATCCTAGATTTTTTAAAAAGAAGATTTTATTTATTTATTTGACAGACAGAGATCACAAGTAGGCAGATAGGCAGGGGTGGGGGGAGCAGGCTTCCCGCTGAGCAGAGAGCCTGATGTGGGGCTCTATCCCAGGACCCTGGGATCATGACCTTGAGCTGAAGGCAGAGGCTTTAACCCACTGAGCCACCCAGGCACCCTAAATTTTTTTTTTATACTATTGTAAATGAGATTTTTATTTCATCTTTGCCCTTTACTACTGTATAATTATACAATTGATTTTTAATACCTATCTTAAATCAAATTACTAAATTCATAAATTATTTTTAATATTTCATCTGTTTTACTAATAGCTTGTTTTCTGCATTTTCTTTTTTTTTAGGTACACAATCATGACATGTGCAACTAAATTTTTTTTTCCTTTTTGATGACTATGCTTTCAATTCTGGTCTGTTTCTTGCCTTATTGCACTGAATGGGTCACCCACAGTGATAGCAGGCATCTGTGGTAGAATAATGGCCCCAGAGATGCCCATGCCCTAGTCCTCAGAAGATGCCAATACATCTCCTTCATAGCAGAAGAAACTTTGCAGATATGATTAAGGATGCATACCTTGACATGTGGAGATTATCCTATCTTACCTAGGTGGTTACAATTTAATCATATGTGCCCTTGAAAGCAGAGAAACTTTCCCAGCTATGCTCAGAGACAGAGATGTGATGAAGTTGCTGGAAAAAATGAGATTTATAGCCAAGAACCATGGGTGGCATCTAGATGTTTTAAAAAGGTAAGAAAATAGATTGTCCTCTAGAAGGAACACAGCACTACCTCGCCATCCTCTTTGGATATACTTTCCTTTTGAGAAACAACTTTGGCTTGCTACTGGGTCTCAGTAAGAGACTGAATACCTCACCATAAGACACCAAGTTACCACACAACCTGAGCTGTCCATCATGGGCAGGGTGTCAATTGACCTGCCAAACCACAAAGCTGGGCATGCACAGTAGCACTCTACTATCAAATGGTAGGAATATACATGAGATTGGGTTTTAGCAAGCCCTTCAGACACAAGTAAGTTTCAAGAGGAAGTAGCCCAAAGGCTAATGGACACTACTTCTACTACATGAGTTTATCTCTCCCAGCTGTGGCCTTCATGTGCAGTTCAATTAATGGAGGAAGAGAAACTCAGGCACGATTTATAGATAATTCTTCATGATATGAAGGCACACCCAAAAGTAGACAGTGAAAGTTTTATAGTCCCTTTCTGATACATGGCCGAAAAAGGCAGTGGTGAAAGGAAATCCTAGCAGAAATATGAGTCTATATCAACTCATGAGTTGTGCCCAATGGTTTGCTTGGATGATGAGGCACTTACAAGGAACATGTTTGGGAAATTGGGTGATATAGAGGTCTGTGGAAGAGGAACATGGATAGACCTCTCTGAATGGAGAAATAATGTGAAGATAATTGTGCCTCATGTGAACGTTTACAAAAGAGCAACCCAGCATAGGGGGATTTTAATAATCAAACATATAAGATGACCCCTTCCACGGATAATAGTTGACCTCTTTCCATGACTAATTCTATCATTGCCCAATGAGTTTGGAAAGAAAGTTACCATGATGGCAGAAATAACAGTTGTGCATGGCCTCAACAAGATGGGCTTCCACTGACAAAGACCAACCTGATTTCAATCACTGTTGAATTCCCAGGCTACCAACAGCAAAGACCAATACTGAGTACAAGATATGACATCACTTCCCAGTGTGATATGCTAGCTACCTGGTGAGATGACTATTTTATTGAACTGCTTCCATCATGGAAGGGGCAGAACTTAGCCATTACTGGAAAAGACACTTACTCTGGATATGGATCTGCCTTCCTTGATGCAATACTTCTGCCCAAACTACCTTCTGCAGACTTACAGAATGCCTCGTCTACTCTCACAGTATCACACAGTATTGGTTTTGACCAAAAAACTCACTTCGCAGCAAACAAAATACAGCAGTGGGCCCATGATCATGGAATTCGCTGATCTAACAGAGTTCCCCCACCATTCCAAAGTAACCAGCTTGATAGAAAGATGAAATGGCCTTTTGAAGACTCATTTATAGCACCAGCTATGTGTCAGCATCTTACAGGAGTGGAGCAAAGGAGGTTGTACTTATTTCAAATCAGCATCTAATATATGGCGCTTTTCTACCATAACCAAGATTTCATGGATCCAGGAATCAAGGGGTAGAAATGGCAATGCTACCACTCATTATGCCCCTAGTGAGTAGTCTTACTACATAGCTCAACATAGAGTCAATTTCAATAAGTGTTCCATGTGTACTTGAAAACAAGATGCATTTTCTCATTGGTGGGTACAACTTTTCTACATATGTTTATTAGTTCAAATACACTCATGTATCCTTCCCTTGGTATTCCTCTTGCTTTGAATTCTAGGTATTCTTGAATCTGTAGCAAGATTTTCTTTTACATTTTTAGAAAATGCCCAGTAATTATTCTTTAACTAGTCCTTCTGTTTTTTCTTTCTTTCCTTCACCTTTGGAACCCTGCTTACACTTGTATTAGGCTTTTTCACCACATGCCATATATATCTTACACTCTTATTTTCTATCCTTTCTGCTGTCTGTGTCTCAGCCAGGATATTCTCCACTGACCAGTTTCCTGTTCTTCTTTTCTGCCACATACAATCTACTATTAAAGTCATCTATTGAATTTTTAATGTTATTTCACTTTTTGATAATTAAATTTTCACTTCTTCAATGACATTCTCCAATTTATTTTCTTTAAACTATTGGTCACGGCTATTTTAAAGTCCATTTGTGATAATTCCACTATCTAGACCATCTATGGTTCTTTCTGTTTCTTCTTCCCCCTTGGTCCTAATTATTGGAATGCTTGGTAATTTTTTATTGATTATTGGACATTTTATATGATAGACTATAGAAGCTCCAGAAGGTATTATCTTCCTCTAGTTTCACTTGCCTGAAGGCAAGTCACCTTCATCTAATCAGGGACTGAGCTGACTTCACATATGGTTTTTATGGTTTCATTTTTCTGTTCCACCTCTATCCCTTTGAGAGGTTTTAAAAAGCCCCTCCTTTCAGTGGACTCTGAAGCAGAGTTTCTGTCTTCTTGCCACCTAGAAATGGTAAGACATGTCACTCCAATTTTCATGAGCTTTCTGCTTACCACCTCAAATTCCTGCCTTGTGTACTTCAAGAATTTGGCAAACGCCTCAAGAACAGAGCTGATCACATGTTGGTCTTACTTTTCTACAACTCCCTTTTCACCAGGATCTTTCCCCCTACTCCCGCTCCCATCTATGACTTGGCTGTCTTGGTATCACTATTCTTCCATTTTGGCCACTTTCCCCCTTTGAGATTGCCAGAGTTTCCACTGACTTCTCTCCCTCCTGGCTGCAAGCTTCTTCCTGCTGTGTACCTGAATTCTCTACCATTTGCTCAGTACCCAGAATAAGCAAACATTCTGAGGGAAAAAGCAACTACAAATGTTGTCTTCTTCCTCCAGAGTTGTTTCCTCTCTGAGATCCCGTGCCCTAAATCCTGGCTGCTTTGGTGGCTCTCTGATGCCTTTAAGCATGTGCAGTTTCACCCAGATTTCTAACCATGCTCATTAGGAGTGTTTGCCTTCTGCAAGCTATTCCATCATAGCTCCAGAGTCTTATTTTAAAGTAATTTTTCAAATCCTCTATGGGGATGAATCATCATATGAATACCTGTCTGCCAATTGCGTTTTTCACTTGCAAATATGTCTAACATTAACTTTCATACCAGATCAAACGGATCTCCCAATTTTGTTTGACAGCTACACAAGATAACATGTTATAGATAGACTATAATTTGTTTACTTAATACCTTATCAATGTCTTTTTTGAAACCATTTGAAACATTTAACTACTGAAGTTTTCATCATGGAAAATGGAACTAGTATGATGAAAATAGTACTGACTAAGATTTTTTACTTGATCCAGATTTAGTCAGGCCTAAACTAGTAAAATCTATTTATATCTGATCATCTTTGGCATCTAATTAGCTTCCTTATCCTGTACCATCTCCCAGGTGATGTTTGATCCCCCTAGCCTGTCTTCAGCAAGAATCCTGTTAGGTTGGCTGAGCCAGAATACCCCTTACCCTTGATATTTCCTCTAAGTAATTTTCCACTCACAGATCCCCACCCTGCTCTGTGGCTGTAAATTCTCATTTGTCCCACCACCATAACTGTCCCTATATCTGTGGTGATGGTCCTGAATAAAGTCTGCCTCACCATCTCTAACACTGCCATGGAATATTTTTCTTAATAACACTCACATATTCACCACCTAGATTTAAGAATATGAACATTTCCTCATATTTTCCTCCTTCCTAATTTCTCCTGATTGCATCTCTTAAGACTGGTATCCTTCCTTCATTACCCAATATGCTAGACAGAATGTTGTGTCTATTGAGTTCCTAATACAAATAATATTTTAAACAATATCTGTGTATATTCTGGCTAACCTATGCCTGTGTATTCACATGACATATTTTAAGCAATGGGACTGCTGGTTCAAAGTGTAGCTGCATTTAAAATTTTGATAACAACTGGCAGATTGTTCTCCACTTAAGTTGTACCAATTTGCACTCCCAGCAAACAGTGTATGGGAGCTCCTTTGAAGGAGAGAGCTTTTGATGTTTCCCTTTGGGTGTCTCATCTGTTGATCTTGGCATCCTGTGATAGACAGAGTGTGTCAATTAGCACTTGAAAGTCACCATCTGTATGAAGGCACTCAGGGGTTCTTAAGCCCAGGGATACTTTTCAGAACCTTAAGTGTCCTCTAAAAGAAGGCAACCTCCAAGAAGACGTAAATTCTAAAATTTCAATTCTGATTAACTAAGTATACCTAAACCATAAAAGGACCTAGCAAATTTTCCTAGATAAAAGAAAACTCCATTTCACAGAAGAACCATCAAAGGGAAAACAAAAGGAAAGAGGAGCCAAACTGGGGTGAGTTTCTTAAGGAGCTCATTTTAGTGCATTTTCAAATCCCCTTTCTGTTCTCCTTATCATAAAGAACCAAACTTATAAGAAAAAAAAATGATAGCCATAAAAATATTTATTTTAGATAAAAGCAATGATTATAAAGCTTATTTCACTTAATCCAGAAAAAATTAATTGATCTCCTCTTAGGTTAAACAAATTGTTATAGAAACTGCCGAGCCTAGTAACAAAAATGAAACATAACAGTTTGATGAGGTAGTTCAAAGTCATCTAAGTTTTGCAGAAGGATGACAGGGAATTGGTAGAGTAGGCATACCTTCTAAATGTGACTAGTTGTGCAATGAGTAATTAACTGCAGCAGGATCCTTGCTTTATTTTCTAATTTATGAAATATTTTCAACCATCATTGAACATGATGCTCATATGTAAGTTTATAATAAGATCAACAAAAAATTGTGAAAAGATTTGCATATTTGTTTCTAATTTGATCCATAGGTTTTACAAAAAGATAAGCAAACGAAGGATCAGGAAAAAAAAAATTTAAATAAACTAATATCACCAAGCTAGGAATTTTTGAAGACAAAATTTTCCCCAAAATATGTCATTTTTAAATTTAAATATTAATGAAACATTAGAGAAGATACAGAAAATTGTAAAGACTTCAGTCAATTTTCTGTTTAAGAAATATTAATATTTTTCCATATTTTTATGCAAATATCTATAATTGCTTTGTGTCAAAACAGTATTTATTTTATTTTAAAAAATTTGTAGAAAGAAGAGCAGAGAATAAAACTTCCAAGAATGCCTCCCAGAAACAATCAGTGTTTACATGTTGGCATAGAGCTTTCCAGAACTGCATGTGCATTGTATACATGAACAGCACGGAGAATAAATATTTACTGTTGTAGTCTACTATTTGCACTTAGGAATATACTGAAAGTGGTTTTCCATATCAATAAATATTTCCTGTTCATATTTACAATGACAGTGCTTTTATCATTATAAAAATAACAAAGGACTTGACATTCAAGCAGTTTTTTTTTTTTAAGATTTTATTTATTTATTTGACAGAGAGAGATCACAAGTAGACAGAGAGGCAGGCAGAGAGAGAGAGAGAAGCAGGCTCCCTGCTGAGCAGAGAGACCGATGCGGGACTCGATCCCAGGACCCTGAGATCATGACCCGAGCCGAAGGCAGCGGCCCAACCCACTGAGCCACCCAGGTGCCCGAAATTCAAGCAGTTTAAAGGATCTTTTGCCTCCCATCTCCATCAATAACTTCCATCAACAATTATATATATTCTCATATATAACACATTTCCTTACTTTCTCATATAAATGCAAACTTAGGACATGCACTGTTCTGCACTTTCCTTTGTCCACTTAATAACATATTGAAACCTTTCATCTCACTGCATATATAGAATATGACATTGGAGGAATAGATCACAATTCATTTAACTGATGTTCCACAGATTAAAAATTAATGTCTCAGGGGTTGTTTTTGGTATTACAGGTAATGTTGCCATAAATACAACTATTAGTATCTGTAGTACTGATATTATTAATGTTTAATGTTGTTATCACTATTATTATTACTATGTACCAGGTGTTGTTCTAAGTAATTTGTATATAAAGCTCATTTAGTCCACACACCAACTTTATGAGGTAGTTTCTATTGTTAGAATCTTCTACAAATGAGAAAAGTGTGCATGTAGAAGTTAAATGAATTTTCCAAGTAACATAGATGGTAGATATGTATATATTTCCACGTACATGTTAGTAAATATACAAGATAATTTCCAACATGTCTGAGTCAAAGAAATTCATCTTAAGTTTTGATTGAAATGGCCAAACTGCACTTTAAATAAGCCTATCTCAATTATATATTCCCTTCAACAGTATATGAAATTTCTAGAATCCTTCTACTCACCAGCGGTGAGCATGTGAAACTGTTAAGCTGGGCCAATTTAATAGATATTAATTGCTGTGAATCATAAATTTAGGCAACTTTTCATATAATTATTAGATATTTGTGATCCTTTTCCTGGGTACTGTCTGTACTGTAAATGTTCTTGCTATTGGATTATCAATTTGTAAGGTTTCCTGATGTGCCAAAGCAATAATCCTCTGTCATGTATTTTGCAAATATTTTTTCCCAGTTTTGCTTTTTAATTTTGTTTACAAAGTTTCTGTAGCTGCATTTTCAAGATACTGGGTTTAATTTCTATGTAGACCTCCCAGGCTGACAAAAACATGCCCTTTGGTTTTTTGCCTCCTTTCTTTATGTCTGTCTTCATATCTAACTCTCTTTGTGTCTCTTTTTCTGTCCTTGCCTCTTGCCTCTTTTCTTCCTCCCTTCCTCCTTTCCTTTCTCCCTCCCTACCTTACTTCATTCCTTTACTTATTGTTGTTCTATTTTGATCTCTGATGCAGATAGTTGAGTTAATCAAACTCCTTAGGTTAAGGCACACTGTTATCAGCTTTCCATATTAGACCCCTATGGTTGAATTTTATTATATTCTTCTTCATCTCTGTCTCCTCTACTCTTCCCTCCCCTGTTGGATGCTGCTCAAAGATGTTTCATGCATGTCTTTGGTCCTCATTTGGAGGGAAATTTGGGCATTTACATTTATCTATTCCTTTAACTGTAATCTCTCTCTAAAAATGCATATGCACTTATGTTGTTATTTTAAATATTTTAATTTACATAAATAACATTGTGCTATAGGTCTTTTTCTGTTTACTAATTGTTTCATACAACCTTGTGTGTTAAAATCTGTCCTTACGGCTTTCTGTCCATGCACCGCTTTTACTTATCTATTGCCACAGAGTCCATCTCAAACTACATCATGATCAAGGCTCTTACCTTATCTGTCTACCCACCGGAATGGAAGGGATCCTGCTCATATGGAATACATGTACTTAATTTCTCTACGTGTTGCCAGATTGCCCCTCAGAAACAAGACATCATTTTAGTCTTTGAAGTACATTAATGTTTTCTTTTCTCTATATCTTGGCTGATGCCAGGAATTATCCAACCTTACCATCTTTGTCAATCTTGGGTAAAAAATGAGATCTACTTTTTGAACTGCATTTCTCTGATGATAAGGAAGATTGAGTATCTCCTTCACTTTTGTGATCTGGGTAACTTCCCCTTTCTCATGTCTAGTACTTATATTAGTAGGCAGGTCATACTGAAAAGACAAGTGACTTATACTGAACAGTTTCTAAAACCCTGTCTCAGAATGAGCTACTGAATTCAAGTTACAGTTTCTCAACTGCACTGTCAACTCACTGTTAGTCCTGCTAGCGAGCAGCGACTTCCTGGTGAGGCTGACATTCAGCAGATGCCCTAGTCTGGCTATTTGGGTTTTTCACACTGCCTGGCATTCTAATTGCTCAGACATTATTTCTGATTGGGTGATGTCTATGTCAAAAAAGCGATCAATTATTTTTAATATTATCCTTGCTCATAGTACCTAAGATTAAACCAAACTCTCCTAATCCCTCCTTTCCATCCCCTCTAAAACACTTTAAGAGTACTATAGTAAAATTACCTAAAATGAACATTTGGCAACTTTACCTAGAAACTTGGTATCCAGCAAGACAGAGAAATGGGTTTTGTGGGGATATGGATCTGAAAGCTGCAAAAATAATTACTCCTAAAATCAATGGGAGGCAAAATGCTTCCAACATTTGGAAAGCGGTATGAAAATTCAAGAGAAGATTTCTTTGATCCAGCCATTACACTCCTAATTTGCTACACAATACAATTCAAAAGAAGAAAATTGTGCCTTCCCTTAAGATATTCACTTCACTTTTGTCTAAGGGGTAAGGAGAGGGAGAATTGCATTAAAAAGGAAAGTTAATTTGATAATACTTGAAACCACATGCATCTGGATAAAGCCTAAATATGGAAGCATTAGTTTTATTTTCATTTTTAATTTCTTTTACTATTTTTGTTATTTAGTAGCAAATAAAGTCTCCCAAAAATTCAGTCGCTAAAAAGACATGTTGACTTCTTAAGCTCTAATACAGTTAAAATGTCTTAGTACCATTAGACAAGTTCTAAGAGATACAAAGATGGAGAGAACTGGGTGGAAGCAAAGGATGAGGGAGATTGGTAGAGATCAGGGCATCTAGCAACATCTGCAAATTCAGGTTTTTGAAAGGGCCGTTTTGAGTTTATATATTAAATGGGTTTTCAACAGCAACTAATCTAAAATGAGCTGTGTACTGGGCACTGGCTATTAGGAATCAGCACAGTGTCAAGAAATGCTATCTGCATCCATAATTGTAGGACTCAAATTAAAATATCGACCCAACTTTACTCCCTCCACATCTTGCTTGTTAAACCTTATTTTTTTTCTCAGATTGCTGAGCTGTGATAAAGGGGAAGCTCTTCAGTGGAGGAGGCGAAGATTTGCTTTTGGCCCATGTGACTCCAATTCATCTCTTCTGAATGAGTTTTCCGTTTGTGTGAGAATATATCCCTGCCTTTATATAAAGCCACGTCTTAATGATGGAAGGTGATGGATCAGCCCTATTGAGACTCCATTATTGGAAAGGTATGCTTACCTAGTCCATTTAAAAAGGAATCCCTGAATGTTGGCTAAAAATGCTCATGGGTTCATATATTTCAAGTATATTTTCTCCTTGAAGCGAATAATATAACTGTCGTGCTATGAAGATGGAAAAGTTATTATCTATGTGCTGATGACTCCTGAATTCTAATCCCCAGGCTAAAACCTCTATCTCTGGAGCTCAACTCATATAAATCAACGTAACAATTGGCACTTCTATCTGAGTGTCCTAAAGACACCTCAAACTAATTGCATTCTGTACTGAATGCATAACCTGCCCATGCAAACCTACTATTTTTTCAGAATTTCTATCCCACTAGCTGAGACCACCATTTACCCAACTTCTCAAGCCAAGGTCATCCTTGGTTTCTCCTCCCTCACTTCCTACAGTCAAACACTCACCCTATCCTATTGATTATGTAACTTATGTATCAGTTAAATCCATCCATTTTCAACATCCCTTATCACAGGACTCACCATACTTTGTTACAACTGCATTTTTGTATACGAGGCCAATAGCAACCATTAACGCTCTTCATTTTCCTAGCATCTAGCCCAAAGTTTGGAGCATATTAAACATTACATAAACATTCTTAAATTACCAAAACTTTTAAGTGAGAAAATTTTAAAAAATAAACATGCATAGAAGGTAAAGCTCTGTAAGAGGTAATATGTTTTCAAAGACTGGAAATAGAGATGAACATAAACATTTATTCCATCTTAATATTTAAATGAAATACATGTTTAGCTCCTTCTTTGTGCTAAATCCTGTGCTGTGTACAGGTGTAAAATGATTCGTTTCATTATAACAACTTTGTAGGTTCTTTACATATAAAGTACCAAAGATTGGAAAAGATTACCTTATAAATAATGGTATGTCCAATATTATCATACTTATTTTTCACTAAACTCTTAGGAAATGAAGATGGATTTTTAAATATCATCATTTTTTTCAGATAAGGAATGAAAACTTAGAGGAGATGAAAATCGAATCCAGGTTTTTCTAATTTTTCATTCAAAGTCGTCTATAATGTATTATTAAATATGTAAAAAAGATTGTCAAAGGGCTAACTTTTAGCCAAAACTACTTAGAGCATGATGGAGAAAGACCATGTCTTCCTTCCTTCATTTTAAAGAGGAATTTGTGAGTCTTGACCACTAATGGATTTTCCAAGCAAATTATACCTCTAGATACTTTGATAAAATATATCCATTGAATTTGCCATATTGTAATAAAAATTGGGATTAGAATTAACCTCTTAGTTTGGGCTGGGGCTGATACTAAGTTAAAACAACAATTTAAATGCCCATACCTGAATTTTTGCATTATTCCACCTTGCACAAAATCAGGTGAAGGGATATTAATTGGAGGGGGGGATACTATACAAAGTGAAGGGTTTTATCACCATAACACAGGGATAATTGGGATCATGACCATTCTCCACTAGAAAGTTCTACTAGCAGGCTTCATCCAATCTATTGGAAATTTGGTGAACAACTACAGAGCAAAACCCAGAACATATTGTTCCTGATTGTGAGCTTTGAATAATAGACGGATCAACAATGCTGACACTTATTCCCATGGGTCAGTATAGCAAAGAGATTAAGCCCACAGCTCTAGAGACTGGCATGTTTGGTGTCCTAACTTTATAGTGAACGATTTTAGTATTCTTGAATTAAAGTTCAAGTTACATAAGTGAACAAAACCTCAGTTTTATATTTTATAGATTTTCTTTTTTTTAATTAAGCATACATTTTATGTTTTTAATTTTTTCACCTTTTTATTTTTTTATTAACATATAATGTATTATTTGTTTCAGGGGTACAGGTCTGTGAATCATCAGTCTTACACAATTCACAACACTCACCACAGCACATACCCTCCTCAATGTCCATCACCTATCCATGCCACTCCATCCTTCCCTCCCCCCTCCCCTCCAGAAACCCTCACTTTAAGAGTGTCTTATGGTTTTTCTCTCTCTCTGGTTTCATCCCATTTCATTTTTTCCTCTCTTCCCCTATGATCCTCTACCTTGTTTCTCAAATTCTTCATATCAGTGAGATCATATGATAACTGTCTTTCTCTGATTGACTTATTTCGCTTAGCATAAGACCCTCTAGTTCCATCCACATTGTTGGAAATGACACACCAGTCAGAATGGCTAAAATTTACAAGTCAGGAAATGACAGATGTTGGCAAGGATGTGAAGAAAGGGGAACTCTCCTACACTGTTGGTGGGAATGCAAGCTTGTGCAGCCACTCTGGAAAGCAGAGTGGAGGTTCCTCAAAAAGTTAAAGATAGAGCTACCCTACAACCCAGCATTTGCACTACTGGGTATTTACCCCAAAAAATATAAATGCAGTGATCCAAAGGAGTACATGCATCCTAATTTTTATAGCAGCAATTTCCTTAATAGCCAAACTATGGAAAGAGCCTAGATGTCCACTGGCAGATGAATGGATAAAAGGAAGATGTGGTCTATATAGGCAATGGAATATTATGCAGCCATCAAAAACATTTTATAAATTTTCTGTTATTTGATGTACTATTTGTCATGCAGCTGACAAAGCAGCTGGCATATAATAAGAGTAATAAACTTATTAACAGTTGTTAAGAACAGAATTATTGACCATCAAAGTGGGAGAGCCCTTACCAACCAGATGATCTGCTGCTGTTTTTTATAGTTAAGCAAACCAATAAGCGGAAAATGGAGGCAGTTTGACTGCGGTCAAAAGATAGGTTCCTTACACAGCAATAGGTCTCAAATTTTGGAGTGCCACAGAATCACCAGGAGAACTGACATAAACATTGATTGCTGGGCCTCATTATAACAGTTTCTTAGATCTAACTTAGACCCGAGGATTTTTGTACTTCTACTAAGTTCCCAGATAATACCAATGTTGTTGATTCATATACTGCACTCAGAACCCTTGCAATACCATCGTCTTTGCACTATAATGTACTATATGACTAAGTATCCCTATGGCATTCGGGATGGATTGGTGTCTGTCACCAGCCAGTGTAAGGTGTATGTTTCATGAGCCATAGTTGAAAAAGCACATTTACTACAGAAACTAGTTTTATTTTATACTAACACATTGCAATCATTAGCATAGGTATTAATACTAAGTCTGATGGCTTCCCTAAGGTCTTACAGATGGAAAGGGCCAAAGTGTGACTTCAAGACCAGCCCATCTAACACCATGGCCCATGCTCTTACACCTGATTTATATCTGGCAGTCTTTCTAATATTCCATACTGAAAAGCATTCTATTGCTACAAAGAGCGAAGGCAGCAAAGGTAATCTTTTCCACAAATGATGCTGTAACAACTGGACAGCCACATGCAAAAAAAAAAAAAAAAAAAAAAAAATCTGGAAACAAACCTTATACCCTTCAAAAAATTTAACTCAAAATGGATCATAGACCAAAATGTAAAATGCAAAACTATAGCACCTCTAGATCACATGAGAGAGAATCTGGATGACTTTGGCCATGGCAATGACTTTAGTGCAACATCAAAGGCATGATTCATGAAAGAAATATTGACAAACTAGACTTCATAAAAAATGAGAACTTTTGTTTTGTGAAAGACGATGTCAAAAGAATGAGAACACAAGCCACAAGACTAGGAGAAAACGTTGGGGTTCATGTAGAGCACGAAATCAGCCATAATACCTGGCTTGCCAGAATGTAACACAGAGGCTGCTAGGGGCAAAGGAAGGTTTCAGAGAAGGGCCTAGGCCTTTGGAATGCAGAGGCCCGTGTGATCACTCTGTGGCTGGAATGCTGTGGAGAGTTGCCTTTCCGAAGCCTTCTTAGCCAGAATAGCCATCTTGTGATCTAAGAGATGTCTGCATTGTCCCTAAGCTATGTTAAGTAGAACTTGCAGATTAGCATACCTTATCTTTCCTGTAAACAGATCTTCCTAGTTTCAGTAAGATTTCTTGTTACACTTCACGTATTTGAGAAATAGTGTTAAGGATTTGTGATTATCCTGAAGTACCAATAAAAGTGGGAGCAAAGCCTCTGAGCATAGATCCCCTTGCCTTCTCCCCTCTTTCACAGCCAAGTCCGGAGTAATCTTTCATCCTTCTGTACAGGGATTGCTGGCCATTCCCAGCGAGGTCATCCCGTTGGGCTATTGTCTCACTCAAACTGCCTCGTAAGGCAGGTAGGTACCAGGTCCTAAGCTCTGAAGATCAGGCCTGGGTTTGGGTTTTTAGTTCTTTTTGTCTTCTTTTCTTTTCTTTCTTTTCCCTCTTTTTTCCTCAACCGTAGTTTACCAGGACCACTATCAAAGTTTAAGCCATACTGTAGACATTCTGTAAATATTTATTAAATGCATTAATGAGGATTGATGTGAAAATTAAATGAAACAGTAAATGCAAAACACTTAGAAGAGGGTCTAGTTCTTACCAAGACCATCAGTGGATGCTACTCATCATTATTTTTATTGAAGGATAGAAATCCGTATTAAAGGATGAAAAGCTTCATGAGCTAAGACTGGAAATTGTATTAACACAGTTGTTTTCGGGGCCAGTAATATATTTAAAAAGCAGCATTTCCTTCTTTGAATGATGATTTGCGTGGCATATCAGTACTAATATAACAAAATCTGAACTCTCACCCGTGTTTAAGAATTATACACCCAATTTACTCTGCACAAATATGCTGAGTTCTAAGGAATACCCCCATGTTTTCATTGTTACTTGTTTCTTTGTTCAGCGAGAGAAAGGAATTACTTCACTGAAAGTTTCCTATACTTAGTCTTTTGTGCTTTCATCAGAAAAGATTTCATTACCAGTGATTTAGGAGTGAAGTTTAACTTACTCCCTCTCACCTATTTTTATTAAATCCCAAGGGTTTTCTGGTTTGGTCTGGGTTAAGAGTGTTTTAGGTTTCCTTTTTGTTTTCCATTTGCAAGTTAAGCTCTTAAAGTCTAGCATTAATTCCAGAATACACACATTAATTCTTACAAAGTGGAGGATTTCTTAGACAACTTGAGTTGCAAAGACAAAAGAAAGAACACCAAATTCAGGCAAGGATTTTTCATTGTGTTAAAAACCTCTACGTAATATTTAATGTGCTTTGTCTTCTTACTCGGTTTTATCAGCTCAAAAATCATGAGGGAAATCAAACCTTATCTTTTAATGGGTAAATGCCAAAGGAAGTCCTTTATCAGTTTGTCCTAAGGCTTTGGATATATTTTCTGGAAATAGGTAGAAAGCCAATTTAGCTACAGTTCATGAAAGAAATTTGGATTTCAGTGTCCATTGAGCCCATTATTTTGTGCTTTCTCCACTTCCAGGGAATTCATTTTTAACCATAGCCAGTAACCTGAGGTCTTAACTGCAAAATAAGCCAAGTGAGTTAATAACAAACCTTTGTTTCTTTGAAAATAAGCATTATTCATACTATGTTTATTCACTCACTTTGTTTTCAAAGTTTTGTTTTACTATTTTTATTCATTCACTATTTTGTTCATTCACTTTGTTCCTATTCAGGAACAAAATCTCTCTTCTGTGGTTTAGAATAGGGTCCAACGTAACTCCCTGTGATTCCCTGAGAAAGAAACAGCTGTGTCCAAACACTTCTCATGAAATGCCTCCTCTTTTCCATGAGGGCAACCCCGAATGAAAGACCGTCTTTAGAAACGGTTTACGGCGATTAAAGCATCTGACAAGACAGACTCTTCTCCACATAAACACCATGACAAGGAGCTCCTGGGACAGACTGAGAGAAAACCTCTAAAGGAGGCCTTGATGTCATGCATCCACCAGTTCCTTTCTTCTGCTCATTCATTTGTTCACCCTTCATTCATTCCTTGTTCATTTATTCAAAAAAGAATAAATTGTCTTTTGTTTAAAAGTTATTTGCCCGTGACACCCTTCTCCTGCAACAGGTATTTGAAATCTAAATTTTAGATTTTATTCTTAATTTTATTCAAACACAAACAGTACATACACATGAACATTACTTAATATTGTGCCAGTTTTTGGTAACTCCTTAAACTCCACACCTGCTCCTCCATCTTGGCCCAATAAAGCTGGGGCTAAAAGTACAAACCACATCCTTGCTTTGCCTCCTGGCCCTGCTAGGCTTTGCCAGTAGAGAGCAGTAGAGAGAGGCTCCCTGGCTGGAGGAGGAGAGGAGCTCTGCTTCTTCCCCTTTTGTATCTTCACTGCCTGCTGTTACAGTAAAGGACGTGGCGCCTTGCTTCTTTACCCTGGTAGCAGCAGTGGCAGCAGCTCAAATCAGTTTGCAATTTTTTCATCACCTGAAACACCAGCCTCATTGCTCCTGCAACCTTAGAGCCACAGCACCAACCAGCCAATGCTCCCTCCTCAGAGGTGTGAGTTTCAGCTCTTAGAGGGCTTCTCTGCTGAGTCACTTTTAATAACTCAGACGTCTTTCCCTTGTTCCCCAAACCCTAGGAGTGAGAATTGTTTTCTACAATTGCTACTACAAATTGATACTACAAGTGATACTTGAAAGTTGGTTTTTTACCTTTTCACTTTCCTAGTAAATACCATTGTATTTAGTCAACTGTTTTTGATACTATCTCTGTTCAAACAATTGGTGTGCTGTCTCCTGATTGTGCCCAGAATATTAGATAGTACATGTTTAAAACACAATATTAGGTATTTAAGAGAATGAATTAGATTCTTTTTTTTTTCTTTTCAGGTATGTGACATATACCATTGTATTTCGGATATTCAAGATAATGATTCAGTCTTCGTACTTATTGTAACATGACCAACATATTAAGTCTATGTAACATTCATCACCACACATAGTTACAATTTTTTTTTCTTAGCCACATTTTAAGATCTACTTTCTTGGCAGCTTTCAAATACACAATACAGTATTATTAACTAGAGCCACGATGTTGGACATTACATCCCCAGGTCTTAACTTACTCTGTAAATAGAAGTTTGTAATTTTTGACCCCTTTCAACCATATTTCCTGCCTCTGATCCCCCACCTCTGGCAGCCGCCATACAGAGAACCACTGTTCTCTGGAACTGTGTGAGCTTGGGTTTTTTGTTTTGTTTTTTGTTTTAGATTTTACACGTAAGTGAAATCATACGTTATTTATCTTTCTCTTTCTGACTTCAACTTCACTCAACATAATGCCTTCAAAGCCCATCTCACAAACAAGAGAAATTCCTACTTTTTTAAGGCTGAATAATCCTCCACTGTATGTGCGTGTCTATAAACCCCATTTTCATCAATGGACACTCTGTCACTTCCATGTTTTGGCTATTGTAAATAATGCTACAATGAGCATGGAGTGCAGATATCTATTCAAGTCAGTTATTTCGTTTTCTTTGGATAAATACCCAGCAGTAGAATTTCCAGATCATATGGTAAATCTATTTTTCATTTTTTTGAGGAACCTCGATTCCATTTTCCAAAGGGGGTGCACCAATTTATACTCCAAACACCTGTACACAAGGGCTCCCTTTTCTTCTACATCCTCACCAACACTTGTTATTTCTTGTCCTTTTGACAATAGCCACATTAATAGGTATAAGGGGATAGGACATTGTGGTTTTGTTGCATTGAATTAAGTTCTTATTTAAGAAAAATATATCTGAGCTATAAGACTTTAGCTATTCAAATATCAAAATAATATAAAGCCAAATAAACTTACAGAATCATGGTGCGTTTCAGGAGCTGTGGGAAGTTGGAAATATTAACACTGTGTGAGAGTCATGGACTCGTTTTGAAAATTTCTGAATTCACATTGGGCTGTGACTCCAAATTTCCGTGACAACACCGAGTTGACCAATGTCATATTTCAGAACCTGAGATGAGGGAAATTACTATAGGAATAACTTAGAGCACAAAATGGAAACAAGAAGGAAGAATATATACACTAAGTAGCCTATGTTTTAAATAAAATATGCCACTGTTTTATCAGTCATAAAAGCAATTTCTATAAACAGCAGAAAAACCAGAAAAGACACAAAGAACAACTCAAAACTTCCACAAGTCTACCACTCAGCAATTGAAGTAAACTTTTCAGCTTCAGGTTTTCAATTTTTGTAGACCATGATAATATACTTACTGTTTTGTAACTTTATTCTTTTCGTTAATAAGATATGATCATTTTACTATGAGCATAGTAAGTAATTTTAATGTGTTGATATTTTAAGCATTATTAATATACTTTCTCTCTTACCTTATCCATCTTCCTGCAGGGAGCTGAACATATGTTTCAGAAGAAATGAAAAGAGAAAGAACAAAGCAATAATCAGCTTCTGATAAGAAAACTAGGATTTTGCCACAAGAAAATTAGCTTGAGAGGCAAGCACTATTGAGATAGGATTTTCCAACTTCCTTTATCTTACCCATTTAAAATTGCAGAAACCATGCCTGAAGAATATATATGTATGGAGCCCTCCCAGTGTTTGGCAGAGATGTGGCTTCTACATATAACAGTAAATTCAAAATGCTTTTGTCTTCATTAGAGGAGGATATGACATAAGGGATGATGGGAAAGGAGAAAACAAGACAAAAGAGGGGGTTGAAACAAGCAGAAACAGGCACTAGTTTGATCTCAGGCATGGCCATGGCCTGGCACTGGAGAGCTCTGGCTTTTCCTGGGCCATCTTTAGCTTCCATGTGATACAGACTTAATTCCCAAATACCGCAAAACCTGCTATGGGGCCTGTGGAGGGGTATGCCAGAAAGGGAGTAGGGGGGTGTCTCCAGCAGGGACCACAAAGCAGTTTCTTGAACTAAAGCGGAAACATGGCCAGACCTTGAAAGTCTCATTCTGCCAAGAAGAGACGAGGTTAGAGGTGTGAGAGGGAGGCATAGTCAGCCAGAGAGAACTGCCAGGCCCAACACAGCGAGAAAAATAAGAATATGAGTTTGAACAGCCAAAATGTTTTGTCCTGAAGCCAGCAAAGCCATAGAATCCAAGTGGAAGGAACGCTGTCCCCAAGACCAGTAGATCAAGCAGAAGTCAAAAGTCACCATGAAGATTGGAGAAGCTCTTCCCCTTACCAATGCCATGAGCTCTCCTAAATCGTCCATTCTGACGTCCTTTCAAACATACAACAACTTAGAGTGGGAAGCAGGGAGGGAGGAAGAAATTGAGAAACTGAGCATTTTTATGAAAGAAGGCCTGAATGTTACCCAAAGTGACCAGTGACCATTTAATTACCAGCCTGGACTAGGCTGAAGGCTCGACTAAACACAGATCATTGTTCTTCCCAGTAACCTGTGAGTGCACACTCAAGAGAGAAGACTATCAAAATTATAGATAAAAAATTAAGAAAAGTAGGGGCGCCTGGGTGGCTCCGTTGGTTAAATGTCGGACTCTTGACTTCAGCTCAGGTCGTGATCTCAGGGTCACAAGCTCAAGCCCCGCGTCTCAGCTCTGCTTGCGATTCTCCCTCTCCCTCTGCTCCTTCCCTTGCTCGTGCACATGTGCTCGTTTTCTCTCTAAAACAAATACATCTTTTCAAAAAATTAAGCACATTTTCTGTATACGTCAGTCATAGTTTCTAGTTTTGCAATTCCATAATGATTATTTCTGATATAGTTTTAAGAAATGTATGATATCTCACAAAGTGTATTAGTTCCCTGTTACAGTCATAACAAGTCACCACAAGCTTAGCAGATTAAACAGTACCCGCTGCTCACCTCACAGTGCCTGTAGGTCTTACAAGGCTGAAATCAAGGTATTGGCAGAGGCTGCATCACAGCTGGGGCTCAAGTTCCTTTTCCCAGGGCACCGGTGGATGGCTGAATTCAGCTCCTGACAATTGTAGGATCCGTGTCCCCATTTCCTTGACAAAGAGTCTCTTTTATCTTCAAGCCCACAACACTAGGTTAAATATTTCTTATACTTCAGACTTCTCTGACTCCCCCTCTACCGCCTCTCTGCCTTCCTTTCCTGCTTCCAGGGGCTAATGTGATGATGCCAGGGGCACCAAACACGCAGGATAATCTTCCCTATCTGAAGATGAACTGATTAGCCACCTCTATCACATTGTCAAAGTCCTTTCGCCCCGTAACCATGGGATTATCAAAAAAGGGGCAGAAACTGTGGGGACCAAATGCTCCTTATGATATATGATGTGTCTGGAATGATTTGTTTTGCTCATCAATACCACAAACACCCTTGTATGAAGCTTGAGCACAGGGTCTTGCCCAGGAACTTTGCAGAGGAACAGTTGCAGATCCTGTCCACAAGACGCATAATACATGCTACGTATCCACAAATATCCAGCTCATGGGGACCATCTATGCCCTTCGAATAATAGGGAGTCTGTCAGAG
The DNA here is from genome assembly GCF_010015895.1 of Lontra canadensis. Classification (NCBI taxonomy): domain Eukaryota; kingdom Metazoa; phylum Chordata; class Mammalia; order Carnivora; family Mustelidae; genus Lontra; species Lontra canadensis. The sequence goes on from NW_022630997.1 coordinate 36,404,553, forward strand.
CCATTGTGGGGCTTTAGACAGACTAAGTAAGATCCTGTGCTGTCCAGCTCCATGACGCACCCTCCAATGATGTCTTAGAAGCTCCAGCCCTCTTGGGAGAACACAACCTGATTATGACTGCTACCTTTCTTGCCTGTGGCATAAATCCAGAAACATCTTTTTCAGCAGTCTCTTGCATCTGACCACGCACAATTAAGTTGGAGCTTGGTCAGGATGCCATGGTTACAACACTTACATTAGAGAAAGGCGAAGCACGTGAACCCAAAACACTGTGGCCCAAGGGGCCCACTCACTCCCTAGCTTCAGGCTGAGAACATTTTGTCATTCGGGCCCACACATGTGTGTGGGGAACAGGGAGGGTAGCCTGGCACAGGGAACTATTCAGGATCTCACAAAGTGTGAAAAAGAAATTTGGGAAGATTCTTCTCAGTGCCCAACTTATTTTAACTTCAGTGAAGTGGGTAAAATCCCTCATGAATTTTTCTTTTTCTTTTTCTTTTTTTTTTTTTTTTTTTGCTTAAATCTGTTAAGTTAGTCCTAAAGAAACAATGCAAGCTTAGAGGGAGAAAGAATATATAGCCAACCACATAGGCTAAGGAAACAGTGAGGTATTCAAAAGAACTCTGTATACAACACTATGTGAATGAACTTTAAATTCTCCATTAAGCAGATAATTGTACAGAAATTTTCAAATTATAAATTATACTCAGGATAAAGCAGAAATATGTATCAATTTTAGTGCCTGTAGATATAGACAGGGTGCCACATCACTGGCGAAATTATGAAATTCAATAAATGGGCTGGGATCATAATTTAATTACTTGGAAATATTTATATTCCATCTTCACCTCACAAAATGTACTAACATTCAGTCTAGATAAACTGGGGAAAAAAATACAATCAAACATAAGACCATAAAGTGCCAGAGGAGAGCAAACATGACATTTAAATAATTCCGTGATACCTCCCCCTTTCAAACCAAGTGAAAGGCAACAAAGCTACTTACAATTCTCTTTCAGTCTGATGGTGAAGATAAAACTAAGTCATTTTTGTATTACATTTTTTTTTAATTTTCAAAGAAAACGCAGCACTCTGGTTACAATCCTGGATTTAGATCCCTGCTCCATTTTTCCGAGCTATGTGTCTTGGGGCAAATTCCATAATTTGTCCAAGGTGCACTTTGGGCCTAACTTTCTTCAGCTGTCACATGGAGACAATAATAGCATTTACCCCGTAAGACTGTTTTCAGGATGAAGCAAGTAAATACACATCAAAAACAGAGAACAGGGTCTATTGTGTGGTTAAAAAAAAAAACAACAAACACAAAAAACAAACAAAAAAAAAACCACCCCACTAAATGCCTTCTTTATTCCTCTTCATTCCCCATCTCTCTTGTTTTGTGATTCCAATGACAAATAAATGACAAAATCCGCCCATGTCCTCCACGTTATTTACAATCTTTTCTTCCATTTATTTACCTCATTTTTTTCTACTGAATCTGAGAGAATTTCTTACTTTGTCATCACATTTTATGATCTGCTTTTCTACAGAAGCTAGTCTGCCTTTCTCCGTCCCCTTTAGTTAATGTAAAAATTTTAGGAACCATGTTTCTTATTTCTAAGGCAAACTTGCCAGGTGTCAGATTATTTTACTTTTCATTCACTGCTATCTTTTCTCTCACTCTCTTTAACCCATCTGAATCAGGCTTTCTCATATTTTCTTTGACTTGCAGTCTCCACTTTTAGAGACCCCTTGCTTCCTTGAATTTAGCCAATTTTTTCAAATATTGAAATCTTTTTCCCCTCTGGTCATTCCCCACCCCCCACCCTCTGTTTGTTCATGTTTACAGAGGAGAAGATGGGGAGGGCCAATGATTAACTGAGATGATCGATGATAAGATGATTGCTCTTCCAGAGATTCAAAGGTAATTTCTCTCAGAGATTGAGCCTTTCCACAAGTTTCAAACTTTATGAAAGAATGACAAATTTCTGTAGATTTTTCACTGTTCTTTATTGGAGTTCTAAGTTACTGTGTGGAATGGGGAAGAAACAGGCACTTCGATAGTTTGCCAAAGCATTTTTTTTCTGAGCCTACTAGGAAAGCATGAAGTTAGGTGGAGCAGTGTTCCTTTCCTCTAACTGGCAGCCTCTGGGTTGGGAGGCAGCTGTGGAGTCCCATGGTACACAGCGCGGCATTCCTCAGCTCTCGTCCGAAGCAGAATTATTTCTTCCAAAAATCTGTCTCATGGCCCACCTTCTTCTCCAAGGCTGCCTCTGTCACTGACTAAGTAAGCTTTATCTTTCTCTCAAGACCCATCACCATCTGACACATTATGTATTTACAGGGTCATTTTGTATTTCCTGTTCCCCCCACCCCAACTCCAATCCTTTCACATAACCCCATCTTAGAATTTTTTGACACATAATTAGTGCTCACAAATATTTGATAAATGAATAAATATTTCTAAGTGGTCTCCTTCTGCACCTAAAATTAACCCTAGTCCATTACTTGTTTTGCTCCTCACCCACCCCCACCCCCAGTTTCTGGTATACTTGCTGGAAAGAAATCCTGTAAAATTCTTGGCATGGTTTCCAATGCTGACATCTTGTGTAATTTCAATGGGAATTGACAGAAGACGGATGACGAATATGGTTCTAAAACTGTAATATTCGACCAAAAGTCTTCCTTACAGTTAGTTTGCTCTTCTTAAACTTCGACACCCCTAAATTGTATTTGCTGTTTAACATGGTAAAAAATAAATATGATAAAATGGCTTATAATTTAAAGAATTCCAAACCTTCCTTAACCCTGATTCAGGAGGAATTACTTTTGTCATTTCTGTGCTTCATTCCTCCAGTGCTTCCTTTTATGACTCCTCACATCATATGTTCAGTTCCCCAGGAAAGAGACTGTGAGGTGGAGATTTGCACGAGGAAGTTCACTGGGGAATGCTCTGAGGATCAGCTTTTTTTTTTTTTTAATTAACATATAATGTATTATTAGCACCCGGGGTACAGGTCTGTGAATTGCCAGGTTTACACACCTCACCATAGCACATACCCTCCCCAATGTCCATAACCTCACCACCCTCTTCATACTCCCCTCCCCCTGGCAACCCTCAGTTTGTTTTGTGAGATTAAGAATCTCTTATGGTTTGTCTCCCTCCCGATCCTGTCTTGTTTCATTTATTCTTTTCCTACCCACAGAACCCCCTATGTTGCTTCTCGACTTCCTCATATCAGTGAGAACATATGATAGTTGTCTTTCTCCAATTGACTTATTTTGCCAAGCATAATACCCTCTAGTTCCATCCACATTGTAGCAAATGGCAAGATTTCATTTCTTTTGATGGCTGCATAGTATTCCATCACATATATATATACCACATCTTCTTTATCCATTCATCTGTTGATGGACATCTAGGTTCTTTCCATAGTTTGGCTCTTGTGGACATTGCTGCTATAAACATTCAGGTGCACGTGCCCCTTCGGATCACTACATTTGTATCTTTAGAGTAAATACCCAGTAGTGCAATTGCTGGGTCATAGGATAGCTCTATTTTCAACTTCTTGAGTAACCTCCATGCTGTTTTCCAGAGTGGTTGCACCAGCTTGCATTCCCACCAACAGTGTAGGAGGGTTCCCCTTTCTCCGCATAGGATCAGCTTTTGTAAAGCATTGAAAGAAGCAGGACTGAGCAGGAATAGGAAGTTAAAATGATTCGGCTGCAGAGGCCTTAGGTGATCCCACAGGACATTCTGGAGCTGGGATGGTCCTTCAGAGTTGTATCAAATCAAGACAAGGAAGGTCTGCCCTTTTAGATTCTCACTGACCAGTCATTAAATTTGGGCAGTGCCTGAAATAGGGTGGAACTGGGGCAAGACACTTCCCAGACCAAGAAAATTACCAGAGAGCAACACAGCTGCAATCTGTCTGCCTTCAACACTCCCAGGACTGGGGGTAGGGGGTATTTTCATCCTGAAAGGGGCCTCTGGGCAGCAAACCCCATCATCCACCACGTTGTGTTAGACCATGCCACATATTTTTGCCTCATATTTATACCATAGCGATTTCAGAATCTCAAAGATAGGAGCAAAACACATCAGAGTTAATGGAAAGTTTGTTTACAATATAGATACCCTAGTCATAGCCCATGCCATAAGCCAAGCAACATACCTTTAAGAATACAGTAGGAAGACTGTCAGTTACACAAGAATTCTGTCAGCAATTGATGATCTGGGCACAAAGAGTTGCCTCCCCCATTATGAGACCCTAGTAACATAACAGTAAAGGAATTCAGAGTGGAATTAACCTGTAAAGGGAAAGGACAGGGAAGAGTATCATTGGTACATGGAAGTTAAGGTCAATTTCTGGAAGACAAAAAAGGGATGAAAATATATTTATATTTGAAAACAAGAAGAGGAAGTCAAAATTCAGATATACAAGCTAGAGAATAGAGGGGATAATTCAAGGTTCTGCATTTGATACTCTCCTGTCAGGCCGTGAACCATGGCCACCACAGACAGACAGAATGAGAAGCAATATAGTACATATGCCTCAAACAAAACAAATGAAATTTGAAAAAAGAGGGAGGGGGGGCTTTTTCTCAAGCTATTAAAATGTTTACAGAGAACTAAGTTGGTGTTTGTGAGAATAAATCCCCTTCTCCTGGTATTTGGGCAGGCCTCCAGTTTGTGGCTCACTCCCACTAAAGCAAAACCTAACTAACTATCATCAAATAAATGAGAAAAACTGCATCAGAAAAAAACAGGTAAAGAAAAAGAGAGAGGAAACAAAATTAATGTGGAGGGGGAAAAAATCAATTTTCAAGGGAAAAATAATGAACCTAAAACCAGAAGACAAGGGCTTACTTTTTAGTGTCTCCAGATACTCCAAAAAGATGTAGAATCGTTAAAATAAGAACAAATGCTATAAATAAAGGAGAACTTGAAGAACTGGAGTTTGGGGAAATTAATGCTTCTGAAATCTGACTTTTAAAAATCAATGGAAGTGTTGAAGACAAAATTGTGGAAAACTTTAATAGCATGAGACGAAAGGCAGGACGAGAAAATGTGAGGTAAAGATAAGGGAAATAAAGGAGAAATCTTAAAGATAATAAAACTGATATAGGAATTCTAGAAAGTGAGGGGAGAGAGAATATGGAGAGGAGGGGAAATTATGAAGGGGATGATCATAGAAAATTTCCCAAAGCTACAAAAATACATGAATATTCAGAAGGAAAGGGAGGGCAGTTAAAGAAAAACAAACATAGACACATCAATGTAGAAGCCACCACAAGTCCAGGAGTCTGTCATAGGTAACACAAAAAGGGATGCAAGATGGCAGTGAAAACCTCCCTGCAAGGTCCTAATTAAAAAGGTATTGAACCTAGAATTCCACAGTCAAACAAAATATCAAAATATGCTGATAAAGAGGAGATATTTTTAACCTCAAAAGACCAGAAAATTTACCTTGCTAGTATACATTCCTGGAGTTCTTTGAGGAGGCACTGAAGGAAATTAAGCTGAAAAGTAAGTTGAATAAATTGTGGAATATGAAATTCAGCCTTGGGAGGATAGCTGTGCCGTGGACCTGGAGAAGCAGCAGCACAGGCTATAAGGGGACTCAGGTGACTATGGGAGCATCTGTGCAAGAAGAAAAGTGGATCCTATGAAACAGATCATCTATTTAAGAAGTTTGTTAAATTCAGGCATGTGGCAAAATGTACATTTCTTTTTGTTCAAGATAACAACAACAAAGGCAAATAGAAACTCCAGGGAAAAACAGAAACTGTACAACAAAGTCATAGCACAAATACGAGGGAACCCAAAAAACAGTGCGATTTTTACATGACTAAAGCAATTTATACATTTCAATAAAAAGAAAATTCATTTCAACCTCACACTTAGAGCATTTTCTTTCAGTGGGACAGGGATGCGATACCGATTTGTATTAGTCTTTCTGAATTTTTTTATCCTATTTGGTTTTATAATTGTTATGGACTGAATGTTTCTGTCCCCCTCTCCAAAATTCATATGTTGAAGGTTAGTCCTCTGTGTGATGGGAAGTAGTGGTGGGGCTTTGGGGAGGTGATTAAGTCATGAGTATGGCGCCCTCATGAATAAGATTAGTGCTCTTGTCCCTTCCACTATGAGGGGACACCGCAAAGAGATGGTCATCTACAAACCAGGAAGTGGGTCCAGCAGACACCAGATCTGCTGGTACCTTGATCTTCAACTTCTCAGCCTCCACAACTGTGAAAAGCCACCCACTCTATGGCTTTTTATACCATTTCCAATGGACCATCTCTCCACCTGGTTCATTTTATGCTTCTGTCATCCAGTCTGGGAGATTTTTCAACAGTGTGACCTTTTAAGTAAGATCACCTAGTTTTGAATTTCAGCTTAAACATTTACAGGGTGTGTGACCTTCAGTAAGTCATTCCGTGAATCTTGGTTTCAGTATTGTATATTAGGAATGATAACAATAATAACCATCTTCACCTTTGAAGGGGCATTGTGTATACAAAATGAAATAATGTGTATGTATTTGAAAATGTCTTTTAAAATACAACATGAAAAAATACCCATTATATTAAAATGCAAAATTTCAAAAAGCTGTATTTTTCACCTCCCATTCCTTCTTCTGTTTAATTCCATACAAAATCTTCCCAAGTATTTGATCTTTATTTGATGACTCTTCTACCAATCTTTCCAAAGACTGTAATAATCTTGCCATTTATTTACCATAAAAAATTTTTTTAAAGATTTTATTTATTTGAGAGAGAGTGCACATGCCCATGCACAAGCAGAGGGAGGGACAGAGGGAGATGGAGAGGCAGAATCCCCACTGTGCAGGGAGCCTGCCATGGGGCTTCCGATTCCAGGACCCTGAGATCATGACCTGAGCTGAAGGCAGATGCTTATCCAACTGAGCCACCTAGGTGCCCCAAGCATACATGCATATATATATACATATATGTGTGTGTATATATATATATATATTTTTTTAAAACTCTGTAGAAAATTATGGTAAGCAGTCAGGTTTGAGAACATTGATTTGAATATTTCTGTATTCTTATGGAAGAGAATCAAGAGTGATGTGGACCTAACAGGCTTTACTGTATATGACTCTTACATATGCATAAAACATTGCCATGCCTATTATTTTACTTGAGTCTGATGCCAGATGAATGCTGTAGATAAATACACTTTTCCATTTTATCATTCAACTGAATGCAGAAGCAATAAGTGATCAAAGATCAGCCGGCTAGGAGGTAAGAGAATCACAAGTCAGCTCTTACTTTGATTTTAGGCCCACTTCTCTTTCCATGGCACCAGATTCAAGGTCTTATAACTTCCTGTCCATCCTGCTTTCTTATTCCTCATTCCCAACACTCCTGCTATCAATATTCTTTGGAAGCCCACGTCTTATAAAGTATCTGTATTTGGGGTCATGCTCTAGTTGAGGGTTCAGGTTTTTCCTTGTCTGGTGTAAACATTATGACTCAGCACACCAAACATATACTCACCAACACGTACAATGGTTTTATCCTTTCATTTATGGACTTTTGCCCTTAAAATCTTTCCCTTAGATCAACACAATCTTTTGTCCTCTGATTATCTTTTTGGGTGTCTGCAGAACAATAGAGAAGACCACACATGGTGTGGATTATTGCTTACTCTCCGTCCTCATCAAGAACCTCTGTGTCCCTCCACAGTCCAATTCAGTTCCTGTTTTACTACTCTCTAATACCTAACACTTCAAAACTTATCTCACTTCCTAGTCATTCTTCAACTTACAGTCAGTAGGCTTCTGTCTTGATGGTACCACTGAAGGTGCTCCTAAAATGAACCCGTCATACCCAAACCCAGTGAATTGTGTTCAGTTCTGGCCTATTTGACCTCTCCATGGAATTTGATCCTAGAACATTCTTTCTTGAAATTGCCTCTTTCCTCCATGTAATTCTCAACCGTCTTACTTAGGTCTATGTAATTTTTTCAAGTTTTTATCTTCTTCCTGGCCAATGGATAATGATGTTTCCTGAGGAATCTCTAAGGTTTTGTTCTTAACCTCTTCTTACTCTGTACATTCTCCCTGAGAAAAATCACCCTCTCCTTTCACCTCAAACATCCCACCATATGTCAATAAAACTTGCATCGATCACTATAACTATAAGAGGGTGAGGGGATTTGGAAGTGGATCAGGGAAAAAGATATGACCATGAGGTTGCAATAGCACCCACAGTCTTTATTTGGGAGATATTTTGGTAGGTTTGCATGTGGGGGATGTCTCTCAGAGTGTGAGACCACTGGAAAGGAGGTCAAGGGAACTCTGAGGAAAAGAAGGATCAGAGAGGGGGCTTATATGTCTAGATGATTTATCTTCACAGCACAGAAGGGAATCACTGGGCCAGAAATCTCCAAAGTGCAGCAACAGCTTGGGGTTTTAATAGCACCAGGGGTTTTATCTATCTATAGCTAACAGATGTTGGATGGATTTTTATAAGGTATGCAAAGCACGCAAGCTCTAAATCGCTAGAAATCTGCTTGTTTGGTTTATATTTAAAACAATTGGATGTGTAAAAATTTGAGTTTGGCATTGGCAGGCTTTTGAGCTAATGGGTCTCAGCCTGCTGTGAAAAAATAAACAACCCAGGGCCAATATACAGAGACTATCACTGGCTCGTGGATGTAACAGTAACTCAGATTCCAGGATGAACTCCAAGAACCTCAAAACTAAACCCAATATCTTTCCACTAAATGTAGTTTTTTTTTTTTTCCTATTGTCTTTCAGTGAAAGGAATAGTGTCATTAAAGCTAAAGCAACCCACCTATCTGTCCTGTACTCTAATCCATGACCATTTTATTTTTAATTTTTTAAAATTTTTTAATTTTTTTATAAACATATAATGTATTATTAGCCCCAGGGGTACAGGTCTGTGAATTGCCAGGTTTATACACTTCACAGCACTCACCATAGCACATACCCTCCCCAATGTCCATAAACCCACCACCCTCTCCCGACCCCCCTCCCCACAGCAACCCTGTTTGTTTTGTGAGATTAAGAGTTCCATGGCCATTTTATTAACCATACTCTCTACATCTTTTACATCCTCTCTTCATCAGTTTCCATAGTCAATGCCTCAGATCATGGCTTCTCCATATCTTGCCTAGATTACTGTCAGAGTCTCTTAACTATTCTTCCTCTCTCTAGTCCTACTATTGCCTGGTGTATCCTTTCCCCCACCATCAAGATTATTTTTCTGAAACTAGAATAGGATAATGTCCATTCGCTTGATTAAAACTCATTTTTTTTAACTCTCCATGGCCAGTGGTTGGCAAACTATGACATGCTGGTTAAACCCATCCCTAATACAATTTTACAAGAGTGAAGCCACTCGTAACCATTTACTGATTGTCAAAGGCTGTTTTCCTGCTCCAATAGCTGAGTTGAGTAGTTATACACAAGACCATATGGCTCACAAATGCAAAAATATTTACTCTCTGGTCATTTACAGAGAAGGCTCATCAACCCCTAGTCTACAAGGTAAAGTTCGGAAGCTGGGTGTGACATACAATCTTTTCATAAGGGGAGCACTTGACATCTTAAGTTTATCCTACCTTGTATCCCCCTTTACGACTCTCCATCACAGCCACGTGAAACTGCTGGTAGCTTCTAGAATGTACCAGAATGCTTTATTCTTGATGCCATGATTCCTTCCCACTCCTTCTGCCCAGTACATATTTCCCATACTTATCCATTTGTCACTCTCCTACTCATTTCTAAGATTCAAGGGCTCTTCTGTCAAGCATTTCCTAAATCTCTCCCAAAGGAGCAATGTATTCTCCTTCCCACATACTTTACAGACCTTGGTCATAGCACCAATCATCTTTTTTCCCTCATGTTTAAAAGTGATTTTAGTCTACCCATATTCAGGTGACAGTTTGACCAGATAGACATTTCTACATTTGAATTCATATTCCCTCAATTTTGAAAGCACTATGCCATTGTTTTCAGGAAGTCTGATGTCAGTCTGCTTCTTGATACTTTGGATACCACAGTCTTTGATAATCTTTTAAAGTTCCTTTTCCACCCCTGTTTTTTTTAATTAACTTAATATTTTAGAACATTTTTGGGTTTACAGAAAAACTGACTTGAATGCAAAGTAGAGAGTTCTTATACACTCCCTCCCCCACACTTTCTACTGATGTTAACATCTTGCATTAGGGAGGTACATTCATTAGAACGGATGAAACAAACATCTTTATTATTTTTTCTTTATTTTATTATTACAGCTTACTAAAGCCCAGAGTTGACACTAGGATTCACTTCTTGTGCTGTATATCCTGTGGGTTTTCACAAATGTAAAAGTGACATTTACCCACCATTACAGTATCATGCAGTTTCATTGCCCTAAAAATGATCTGTGCGCCACTGATTCATCTTTCTCTCCCTCCCCACAAGCCCCTACAGCCTGACCTTTTTACTGCCCTCACAGTTTAGCCTTTTCCAGAATGCCATAGACTTGGAATCTTACAGAGCATAGACAGCACATTGCTTCTTTTGCCTAGTGATATGCATCTAACTTTCCCCCGTGGCTTTCTGTGGCACGATAACTCACTTCTTTTCACCACTAGTATTCCATTTTATGTATGTACCAGAGTTGGTTTATTCAGTATTGACCCACTGAAGATTCTTGGTTGCTTTCAAGCTGAATAAAGCTGCTATAAATATCCATGGGCAGGTTTTTGTGTGGACGTATTTTCCTCTATTTTTGGAAAATACCAAGGAATGTGATTGCTGGATCGAAGAGTATGTTCAATTTTGGAAGAAACTGCCAAACTGTCTTCCAAAGTGGCTGTACCGTTTTGCATTCCTAGCAGCAATGAATGAGAGTTCCTATTGCTCCACATCCTTGTCAGTATTTGGTGCTGTCGGTGTTCCAGATTTTGGCCATTCTAAGAGATATATTTGTTTCAATTTGCATTTTCCTCATATGACATCCATCATCTTTTCATATGCTTATTTGAATAAGCGTTTGTATACCTTCTTTGCTTATGTAAATACATAAGCATGTGTATACCTTGCTTGATGAGGTATCTTTTCAGCTTTTTTGCCCATTTTTTAGTTTGGTTGTTTGATTTCTTATTTTTGGATTTTACCAATAGCCTCTTACTGTTATAATGATCATCATCAAAATTACCAATAATGAGACAAAACATTTTTGAGTCCTTATAAAACACTAGATAATGTGTTAAGTATTTGACAAACAGTATCTCATGTAATCCTCCTAACAACACTATTATTGTATCTAATTGTATCCAGGATTAACTGGCTAAGAGAGATTCAATGATTTATAAAAGATCACATAGGAAGTAGAGACACCTCTGTGGCTCAGTCGGTTAAATGTCTGGCTTTGGCTCAGGTATGATATCAGGGTCCTGGGATCGAACCCTGAATCTGGCTCTGCATTCAGGGGTACTCTGCTTGTCCCTTTCCCTCTACCCCTCTTCGCATTTGTGCTCTCTCTCTCTCTCTCAGATAAATAAACAAAATATTAAAAAGAAAATCTCACAGAAAGTAAGCAATAGGTCCAGAATTGCAGCCCAGTCTTTGAATCTCCAAAACCAGATCCTTAACCAGTGCAGGAACCCCCTTCCCTTCCTTTCACAGATGCAACAGGTTTGCTTCTTCTGGTTAAGTGAGGAACATCCAAAAGACAGAGAGTAGCATGCTGGCTATCAGCCAGGATGGGAGCACAAATCGATATAACAATCAATACATCTGTATCTGATCTGACTAGGAACTTGAGATGGGAAACATATCTACCTCTAAAGAAAAGCAAAAAGCCTGGGACACCATTCTTCATTCTTCTGCTTAAAGTATACTACACTGAATGGTGGGTTTTTTTTTTCCATTTTAGAGAAATTAAGTGTTCTCCTACAGTCAAAGAGACAATAATTTAAAGATTTATTTATTTATTTATTTATTTATTTATTTATTTATTTATCTGAGAGAGAACACTTGCGCCAGCAGGGTTGGAGGAGTTGCAGCAGGAGAGGGAGAGATCAAGGCAGAGAAACAGACCCCCTCACTGAGCACGGAGTCCCAGGCTGGGCTCCATGCCAGGACCCTGAGTTCATGAGGGGAGCTGAAGTCAGATGCTTAACCCACTGAGCCACCCAGGCACCCCAAAGAGGCAATGGTTTAAAGTGTAAGGGTGCTTTCCCTCTGCCAAGTTACTAATGGATGAATTAATACTTTTCAGTCTGTGGCCAGGCTGGTGATTCAGTCACTCTTGACCATTCCCTAATGCCCCTCCTCTCATAGGCAAACAAGAACGGAGAACAAATGCTTAGGTATATGTCAGGTCAATTTCACTAAGGAAATCAAGTCATTTCCTCATCTATGCCATGGAATAGAATATCTCTAAAGTCCTGTCCCCTATATCATCTTAAGTTTCTTCAGAACAGAAACCATGCCACACTCATCACTGTATATTGCATGCTCTAGCTAGCTAGCTCATATAAAGAATGCTGCATGCCTAGCCCAGGCTCAAACATTTTTATTAAAAAGCTGAACTGAGGGCCCTTGGGTGGCTCCGTCAGTTAAGGGTCTGCCTTCGGCTCAGGTCCTGATCTCAGGTTCCTGGGATCGAGTCTCGCATCAGACTCCCTGCTCAATAGGGAGTCTGCTTCTCCCTCTGCCTCTGCCTCTGCTGCTCCCCCTGCTTGTACTCTCCCTCCCTCTCTCTCTCTCTCTCTCTCTCTCTGGGTCAAATAAAAAAATAAAGTCTTTAAAAAGAAAAAAGCTGAACTGAACTATTCATAACCATAATACAAGGATACTATGTATCATCATTTTCTCAGTCAATAATAATAACAAAAACAGTAACTGGAAAACATAGTCCAAATTAAAGGGGCATCTAATTTAATGCAGACATTATGGACCACGTCAGCTAAAAGTTCTCATCAATTCTTCTTTCAGTCTCTGACTTAGCAACTAAGGAAATATCGAGGAAATTGAGATCTTACAGAATTGTCCAAAATTATGAAGTTCTGCAAAATAGATTCAAATCCACGACCTGGTTTCCTTTTAATTTCTTTTTAGCTTAAGAAGCAGAGCTTCATTACTCTTTCTCTGGGTAGTATCAACGGAATGGGAATAGAGGTATTAGTGCAAACTGGTTCATCATACGACCTTGTGTACTGGTGAACTTTGGTAACAGCAACATGAAGTCACATATTTATCTCAAAACTTACATAATTATACAGTTATGTACTCATAACAAATATATCCTTAATCTGAAATGTCCCTTACCCCTGAAAAATTGAATGGGCCAGAGTCACCAAATAAGGGACCACTAGTGCTCTCCTGATTAAACTTTTCTATTGCATAGCCCTTCTTAAAATTACACACTGATTTGTGATTTAAAACCAGTCACATAGAAGGTGGACAAAAACAAAACAAAACAGAAAACCCTATTAAGGATTTTGTAACTTTCAGGATTTGCTCAATTCATAAGTTTCTATACCATGATGTCAGTAAAGTAATGCTTACAAGAAGTGATGGTAACCAACATAAGTCAACATTTTAAAGTACATCCCTACTAGTAAATGCAGAATAATTTCTATATTGTTTTTTTTCATGCCATAGCTTCATATTTTTAAATTTCTTTTGTTTTAAATAAAGAAATATTGTGGTCAAGATACTGTCTTTTATTTCTCACTAAAGATCCTCAAATACACTGTAGTTTTAAAGACCGAAGTTCATTTAATGACGCTTGAACCTATAGACTGCTCATTGTCAAGGCAATACTTCCCGGCCCTTGTCTTTGCTGGGCATGAAAGAACAACGTAATTACCTGCCTCCGAACCATTGGGTTGCTTCTCTTTTGTGTCTATCATGGCTAAGGAGATGATCCAGCTCTGACTGCTGAAGTAAATGGACCAAGGGTGGCAGCGTGCTAGAGCTTAACAAGGTGAGAGCAGCCTCTCCATCTTTCCCACAGGTGTTGAGGGAGCCCAGAAAGCCCAGAAAGCCCCACTTCATACACACTCCTCCTAATGGCAGAGCTGTGAGCTGGGGGCACTGGGGTGGACCCAGGGAGAACGGGGGGTGGCTAGAAGTGGTGGTACAGGGGAAATGCCAGTGAAAGCAAATTAAAAAAAAAAAAAACTGATATGACCCTGCTCCCATATGACTCTCAGGTGCTTACATGCATGGACACTCTCTCAACACAGGTCAGGAGGGGAGTTAATAGGGAGCTATTTGGTCATATAGGAGATGCACAATGTGGACCACATGTGCACACACCCCCTCCTTGTATTTCAAATATATCATATCTTTTTTATAACCTATTTTCATCAACTTAACAATGTACTGTTAGCATGTTGGCATTTCCATAGTATTTTTAATGCTTACATGGTATTTCATTATACCAATATACTTGTCTATTTAATCAATCTTTATTTGCTAATTTGGTTACTTCCAGTTTGGGGTTATTTTTAAATGCTGTAAGGAATAGAAATGTGAAAATACACTTTTCATATTTCAAACATTCCAACGTTTCAAATAATCTCCTTGGATAAAATGTGGAATTATTGGTGAAAAGGTGATAACCATTTTTGACAATTGTTCACATATTGACATGATGTTGGGCAGGAAAGTTTACAATCTGCAGCACAGAATGTTAACACCACGGGCACCTGGGTGGCTCAGTGGGTTAAGCCTCTGCCTTCGACTCAGGTCATGATCTCAGGGTCCTGGGATTGAGCCCCACATCAGGCTCTCTGCTCAGCAGGGAGCCTGCTTCTCCTCTCTCTGCCTGCCTCTCTGCCTACTTGTGATCTCTCTCTCTGTCTGTGTGTCAAATAAATAAATAAATAATCTTAAAAAAAAAAAAAAGAATGTTAACACCAGCCTGTTTGACATATTGGCACTGATAAATCTTGAAATGGGTAAAATTTTGTTTAAAACTTGGCAGGAATGAACAAGATTTCACAAATTGAGTGTTTGTATATCATATTTTTGTTAATTCCCTCATTGTGACTATTACTAATTCTCCACTGGGTTTTAGTCTTTTATTCATTGGAAAAGACTCTATATAAGATTTTTTCAATAACACTCCACCAAAGATTTTACAGCAGTACTTTGCCAGTGTGTAGTTTGTCTCAAATTTTAATGGTGCTTCAGGATATGGATTTTTATGTTGTCAAATGTATTAATAATTCCTGTAAGATATAGGATATATTTTCCTCCTCTCATTTTAGACTTAGAAATTCCACTACGACCAGGAAATTACACAAATAAGTATTTTAGGTCTGTGTTTTACATGGAATTCATTGGTCAATCGGGAATCCTTTTTTTTTTTTTTTTGGTATAACGTGAGATATGGTACTATCTAAAAGCATCAGCATTTTCAGTATTTGGAAATGTGAAATCTCTCTAGATTTATTTATAAAGCAAATTAGTGTTCTGTTTTACATCATACAGGAACATATCATTTTTATTAGTTTTGTTCCTAGGAGGGAAACGAGAGGAAAAAATATATTAAGTAAGGTATTTTTAAATGCTTCCTGTTCCCTTCTCAGTTAAAGGATTTCTCACTCCATGTACTCTATATGTCATTAGTGAGTTTTAAGTCTAGATTTAGGAAGAAGGAGAAAGTGACTCGGAGAGTACAAAACTAGATAAGAAGAGAATCCAAGAGAAAAAAATGATACCATTGTTTTTGATCCCGGTTGGATCCTATAAGGATGAGGCAGACATGAGAAGGAAATTGTGAGAAGTCATCTCTCATTGCCTCTGCTACCATCCAAGGGAGAAAATGGTGGAGGCTGGGGGAAGGCAGTGATTTAAATGCACCCAGGTAAGTATGGGGAAGTCCAAAATGTTGGACAGCAGCAACCCAGTTTACACTGTGAGAGAGACCTTCCCATCAGCCAATGCAAACACAGTTTAAGCCCATGGATGAGCAGATGATGAGACTGAGGCAGTGCTCTTGGTTTCCTACAGCCTGAATGCACATGCAGGAGACCCAGGTTGTCCCTGAATCCATGAGGGGCTACAGAGGTACTAAAAGGGTTGGTAAACCAAAAGAAACCTGACTTCAGGCAAAGACTCCTCAAGATATGGGGAATTTGAAGCCAGAAGTAAATAACATAACTGTTGACTAGAGAAGGTAACTCATGACATCTCAGAAAATCAGATGGAACGAGTTACAGCCCTGAAGTCACCACAGAAGGATCAATCCTAGTTGGTCATCCCATCATAGTCAGCCAGTGTGATCCAAACACCATTGTGTAGACTCAAGGAACCCACTTCTTCTTTCTACACAAAGTTGTATCATCTAAATCATCCCCACAAATACCACTAGATGTTATCTTAGAAAAGGAAAGCATGGGAATAATCATTTGCCAAGTCATCCAAGCAGAGACTAATATTCTTTAAAAGGCAGTTTAAATTATTGGAAAGAACACAGATTATAAATTTGGACTAAATACAATTACTCCCTCTCTGTATGCCTCCCTCCCACCCAGTGGAGTGGAGGATGGGAGGAGCTCATGCAGAAAATGAGGACAGTTATAAAGGAATAAACCCTAAACTGTCTTGTAGTTCCCAGTTAATGAGATTGAATTTGTTAGACTAATAGACACATTGTGCGCACACACACTTTCCTTCCTTTTCTTATTTCCAGTTGTTATAATAACATACTTTCTTAGAAGAGAAGAAACATTCATTTTTGAAATCTTAACTAGTTTTCCTGAAAATTCCCCTGCAACTATATTTTTTAATACACTTCAAAAGCAGTTGGATCATTTTACGTAAAACATTGCTCCTACATTTTTACAGTCACAATGTACTTGGCAAATCTGAGTTTAACCAAGAAAAGTTTCTTTCATCTTGGGCTGCCATTATTGATAATTCATATCTAAGAAGATCTTCGCAAAATTTTCTATGTAGAAATTGTGTTTCAGAAATGAAATGGACAAGATAAGAGAGATATAAACATTTTACCTCACATCTAGGTGTGATGCAATTCCATTTTTAAAAGGACATACAAGCCAACCCGTTTCTGTTGAAAGAGACAACTAAAACTTAATAGATCATTCCAAAGGACTTAATAAATATAAGGCAACTTTTTCCCAGGCCCTTTCTGAGTTATTCCTAAATGGATTTATTTCACCTTGAATTAGACTCAAAACTGTCCTCAGATATTAATAAAAATAAAATTAAGATGATACGGAGGTTGAAGAGCTCACAGTTATGAAACACTTTTGATAAGACAGGCACTTTAAATGCCTTATGGGAATCAAGTGTTCAACAACCCTTTGAGAAGGTGCTCATACTTATTTATATTTTAATAATTCTAGCAAACTGGGACTCAGGGAGGTAAATCTGCTTGCCCAGGACTGTGCCTAGGGAATGGCATATCTGACATTCCAGCCCAGGTCCTCCAAAACCATAGTCCATATTTGCCTTTCTGCTTTTGTCCTTTGAACATGTTTGAGTTTACGTAGCAATGGAAGCAGTGCACTTAGAGAGGGAGACCTGTGTCCGTATCTTACCCTCACCAGGTGTTTATTGCATCATTCTAAGCAAATGATCTGTTACATGGTCTGAAAAAGAAAGGCTGTCCTAAATATTGAATAAATTTAAATTTCTTCCTCTAAAAAAATAAGATAATACACCTCACAGAGGTATTTTGAGGATTTCATTAGGTAATATCTGGGCAATACAGAATATGGTATTTTCCACATACAGCCAGATCCTCATAAATTATAGCAGTTATTATTAGTTTTCTATATTTAAAACCATTTCAGTTTTACAGCTCTACCTAGGTATAAGACAATGCTAGCCTTCCAGAAGTAGGGCATAAAGCAATGACTGTATCCTTGCTGGAGACATTTAAGCACAGACAATGATAAACAAAAGCACGATGCTTCTAGCAAGGGGAGCATTGCTCTGTCTGTCCCACCTCGTTTCCCACGACTTCCCAATAGACCCAATCCATATGTCCTTCAGAAGCATAGGGGTCATCCTGGACCACATTCCTTTTCTTCCTGTTCTCGTTACTCATCTGGAAATGTTCATCTTTTCTTAGACAAAATCTTCTCATGGCACAAGTCATGGGGCTTTGAGAAGAGCAATGGTATGGAATCAAGATGTCACCTGAGGACCCATCACTGCCTAAACCCACCAAAGAAGTTCAGGATACTTGGTGCAACTCGCCCAGGCTCAGTGCCCATATGGGTGAAAGGACCTTCCAGGTCTTTTTTGCTCTAAACAGTTGCTACTTAATAATTCAGCTCAACTCCTCCATTAGGCTTCTTGGAACAACTCTCCTCACACTAACAGTGTCCTTCTCCCTGATCCCAATCTGTGTAGAATCAGAATCTAGTGTTTTGTTTTTGTTTCACTTTTAATTTATGACACATTTTATTTTTATTAATAAAATTCCGTGCATGACGATAATCAGCATTTTGTACAAATACAGTGACATGGTTTCTAAAAAGCATTGGAACAATTAAAATAGTTGAATACTTCTATGAACATTAAAAAAAGGAAAACCAATAAAGTAAAACTTTGCTCAGTGGAACCCAACTCATTTATAATTTATAAAAATCTCACAAATGCTGGCCTTGAGTTAGAAACTCTTCTTGTCTTTTAAGACCATTAACAGAATCTAGGGTTTTAAACAGTCCTCTCTAAACATTCCCTACAGAGTTGGCCTATAATTCATTAGCCCCTTAGGCTATATCAGAGCAGGAAGACTCTTCTCTCCAGACCAGGGTTGGTTGCCACCCAGAGTTCTCAGAAAGAAAGTCCAAAAGTAGAGTATCCCAAGTGTATGTAGCAGAACTTCACCTTCCAGTACTGGGGTCAATTGTTCACGCCACTCATAGCCACTAGCCTCAGATGCCTGCCAGGGAGTATGGGGACACAAACCCATAGCACAGGTAATCACAGCAGGCTCTCACTTCCTATGGATCTCTCCATCTACACAGAAGAAAATGCATAAAATCGTCTTAACAGAGTTTGAAAACCAGCTGTTTTGTAAAAGTCAAAGATTTTTTTAAGTGTAAGAAGGGTTAGAAATCCATGTGTGGCCTCTTAGTGGCTGTAAAATCTTTGGCAAGTTATTTTATGTTTATAAGCTTTAGTTTTAAAAGTTTAAAATGAAAACAGGGGCAACAATGTCCAGTGGAGGAGGACAATAGGATGATATGGAAGATAATGCATATGAATGAGCCAGCCTGTGGCTGTCCTTTAAGAAATCAAGATGAAGCTGCTACTGTGACAATTATCTTCTCAAAGTCCCCTAGGGCTCTCAATCTTAAGTGAAAGAAGAGAAAAAATAATCAACCCCAAGTGCTCAGGGTTTTGTCATTCAACAGAAAAGAGTGTTTTCTCAGTATCTTTCTAGCCTAGGACATTGCTTTTGCTTCACACACCATCTCTGTCCTAACCGAGTATATTAATTCCCTGTTGTCACTATCTAATTAGCTTCACCGAATGGCTGAAAACAACACAGATTTATGCTCCTACATTTCTGTAAGGCAAAAGTCCCACATGGTCTGACAGGACTGGCGTCAATGTACAGTTGCCCTGGTTGCTTCTGGAGGCTCTAAGGAGAATGTTTCTCTCCCTTTTCCTATATTCCTTGGCTTGTGGCCACCTCACTCCACTTTCAAAGTTCACTGCCCTGGTCTGGGTTTCCATCACTACAGCCTTCTTCTGGGACTCTCACTCCTCCTGCATCCCTCTGATAAGGACCATCATGATTATATCGGGCCCAAATAAATAATCCGGGATAATCTCCCCACCATGACATTTAACTTTACCTTAATCAATCTGCAAATTCCTTTTGCCAGATAAGGTAACATTCACATCTTCCAGAGATTAGGATGCAGACATATATCGGGGCCATTTACTCAGCATACCATACCAAGTTGCCATGGTGATTGCTTACAGATTCAGTCCTGCACTCTTACTAACATGAACTTAGCCCAAAACGACACTGGAGTTGACCAAGAGGACTATGAGTACAAATTTCCTCAGAAAACACATATTTCTCCATCAAAGTTACTCAAATTAAAACATGGGGCTCCATTTACTGAATCCACACATCCATGTGCTTTCAGAAGCCAAAAGTTTTTGCAAATATTTCTAACAGGAAAGCATCCAGTGGCACACGTACCAGCAGTGGAACTACTCTACAAAACTTTTGAAAAAGTTCAATTGCACAGACTCTAAGCACACTGTTAGCACAGAGATAAGACCCTACAAACACCCACTGTCAGTCCCATCATTGGGCTCATTTCCAACAGCACATGCTCATGAAATTATGCCTGGGTTCTAATAAGACATGAGACAATTGGGAAAGAAAAGAATAAAATGTAAAAGAAGGTCATTATGGCATTTATGTCTTTATTCCTTTTACTGTTTAAGCAGAAACTCTTAGATAAGCACATACATATAATTAGCCTGGGTTAAGAAAACATGAAGTGATGTCAGACCAGAAATTTTACTTCCTTTTTACTTTTAGAGTCAATTTTTAAAAGTATTACCTCTAGCACTCTTCCTGAAATAACAAAATAATTTTACTGTTGAGTGTTTATCATTATTCAAGCTTATTCTTTCCATATCCTTTTGGCTGTGATACCAGAGGAACACTGTAATTAAAAGATTCTTCATGATATTTGAGCTCTTAAAAAAAAACAAAAAACAAAACTGACCATACAAAATTTCAATATCATATTTTACAAGCATTATAAACATTTATAGACAATTTGAAGAGTTATCTTGTTTATTCAGATGTCCCAACTACACCAACATAAAATAACAATTCCACATTTCTATTTTTCAAAGCATTGGAAATTACTATGGTGGAAAGACTGACATAGTTCTACCAGCAAGGGGGTTCTAATATCAGATACCATTCAAATTTACAAGACCTAATATTTCTCTAAATTCAAAGTGTGTGCACATTTGTTGTCATCTAATTTACATAGTAATTCTTCTGCATCTCATTGTGAATAATCTATGCCCAAAATAAGTTTGCATTGTTAAGTCTCTAGAAAAGCATTGTTTATGCATTCATTTACTCATTCAATCATTTAACAAATATTTATTGAGTGCCTACTCCATGTCAGACCAGGCACTGAGCTGGTTGCTGGAGACAAAGCAATGAACAAAATTAATAAGCTTAGTTCCCGTTCTTCAGAACAAGTTACATGTTGCTTATTCTTCCTCTCAATGCCTCAAATCCAATCTGTAGTAGCATAAATAAAAACAAAGTTTGAAAATCATATAAAATTAAATCACTGTATGTTTTTGCTATTTTGAGCTTAATGAACTCAACATTGAATTATGTATATTAAGTCTCTAGATTACCAGTCTTTTTTTTTTAGTGCGCTTATAAAATTGCCTCCTCAAGACATGTGTTATTACAAGAGCAACAGGATGAAATCAGCTCAAAATCTTCCATAAAAAATAATACAAATTATGACCATAGGACTTCTCCTGTCTTGGCAAGTATTGAAGAGGCCAGGAGAGTAACTTCCAGAAGTACCTGTATCTCATTCCCTAGGTAGCTACACTGGCAGTTAGAAGGCTTGGGATCCAGTCCCAGAGAAATAGTGTGACTTCTTTATTGTCCAAGTCTGGGCACATATAAGAGTAAAGGAGAGACTAACGCCAGGAAAACAGGCATAAACTAAGACATACAGTCACCCCTGGATAAGCCACTTCACCTCTTTGGTTGTTCTTTTCCCTGCCAAATGGTGACAATGACATATACATTTATGTCATTAAGAGGCACAAAAACTCTTTGCAAAGCACATAGAGCTACCCAAATTGTGGTTTTCCTGTTAATCAAAAAAATTAATTTTCAATGTGCTCTGTGAGTTGACTCTGAGGAATTAAAAAATAGAGAGATTCTACAAACCCAGGAGTTATAGCAAAACCCCAAGAAACACCCTGACAAAGTTATCAGGACCTCTAATATCTTACCTTAGCTAATCAATTAGTAGCACTCCTCCTTTCTAACCAGAGTCTTTTCTCCAAAAGGACACATGAAGTCAGGGAAAGGAGCACCACGGATGGAACAAGAAGCCTGCAGCCCAATGCGGCGTAAACCAAAGAAAACACCCATGACAAACAGGCATACCACATTGCCTGCTAAATCCTTATTCATCTTTGGGGGAATTTTTCAATCTGCGGCTGGAAGTCTGACCTAGAATGTATTTTATCTGAAGAGAACAGTACAGTAGCTCTTCCAATAACGGTCAGTATTTTTCCTCCCCATACGTCCTTTGGTTTTCTCCTAGGACATGCAAAAAACCTAATGACTTAAAGCAGACATAAAACATTTACTTCTTTATTAGGAAGAGAAAAAAAACAACAACAACACAGGATACTGGCATTGACATAATCTACAAAATCAGGATAAAGCATTGCATAAATGGACTCTCTGTTATGGTGTGCTGTCATAGTGGAGTTTTCCAGTGTGAGAAGGCTTGACAGGCGTGAGTAGAAGACATGGTTACAAAGGAAACTGGAAAGGACTCTCTAGGGAGGTAAACAAAAGAAGTGAAAGAAATTAAATAAAATAAACACTAAGTCAAACAGAGAAAATGATGGAGAGGAAACTAAGTCTCCTCTTCCAAAATCAAAAACATTCCTATTTGTAACCATCAGTATTCTGACAATCTGCAAGGCTGCAAGGATTTATATGGCCTCTAGGTTTGTAAACTAGAAGGGACTGAAAGATCCTAACAGGTGCACCAGAAACACCTCTCAAGGAAATTGGGTCGTCAAAGTGGGAGAACCTCCCACCCCTAGAGTTCTTTTTTTTTTTTTTAAGATTTTATTTATTTATTTGACAGTCAGAGATCACAAGCAGGCAGAGAGGCAGGCAGAGGGAGAGGAGGAAGCAGGCTCCCCGCTGAGCAGAGAGCCCGATGCGGGGCTTGATGTGGGACTCAATCCCAAGACCTTGAGATCATGACCTGAGCCAAAGGCAGAGGCTTTAACCCACTGAGTCCCCCAGGCGCCACCCCCCAACCACTACAGTTCTTAAAACAAGATGACTGACTACCATCAATGGCAGAAACATGATAGCACCTGGTAGAAGACATTCCCCATGTCTCCCTAACACTCATAATAATCCGGGAGGAAAACTGCTCGTGCGTGCTCCAGTGTTTGTTCTCATCATCTTCCTCAGTAGTAGACCCGATTCCTGGCTGGGCACATGTTAGCCCAGAATAAAACATTTGCCAGGTTTCCTTGTCTTGGCCTTATGACTAAGTGCTGGACATTGGGATCTAAGCAGGATTGTCTCCAAGAAGTGATCATAAGAGGAGGACATATCTCAGTTTGTCTCTTCCTCCTTCCTGTTGTCTAGGACGTTCTTGTGATTCCTGAAGCTCATGCAGCAATGGTCCAATATATGGTTTATGTTTAGAATGATGAAGCAAGAAGACATATACGTTTCTGAAGAAACCTGAATGACTCTAAGTTATAAACTCCTGGAGGTCCTTGACATGAGAGACAAATGAACCCCTATCTTATTTAAATCACTGCTATTTGCGGTGGTTGTGAACAACTAAAAACCACCCTAAAGAATTATTGAAAGAATATTAAAAGGTTATCCTTTTATTTTTGACTTATAATATTGCATCAGTAGCATTTTCAAGACAGAATTTATGAGTTATTTGCAAATATAATGCATACAAGTTTGGATTCTTCATTGAACCTTGTAAACATTTGCCCCATTTGCCTGTGTTCTCTTTCTCTCCCTCTCCCTCCTTCCTTCCCTCCCCTGAAATTGTTATATTTCATCCCTCAATGCCTCAGCCTACATTTCCTAGGTAAAAAGATATTCTCCTACATAACCAGAATACCATCTTTATGGCTAAATTAATCCAGAATAATTCTGTAAATCACCTAGCATGCAGTCCATATTAAAATTTC
This sequence comes from Lontra canadensis, assembly GCF_010015895.1. Lineage (NCBI taxonomy): Eukaryota > Metazoa > Chordata > Mammalia > Carnivora > Mustelidae > Lontra > Lontra canadensis. Next base: position 36,428,534 of record NW_022630997.1, read on the forward strand.
CCCAATAATCCCAAAAATATTCCTTGAAAATGTTAATAAAATAGGTATCTGGTGAGTCTGAGGAATAAAAAAATATAGATCCATAAAAATAAACATTATTGGGAATGAAAAAGTACTTAACTAGATATATTGTACACTTGAGACATAAAAGAATAACAGAATATTATGAGCAACTCTATGATAATAAGCTTGAAAATTTAGACAAAATAGGAAATTTTTATACAAATTTTCTATTTCAAGAAGAAACATAAAAACTTTATTCGACCAGTAATTATTTAAAAAATGGAATTAATGATAAAAATCTCCCCTTTCTCTGAAATAACATGGAACTCAAAAAAATTTTGCTATTTTCATAACTTATGTTTCACTCTGGGCTTCTCTTCAGTTTCTGGTCTACAGAGATGTTTATCAGTTTTGTTAACCATTTTTCACCTCTTAACTTAATTACTAGATGTTTACACAAAGGACAGAGAGAATTATGGGAAATCCACAAAAAGTACACGTTTTCAAACACGTATACACCAGTGTCCATTCATTTGGCAACATGTAAAAGAAAAATCAAACTCAAAGCCACTCGGGTTATTTAAGTCACTGTCGCATATTTGTACAAGTTCAGGATAAAGAGGTCTTCCATATGGGTCCATCCAGCAGTGAAGTAGCATCATCAAGGACTAAAATGTCTTCAACTCTCCTCTCCCACATTATAGTTATAGTCAGTTTAAAGCTGGTTTCACCCCAGGCCACAAGAAAGATGCCAGAAGTAAATGAAGCTCTATACTAATTGGTTCATATCTGGCAAGAAAGAGAAGTGTCATTCCCATCGCTCTTCCTAGGTGTAAAGAAGCTTCTTTGCCTCCACACACCTTTCCCTACACCTCATTGACCCAAGTTGTACCTCTCTGGAAAGAAGAACTTAAGATAAAAATACAGGCTCTCTTCCTTTCTGTGGCTGAATACCATTCCTTTATATATCACATCTTCTTTATCCATTCATCCATTGGATGGACTTCTAGGCTGTTTCCATGTCTTGGTAAATAATGCTGCAATAAACATGGAGGTGCAGACGGCTCTTTGAATAGTGATTTCATTTCCTTCAGATATATATCCAGAAGTGAAAGTGCTGAATCATCTGGTACTTCGATTTTAATTTTTTGAGAAACTTCCATTCTGTTTTCCATAGAAACCAGACCAGTTTACACTGGCACCAACAGGGCACCAGGGTTCACTTTTTCTACATTCTCACAAGTACTTGCTACCTTTTGTCTTTTTGATACTAGTCATTCCAACGGGTATGAGGTGGTATTTCACTGAAGTTTTGATTTGCATTTCCCCAGTGATCAGTGATGTTGAACATCTCTTCATGTACCTGTTGGCCATTTGAATATCTGCCTTGGAAAAATGTCTGTTTAGGTCCCTTGCCTAATTTTTTATTTGGATTTGGGTTTTTATTTATTTTTTTATTTGGATTATTTGGATTTTTACTATTGAGTTGTATGAGTTACTTGCAAATATAATGCATACGAGTTTGGATTCTTCATTAAAACTTAAACCTGTTTTGGATATCAGAGCCTTATCAGATCTGTGGTTTGCAAATATTTTCTCTCATTTAATAGGCTGATCATTTCTTTTGCTGTGCAGAAATTTTTCAGATTGGTAGAGTCCCACTTGTTAATTTTTCTTTTTGTTGCTTGTGCTTTGAGTGTCATATCCATAAAACCAATGCAAAGACCAGTGTCAAGCAGTTTTTCCCTATGTTTCTTTATAGGAGTTTTACAGTTTCAGGTGTTACATTTAAGTCTTTAATCCACTTCAAATTGATTTTTGCGTGTGATGTAAGCTAAGGGTCCGGCTTCATTCTTTTGCATGTGAATATCCAATTTACCCAGAACCAGTTTTGCAGAGACTATCTTTTCTCCATAGAGTATCCTTGGCTTCCCTGTTAAATATTAGTTGACCACATATGCCTGGGCTCCTTTCTGGGCTCTTCATTCTATTCCAATGGTTAATGCATCTCTTTTTATGCTACTGTAATACCACTTTGATTACTGCTGCTTTGTGACATAGTTTGAAATCAGGGAGTGTAGAGCCTCCAGCTTTACTCTTCTTCCTCAGGACTGCTTTGGCTATTCAGGGTCTTTTGTAATTCCAAACAAATTCTACGCCCATTTTCCTATTTCTGTCAAAAATATCATCGGAATCTTGGTAGAAATTTCATTGAATCTACAGATTACTTTGGGCAGTGAGAATGTGTGATCAATATTAATTCTTTCAATCCATAAACAGAAGGTCCCTTTCCATTAAATTTTGCCTTCTTTAAGTTCTCTTATCAATGTCTTAAAGTTTTCAGGATACAGGCCTTCTCCTCCTTGAAATTTATTTTATTAAGGATTGTATTGATGTTACTGTAACTTGAATTATCTTCTTTCTTTTTCAGATAATTTGGGGCTAGTGCACAAAAATGAAACTGGTTTTTGCATATTGATTTCATATCCTGCAACTTTACCAAACTGATTAGTTCCAACCATTTTTTGGTAGGGTCTTTAAGATTGTCTCCATTTAATATCATTTTATCTGCAAACAGAGCTTATGTGAATTCTTCCATTCCAATTTGGATTCCCTTACCTCCTTCTCTTGCCTGATCACCCTAGCCAGGACTTTCAGCATGTTGAGTAAGAGTGATATGGGTGGGCACTCTTGGCTAGTCCCTGGTCTCAAAGGAGAAGATTTCAACCTTTCATCACTGGGTCTGGTCCTCACTGTGGGCCTTAAATATCTTTCAAATTGTGTAGACTTGCTGTGACTCTTGGGTGTGAGAAAAACTACAAGAGAGGGTGGGGTTTGCCTGCTAGGTTCTGGTGACTCTGCAGAATAGAAAAGCAGGACTAGATACTTAAATGCTAAGATTAGAAGAACTACTAAAGGAAATCAAGGGGTCTTTACAGTCCTAGTCTCCTGAACAATCTAAGGGTCCTTGGAATTTCTCTCTTCTAATGCAGCCTAGCCAAGTGGAAGTATATACAAAGTAATAAGTTATGCAAACTTAAAAGATACAGAGAAAGTGGCTGAGACCGTAAACCTGGCCATGATACACAATGTTGACAAGCTAGCTATTGCTCTGAAGATAGCGATTTGGCAACCCTTTCTCCAAATTTCTTTCCCATGCAGGCATAGCAAGCATGTAAGGGCCAACTATAAAAATCCAGGGAGTCATCCTGGGGTTAAAGAAGATGCAGGGAACCCTCCTACACTGTTGATGGGAATGCAAGCTGGTACTACCACTCTAGAAAACAGTACAGAGGTTCCTCCAAAAGTTGAAAATACAGCTAAGCTAGGACCCAGCAATTGCACTACCAGGTATTTACCCCAGAGATACAAATGTAATGATCCAAAGGAGCACATGCACCCCAATGTTTATAGCAGCAGTGTCCATAATAGCCAAACTATGGAAAGAGCCTTGATGCCCATCAACAGATGAATGGATAAAAAAGATGTTGTGTATATATACACAATGAAATATTATATGGCCATCAAAAATGAATTCTGGGGCACCTGGGTGGCTCAGTAGGTTAAGCCTCTGCCTTCAGCTCAGGTCATGATCTCAGGGTCCTGGGATCGAGTCCCGCATCGGGCTCTCTGCTCCGCAGGGAGCCTGCTTCCTCCCCTCTCTCTCTCTGCTTGCCTCTCTGTACACTTGTGATCTCTCTCTGTCAAATAAATAAAATCTTTAAAAAAAAAGAAGAAGAAATCTGGCCATTTGCAATGATGTGGATAGAACTAGAGGGTTTTATGCTAAGCAAAATAAATAAGAAAATTATCAGAGAAAGACAATTATCATATGATCTCACTGATATGAGGAATTTGAGAGACAAGACAGGGGATCATAGGGGAAAGGAGGGAAAAATGAAGCAAGACGAAACCAGAGAGGGAGACAAACCATAAGAGAATTAATCTCAGGAAACAAACCGAGGGTGCTAGAGGACAAGGGATGGGGAGTGATGGGGTGGCTGGGTGACAGACACTGGGGCAGGTATGTGCTACGGTAAACACTGTGAATTGTGTAAGACTGATGAATCACAGACCTGTACCCCTGAAACAAATAATACATCATATGTTAATTTTTTAAAAAAGAAGAAGAAGATGATGATGATGATGATGATGCAGGGACACTGAGGTCAGGCAATGAAATTGCTCAAAGGTCACAGAGCCCAAAGCCAGCTGGATATCCCACACAATTAGGTCATCATCCTTCTGGAAGCATCTCTGGCACCTCCACTAGACCTGTGCGGTTCAACTACAAGCAGAGCTTCAGGCAACAGCAGTAAAAGAATTAAGCCAAGATGTACTGATTATTGGTACCCAAGTATTTCCATCAGTAAAATTTTGCCCACATTCCATGGAAAGATGTAATAGAACTGAATCTATCTCTGGATTAAATGTCCCTTATAAATAAGTGACTTATTCATGAAGCATAACAAATAACATGGAGGACAAGGAGAGATGGAGAGGAGAAGGGAGTTAAAGGAAATTGGAAGGGGAGGTGAACCATGAGAGGCTATGGATTCTGAAAAACAATCTGAGGGTTTTGAAGGGGCAGGGGGTGGGAGGTTGGGGGAACCAGGTGGTGGGTATTAGGGAGGGCACGGATTGCATGGAGCACTGGGTGTGGTGCAAAAACAATGAATACTGTTACGCTGAAAAGAAATAAAAAATTTTTTAAATGTCCCTTATATGGGGTACAATTTTGCAAATTCCAAAAAGAAGTGGAGGGAAGGCTGCAGTATACACTAATTCTTTGGCATACTTGGATCTGACCAGAAGTCCATGTGACCTCAGCATGACTGACTTTTGGGGGTCAGATAGCTCTTTGTTGTGGGGATTGTCATGTGCACTACAGGGTGTTAGAGAAACCTCTGACCTTTACCACTAGATGCCGTAGCACCTTCTCCCCGATTATGACAACCCAAACGTCTCTAGGTATCATCAAATATTTTCCAGGTAGCAAAAATCCTTCTCAGCTGAGAACCAGCAGATATGACTGACAAGAATAATTGGGACTAACCCCAGCCTCATGTTGCTGAAAATAATTAGGGAAATGTATATAGCTACCTTTCTGCTATATAATATTTCTGCATCTATGTCACCACAGAGACACAACAGAATACAGCTTCCTCCACATTAGCTGACAGGTTTCCAAGAATTGCATCTAGGGAAACTGAGTTTGAATCACTTCAACCTCCATAACTCTTTAGAACTTGAAGCTGGAAAGCAGAGGTTAAAAGTGAAGCTTTGAAGCTAGGACCAGTGTTGAGCTCACACCTGCTCATGCACCTGCTTGCAAGAGCCAACTGTTGGTATCTCTTCCCAACTCCATGTTCAGTAAGGTCACACTGGTACCTTGAAACCAGTCAGAGTGAGAATATCTATACCACAGAAGTTGGCAAATGCTATAAATTTCAGATTTGGGAGGCTTTTGCTTTGGTTCTGTTTTTCTTAGAACCCACTGTTAAGCATTTACAGCACAGCTCTGACTAGCAGTAAGGCACTCCATGTTACTAGACATGATGAAAGCTATGGAGAAGAGGAGCAGCATGGTCCAGTCTTGCAAGATCTTGGACCTTTTAGGACGAGGTCTTCTAGAAGAATGGCTCTATCACAGATGAATGATTTTAGAGGTCATATTAAATAATTTTTAATCCAGAGCATCAAATCTGAGTCTCAGAGGCCCTATGTATCCCCAGCTATGGAGGCACCTCAAGTATAATGCAATGTTAGAATTAGTGTAGATCATCGTAGGCAGAATAATTATAATTATACACTGTCTGTATAATTATAATTACAATTATACACTGTCTCTAGAATGTGGGCTGCTCTGGTAGTTTATGAAGGGAATCAACAGTATTCAGAACTGGATTTAAAGAGTGGATGGGTGGGGCACCCAGGTGGCTCAGTCGGTTAAGCGTTTGCCTTTGGCTTAGGTCATGATCCCAGGGTCCTGGGATCAAGTCCCACATCGGGCTCCTTGCTTGGGGAGGAGCCTGTTTCTCCCCTACCTATCAGTCCCCCCTGCTTGTGCTTGTTCTCTCTCTCTCTCTCTCTCTGTCAAATAAATAAATAAAATCTTTAAAGGAAAAAAAGAGTTGATGGGTGAGGAAGATGGGGAAATACACATGGTGATTGAATGAACAAGATGCTTTAAGGCATTACCAAAACCCCAGTCCCCTTTCAGTGGCTAAAAATCAAAGGGGAAGGAAGGAAAGAAAGGAAGGAAGGAGGAAGGGAGCTTATATTTCAATTTATAGCTTAAAAATAATTTTCCTAAAATAAAAGGAAGTTTGAATCTCAAGTTTGAAAGAGCATGTGATAACTGGGAAAAGTGACCGAGGCTGGTGAACTCCAGGACATAGCACAGTAAAATTATTTTAAAGTTTTAAAATACAGAAGATATTATAGGCATATGCCAAAGACTATCTTACAAAATGTCAAGCTTTTTACCAGCTTGATTGAAAGTTACAAGTACAGTGCTAGAACTCCTTCCCAGGTGGGCATAGGCCCAGCTTCCTCTTGACCAAGATATGAGCTGTTATCTGTGAACAGGCACTGAGAACATTACTAAGATAATCAGTGTACCTTAGTTGGCATTCTAACCCAAAAATCCTTTTACATAACATAATCAACCAGTCTGTAGGACCCAAAGGCATCCAGGGAAACTCTGGGAAGAAAAAAACCCATTGCATTTTCTCATCAAAGTTTATCCAGGCCAAACTTTACATTCCATTGACAAGCTAAATTCAGTTATCCTGAATAGATCAAAAGATTTTTTTTTCTTTTTTTAATTATTTATTTTTTTATATTTCTTTTCAGTGTACCAGAATTCATTATGCACCACACCCAGTGCTCCATGCAATACGTGACCTCCATAATACCCACCACTGGGCTTACCCAACCCCCCCCGCCCCTCCAAATCCCTCAGATTGTTTTTCAGAGTCCATAGTCTCTCATGGGTCATCTCCCCCTCCAATTTCCCACAACTCCCTTCTCCTCTCCATCTCCCCATGTCCTCTGTGTTATTTCTTATGCTCCACAAATAAGTGAAACCATATGATAATTGACTCTCTCTGCTTGACTTATTTCACTCAGCATAATCTCTTCCAGTCCCATCCATGTTGATACAAAAGTTGGGGATTCATCCTTTCTGATGGAGGCATAATACTCTATAGTGTATATGGACCACATCTTCCTTATCCATCCGTCTGTTGAAGAGCATCTTGGGTCTTTCCACAGTTTGGAGACTGTGGCCATTGCCACTATGAACATTGGGGTACAGATGGCCCTTCTTTTCACTACATCTGTATCTTTGGGGTAAATACCCAGTAGTGCAATTGCAGGGTCATAGGGAAGCTCTATTTTTAATTTCTTAAGGAATCTCCACACTGTTTTCCAAAGTGGCTGCACCAACTTGCATTCCTACCAACAGTGTGAGAGGGTTCCCCTTCTCCACATCCTCTCCAACACTTGTTGTTTCCTGTCTTGTTAATTTTGGCCATTCTAACTGGTGTAAGGTGGTATCTCAATGTGGTTTTGATTTTATTCTCCCCGATGGCTAGTGATGATGAACATTTTTTCATGTGTCTGATAGCCATTTGTATGTCTTCATTGGAGAAGTGTCTGTTCATGTCTTCTGCCCATTTTTTGACCTGATTATCTGTTTTGTGTGTGTTGAGGATGAGGAGTTCTTTATAGATCCTGGATATCAGCCCTTTGTCTAAAGATTATACGTATGAAGTATCATTTCAAGTGAGAATGACCTAGAGCCTCTCCCTTCTGTGCTGATTAATGAATACAAAAAACGTGGTTGCCACACGGTTCCATTCCTGAACATGTTAAGAAGAGTAGTGTTGGAGATATTATCTCCCAGCCTTATATCACCAAGATCATGCCCAACAAGGAAGTGAGGATGATATTTTTCTTTTTTAATATTTCACAAGCTTGCCCTTCTTAAATATGTGACTCAAAGCAAATAAATCACTCATATGCCATTATTCAAGATCAAATGAATCTATAAGACAAGTTTTACAATATCTCCAAAGTTGATGTTTTTAAATTTAAAATGGTCACTTTAGAGTGCATAGAGTCTGCATAGTCTGCATAGAGCTCCATGATTTGACTCAATTTAATTACCCAATTAAGAGAAGAGTAATCCCCTTCTCAAACATATTCACATAACACACAGGTATAGTGTACACACACACACACACACACACACACACATTGATCTGTTGCAGCTGAAGTTCATAAATACACCAAAATGTCTTATTGCTAACACTTTACACCCACAAAGTAAAACTTTATAGGTTATTGGTTTTAAAGTACACTAAATTCAAAGCAACTGTTATTCTCCTGCTATTTAAGAAATAACAGATCAGCTCATCCCAGATAACTCAAAATCCATTTTCCCCAGGTATCCGACATTCTGAACTAACAAATCCTATTGTATTTCACACTGGGACACTCTTTGTTACACGCCATTAGCTAAGTTATTTGTTCTTCTTTGAAATTTGACATAAACATTAGTGTAGCTATTATTGCAACCATAAGATACATACATGATTTATCTGCTTTTTATTTTTCAAAGAAAAAACTTCATCCTCTTGACTAACATGATATTTGTATGTGTTTCGAATTTTAATCATACAGATCTGGAGAAGAGCCATATTTAAAATCTGTGATGCAGAAATTAGATCACCAGATTTGGAGTCAGCAACAAGGGTCTAAATTCTGGCAAGCAGTCTGTTCGAATAGTCCTCTAGCAATATGACTCCCCAAGAAGTGAGAGTGCAGGAGGGTGGGGCTCCCATGCCCACGGATGGCAGCTCTCCAGGGAGGCACCTCCCAGCCAGCCTCCTAAGCAAACAGCACCTGGGGACAGACAGGCAGGCAAACCTTATTTCTTTCCCTGCTAGAAAGGTCCACTGTTATTCACAAGATCATGCCCGTGTACAGAACTGGGAAGAGCCCTGCCTATAGAGAAAGATTTCCCAGGGCAGAATAACAGAACTGAAAAATAGATGAAATTAGATGGAGAGTTCTGTTGGAGAATTATGCTGAACCCACCCAATTATAACCTACCCATCAGTCATTATTGATAGGTATCTATATCTGGCGGAGAATACATTTTCAGCAATGCAAGGAAAATGGGAAGTGTGAAAGCTAGCAGCTTCTGGCAGAACAACTCAATATAATTCAGCTTGGGCGTGCAAGGCCAAGCATGCAGTACCTGCTTGCTTCTCTGCCCAGCTTCAACTTATTCCTCCCACCCAGCAGCAGGAGCCACTTAAGTCCCCTAGGCAGCCTCACCCTGCCTCAGGCCCTATACTCTCCACCTATGACAGACTTAAGAATGCTAGTTCAGCTTGGATTTTACCTTGACCCCAGTGTTAGGAACTGATTAGTCCCTTGTCCTTATGCTGCAATGACATAAGGCCCCCTACTAGGGACTAGCACCGTCCCTGCTAAGGTAACTTCCTCTGTCCTCTTTCTCAGCCACACTGGAGTTCAATACTTTATTCTTACCATGATTTCCATACATCACTCACATGTTTCTGACCATTGTCCTTTGTCTGCGCCCTCCCTTCTCCTATCAGACTTCTCTGCTGTTGATGGACAATCACACAATCACTTACTTCCTGCCACCAGGCTCTTCAGTCGTGCTGGTTCTCAGTCTGCCCACTGCATTTGGGTCTATCCCACCCAGCCACCCCTCCAGCCAAGTACTTTTTATAACCTGAGAGGCATGCCTAATCTTTAGGCCAGAACATCAACTTAGTTCTTTACTTCAATATCAGATAAATACTTGATCCAAGGATTGTGCCAAAAGATACTCATGCAACACTTCCTATATCCCTCACCTCAGCTCTGTAAAATGTATATCTTACCCCAGTTTCAAATATGAGAAACTGAGGCTCACTGATGCCAAATAACTGGCTGTAGATCTTATTCCTAAGAAACTGGGAAGCCAGCCATCTAAAATCAGGCCTGTGTGGATATGTGAGTCTAACCACTGTACCACATGGTTGGTAGAAATGACAGGTTGGGATCCTTTCCAAGCAAAACCATTCTTCAGAGACCAAGCTTCAGCTCTGATTTCCTTCAGTCTTCTCAATCAGTGTAGTGTTTGGTGACAGGGAACAGGTGAATTCTTGCTTCGACGTTGTAAATCCTGGTCAAAACATTTATAATAAAATGCAGGAAGAAAGGTGAGTGCCGACGCTGACAGCTGGAGAGTGCCAGGAGTATAGGCATTTTTCTAATGCCGTGGGGCTTTGTTGGAGGGCTGCAATTTCAATTGGCAGCTGTTTCATCTTTAATGTGAAAAATATCAACTATAAACAGGAGACCAATATCTCTTCATGTATCAGTGGAATTCCGGTATTCAGATCAGATCTTTTCCTTGGGCAGATATAGATGTACTCTTTTCTGCAAGTAGTCATTGACCCAGGGAAAAAACAAGCTGCTAAGATGAAAAATTGAGCAACCCTCACAGTTTAGTCAACGACAACAAATTGAGGGATTTTCTCCCCTGTCTCTCTTTAACATAAAATATTTACAAGCTCTTTCAACCTTAGTTTCATCACTCAGAGTAGGAGTGATTTATTGCTTCCTGCCAAGTATTTAGGGGAAATGAAGGCAAAAATGGTTGTAGGTTCTAGAACAAATGACCTAATAAAGGAAAATGGCTATACAAAAGATTGTACGCGTATTCTCTGTATAGGATAGATTTGTTTAAACAATAAAATTCCAAAGGGATGCTATAGAGTCACAGCTGGTAAGAAACCATTATGTCCTTGTTGTGGGCATCAGTCAGAGCAGAGATTAGAGATAAACGTTACCAAACTTTTTAGGCAATTCATTATGATGGGTTCCATCTTGTTTTAAAGGAACTTCTAATGTCTTTAGGAATTTGTGATTCCCCCTATGGTGTGTTAGGAACTCACGCACTGGACATCCGTCCAATGCTGTCATTCAATAGCTCCAAAACAAAATCGGGAAACGATGCCAAGGTAGAATTCTTTATTAAGCATATATGATTTAATGAAATCATCTTAAATTCATAGATCCCAACATTCAGGGAGAGCCCTTGTTTATTTTCTCATCCAGTTCCATTTGGATCATTTCTGTTGGCCTATCTGCAAAGTTCCTTGTTTCTCTCCTCACCTGTGTCCAGTCTGTGGGGTTAGGGATTGGGTCAGTGTGGTGAGAAATTGAGCAGAGTTTTGGTTTTTTGGTGCTAGGTTATCTTCAGTGCTCCATACATCTGAAATCCTCTGGACACTGCTACCCGGTCTGACTGTCTTAGTGGGCTCTAGGTTTTGGTCCAGGCCCCTGACACCCCCTTCAGGAATCCCTGCCTCTCTGCTTACCAGGGTAGCTCCCTCCTCTCCCTGCCCCTGCCCAGCAGAAGCTTACTGGTGTTGGGGACATGTGGGGGCCGGGAGTTCCCATAGTCCAGCCTCAATCAAACCAAGGGCAACAGGGCCTTGTGGGTGGGCCTTTCCCAGCATTCCTGCCCTCCACCCTTTGCTGCCCAGGGACAGGAAAGTCTCCTGTCCCTCCTTCAGGTAGCCAACTATGACTTCCCTCACTCCCCCAGAAGCATGGATCTTACCTTGGGTCCTAGGACAGGAGGACTTCCACCCCTCTACAAGCCCCTTCAGGCTTCCGTTTCTCAGGACAGCAGTGTCTGGGAGTGTTCAGGGTTCTGTGCCCCTGCACCCCCCAAAGGGCTTTCACTCTGTTCCATCTTTTGGGGAGCCAGTGGAGAAGAGCTGGTGAGTGACAGAACTTTCCTGAACCTTCCATGTTCTATGTCCAGTTCTTCAGGAGTACAAAAAAATGCTATAACATGCTTACCCATAAATCTTTTCATGTGCACAAGCATATCAGTAGACGAGTAGCATCTCAGAAGTAGAATTTCTGGTTCAAACAGCATGCTCACTTTTTACATTTTAATTCAAGTTCACATTTTGCACTCCAACAAAAATTAGAACAGCTTAATTCCACAAAGAATGCACTAATAGTCCCATTTTCCTATCCATACATAGTAATTCTGTGTATTAAGGTCCTTCTGATATTCACTAACTTTATAGGAAAGGGACAGTTTCTTGGCTCTTGATTTGCAGATCAGCAGTGGGTATGTTTATTTCAGAGGTACTTAGTCTTTGTTCAATTTATTAGGTTAATCTCATATTTATTTGGAAAAGTTCTTCACATTTTAAAGAAGTTAGGTCTTCTACGAATTACAGTTTTCTTCCTATTTTGCCATTTGTCTTCTAACATTGTTCATGAGGTTTGTCCCTATTCACAAATGTTTGTCTCTATGTATTTAAATCATTTCTTTTATGCTTTCAGAGTTTCATGCCATGCTTTTAAAAAAACATATTCCACTTTAAGTTATACTTTAAAAATCATATTGAAACTTTTGTATGTCATAAAATTAGATTCTATGCAACTGTTAAAATCAATAAGACCAATCTACAGGTACTTCCAGAGAAATAGGTCTGTTATATATTCAGTTTAAAAAAAAAAATCTTTACCTGTATTATTTAAGCCTTACAACATTCTATAAAGTTGATATTATTATTTCACTATCATTTCACACAATATTATTTCACTATTATTATTTCACTATTATTTCATTATTCACAATTTCACTAGTAAAGACTGAGTTACGGAGATGTTAAATATCTTTTAACTTTCCCAAAGTCTTATTATTATTATCCAGAATTCGCTCCAGGTTGGCTGACTCCTAAGTCCAACTGTTTGGGTCTATATGCGGAATATGAAGAAATTGGTGTGTCTCACTCCAGCTGTTTTTGGGGGGTTTTTAACTATTTTATTTATTTATTTATTTATTTATTTATTATTTGACAGAGAGAGAGAGAGAGACAGCAAGAGAGGGAACACAAGCAGGGGAAGTGGGAGAGCGAGAATGTCTGTCTGCAGGGAGAAGCAGGGAGAAGCAGGTTTCCCACGGAGCAGGGAGCCTGATTCGGGGCTCGATTCCAGGACCCTGGGATCACAACCTGAGCTGAAGGTGAACACTTAGCCAACTGAGTCCCCCACCCCAGGAGCCCCCTCAGCTGTTTTTTATTCTTGAGTAGAATTCGGCAACTGGGGGGGAAAAAATCTCTTCTGAACTTGTTTGTTTTTATTTGTCTGCTTTTTTGTTTTTCCTAGAGTGAGCCTATATTGTTTTTGTAATGATTATTTTTTTTAAAAAACCATCTGATATTAGAGAAAGATCCATTGTCTCTCGAAAAGAACAGTTTTAGTACTGAATATTCTCCAAACTTCTTTGAAACTGGAAGATAATTTTGGAGAGCATTTTGAAGAACTAGTGTTCTTTTTAAAATAATACCTTTGGGAGAAGGAACTAAAACGGTAAATTCTTTTTCCTGGTTTCCTTCACTTTGCTGACAGCTGTGTTCCCAGGACCACTATCTCAGTAAATAATACTGAAGGCAATGTCACTTTACTATTTATTAAGGATATAATGTATGTTTTCATTAATACTTTAGCCTTGGCCCTTTTCAGTGACTTGTGCAAGGGAAAATGTTTTGTCGTCGATATAATTTACTTTCTTAATGAATTACATGATTATCTGACATTCAGCAACATCCGATTAAAGCAGATAAGTCTGCATTTCATTACCAAGTTATGCAGGTTGCAGACAGACCTATTCTCCCCCACCTCTGACTCTCATGTCTGGTATTGGGTATCACTGCAAGCCAGTGCCTTTTCTTCTCCCGTATATCCCCACTCAGCCTAAAAAACTGCATATACATTAACTGCTGCAAAGTGTTTATGCCAAAATCCAGAGTGAGGATTAGTTATTGGGGAAGTCCCCTTCCCTGGGCAATCCGCACATTTATTAAAATATCCTTATGGCAGTTCGTGCAAGCACAAGGCTTTTGAAGATTTCTATAAAGGGCTTATTCATCTGCATTGATTAAATCCCACATAATTACACTCAGTTCAAGGTCACTAAGAACAGTGATATGTTTCTACAGAAACATCCACATTCTTTTCACCTACCTCCCATTGACTTTCCTTTTTTCTTTTTTTAAATTAACTATTGCTGCATGCCCTCTGGACTGGAGAAACTTCATAGCAATGTCCATGGTTCCAAGAATAAGACTTCAGTTTAAAAATCTGTGATATTTACTTCTTCATCAAATTATTAAGAACCTACTCTGTGCCAAGTCTTGAGAATTTTTTTTAAATAATAAATAAATAAGATGGAGTCTCCTCCCCCAAAAGAGCTTTATAACCTAGCAGAGACCAGAGGCTAGTAAGGTATTATTGCGATGCAGGACAACTGGTGTTTATAAATGGAGATAAAACTAAACTCCACGGAAGCAATCAGGACACACAAAGAAACCTGAGAAATTTTCTTCATATGAACTGCACATTCTGTGGTAAGAAACCTAACAGAAAAATCTTTCACTCAAAAGGCAAGTATGTGCACAAGGTCATTCCCTTGGCGACTTCAAACCTCTCTTTGTTCACCTTCAAATTCTGTTTCCATGCCAGGTCATGCACTGAATATACATAATCACATATATCGCATTATTTAAGCCTAAGTATTGGTGAGGCAATTACTACTCTAGTTTCACACAAAAAAGCTCATACAGAGGTTAATTTCCTCAAAGCCACACAGTTTGGGAAAAGTTGGATTAGGATATGAACCTAGGGGTGCCTGGGTGGCTCACTCAGTTAAGCATCTGCCTTCAGCTCAGATCACGATGGGGGGTCTTGGGATCAAGCCCCACTTCAGGCTCCCTGCTAAGCAGGTAACCTCCTTCTCCCTCTCCCTGCCCCCTGCTAGCAGTCTCTCTCGCTATCTCTGTCCTCTCTTTAAAATAAATAAATAAATCTTTAAAAAAGAAAAAAGAATATGAACCAATTTTCCTGCCTCGAGACCACTGATTATCCTGTGGCACCATGATTGTGAGCAGATTTTGTCTGAAGCTCTGTGTGAATGTCCCTGTCGGTTAGGCTGGAGGGAACATAAAGTTATAGCTGGATGATATCCCAAGGGCTGGTTTCCTCTATAATCCAGTCTCTCAAGGTCGGGAATATTTCCTTGTATGTATTTGTGGGCAAAATCTTTTGCCTATTCACTCAATATTGAACCTAGTTGCACTTCAGAGATAAACCAATTTTCCAAATGACCATAAAAGTTTAAGTATTAATTGAAATATAAATCAATAAGGCTATTCTTTATCTTAATTTCTTTCAGTTTCTGTTAATATAAGTCTCATAACCATGACCCATTTGGAGAACCTAACTTCAGAACATTCAACGAGAAACAAAGGGCTTTGCATTAAATGTTCTATTTCTGGTTTCTTTTACATTCATCCTAAAACATTTTTTATCCTGAAACTGTTTGCTAATCTAATGTGTCTATATAATTAAATGGTGCAGCCAGTATTCAAATAACTATATGAAGGTATCACAAGATAAGTGAGGCTAACACTACTGCATCCAGAAAGACAAATCAGCCATGTAGAGAAATGGCCCACACCAAAATGTTTGAACAGCTGTTTCTGATTATTTTGGCACTTTTCCCACATCAAAACAAGAGCAGAAAGAAACTGTCCTCTAATTGACTAGACTGTAATAATAATTTCTACAATTTATTGAGTACCTTTATACTATATTGTGTATCTATCACCACATAATAAATTACCCCAAAACTCTGCAAGTTAAGACAACAAAGCAGGGCACCTGGGTGGCTCAGTTGGCTAAGTGTTTGCCTTCAGCTCAGGTTGTGATCACGAGGTCCTGGGATCAAGCCCCACATCCAGCTCCTTGTGCAGAGGGAAAACAGCTTCTCCCTTGTCTTCTGCTGCTCTCCCTGCTTGTGTTTTTTCTCTCTCACACAAATAAATAAATAAAATCTTTTTTAAAAATTTAAAAAAAGACAACAAACCAATATTATCTCATAGTTTTGGTTGATCAGAAATTCAAGAAGGGCTTATTAAGGTGATTCTGCTGAGGATCTCTCATTGAGAGATTGGCAGGAACTATGGGTTCTGGTACTTGGACCTCTCCATGAGGGTTACTTGAGTGTCCTCTGACTTCCTCCTGAGCAAGTGACTCAAGAAGGTAAGATGGAAGTTACAATGTCTTTTATGATCTACCCTCAGAAATGATACCCCACCATGTCCAAATATCCTGGAGTTTTACACATCTCAGCTCTACTGAGTATCAGAGGGGCTACATAAAACATGAATACCAGGACGTGAGGATAATTGGCACCACCATGAAGTCTGCATGCCACTTCACAAGAACTATTTCGTTTGATCCCAGTGCAGCCCCATGAGATAAGATCATTACTAATATGATATCCATTTATAGATGTGAAAACTACAATCATAAAAGCATGATAATAAATTCAAAGCCTCTAAGGTAGCATGTGTTAGAATTAAGCCAGCCAGGTTTCCTTGGAGTACTTAACCATGGACTGTCTACTTAAGACACAAACCTAGGGGCACCTGGGTAGCTCAGCTGGTTAAGCAGCTGACTCTTGGTTTCCACTCAGGTCATGATCTCCAGGTCATGAGGTAGAGCCCCACCTCAGGGTCCACACTCAGCATGGAGTCTTCTTCAGATTCTCTTCCTCTCCGTCTACTCCTCCCCCCATTCTCTCTCTCTTTCTCTCTTTCAAATAAAATAAATAAATTAACTCTTTAAAGATACAGACCTAGAAGGACATGAGTGTAGCATTACTGGTGAAAAGCTGAAAACCATTCTTTGGAGTAGCAAAATAATTGTGGAATCTATGTGGAAGTGAAGGTCAGAGGAAAGCCACAATGCAAGTGCGGTGAGAGCTGCTTCCACATTGCTCTAAGAGAAGACAAACGCTCCCTATAAGTGAAAGAGGACCCTTCTGTTCCTTGCTCAAATCCTGCAAAAATAGTCCAAACCCTACACCTGGATTCCAGTTAATCTAGATAAAGCTGCATTCCAGAAACAATGCTCAAGATAATGGACTTAAGTGTTCAAGAACCAATCAAGGAGAATCTCCCACTGTAAATTAATACTTCAAGATCTGACATTTGCAAATCTCTCTCTCAGTTTGGGCAATGTTGGGGGGAGCACAAGCCTACAGATGAGCTCTCACTAGTTGACTTGGCCAATGTCCTTCTCTGAAGCTGCCAACTAACCAGATTTTTAAAAAACTCCCTCTTCTACTTTAATAAAAACAGATAGCTCTAGAAATACTTGCTCACTTTTAATCATTTTGTAATCATACCTCCAAAATGATGCTTCTAGTTTCATGGGGTACCAGTACCCAAGAAGTGGAGTATAATGACCGCATTCAGAATCGCACAGGAAGAATATTCCATCCTAAGACCAGGTCAGCATCTTTCTAGGAACAATTCTCCCTTATTTGGGCTTCAGAAATTTCATTTTTAAAAAGTAGTTATGAACTTCAGCACCAAATCCAACTTTACTCAGAAACCTAATCTCTGCCACTTTATAAATAACCCACCAAGTGAGTAATACAAATGCAAATTAAACTGCAGGGGAAGACAAGTTGCTGGAGGGGAAGAAATCCCCCCAGTATTAGTTTATCTCCTAGGTAAAGAAGATGCCAGCCTTGTGCCCAGATGAGTTTGTTCTCTCCTAAGCCATGGGGAAAGACATGAAGAGAATTGAGGGCACAGCTGTGGAATGCATCTTGAAGCCCATACACTTGGGTTCCCAAGGCTGTTCCCAAGCTTTTGCACAATAATGTTTGATTACTACAGTAACTGATGACTGTTTTTTATTTGCATTTCCCACAGTGCTGCTACAGTCGGCATCCTCAACTTGGGACTGCTGAAAATCTTTAATGTGTAACTGCTATTTTCCATAACAATGAATGTAACCTTGCAGGGATCAGGTCCTGGAGAAGCAGCTTTTCAGAAGCCATCTAATATTTTCACAGCAGTGTCTCTCTAAAGGGTTCTTTTTCAAAGTTTAAGGAGGTAGCTCTGGAGTTAGGAGTGTGGAATTAGAGTACAAGCTACACTAAGTCACTAGGACAGGCACAAAAGCAGTCAAAGTCTCTGCTTGTTCCCATGTGATCATATTCTCATGGAGTGGGGGTCACTGTCTATCAGGACATGTCTGAACCCAGCAGTGGCCAAACTGGATTTCCCCAAATATCCAAAAGTTAAATACACAAACCCTTCCTCTGTGCAATAAATAAATAAATAAATAAATCTGCTTAAGTAGAGAGTAAGCAATAGATCATTTATATGATAGAAAGAATAAAGGTGAATGTGGATCACCAGCATGATGTAATTGCCAAAATGCATGCCAAAAACTCTTGGCAGAGCCTACTCCCCATGAGAGGTGTTCATGCCCTCATCTGTATCCCATACATTGTTCTGCTCACTTCAGTTTAGCAAAGGCATTCATGTCATAACTCTCCCCACAACCCTCATCCAGTGGCTTTTAAGAAGATCCTTTCAGCTAACCTTCCTGATGTCTTGAGGGTCTGAAGATTTTTTTCACAAACGGTGATAGTTTAATAGGATGTACAACACTAATTCAAAATTCTTTTCCTCAGGAGTTAAGAATATTTCTTAGTTATCTCTTTGTATCTAGTGTTACCGGCAAAAATCTGATGTCCTATAGGACTCAAAAACAGATTGATGACTTGATTACACAAATATTGAAACAAACAAACAAACAAACAAAAAACTTGCAGGAAGATTATCATTGCTTTACATTTCTGTAATTTTAAAAAATGCCTTGCTTAGTAGACGGCTGTTTCTGCATTCTTTCTGTTGCAATGTCACATGTCATGAGACCTGTGGAAAATTCCATTGTATACTCATAGTAACACTGGAAAAGCAAATAATATCTTGGTATTCTGAAAACATCTTTTACTTCATACACTTCCTGAAGTAGTCTTGGGGAACCCTCAGCTCCCCAAGTTACGCTTTGAGAACTGCTGGTATAAAATACTTCAAAAACTAGAGAAGTTAAAGTCCAACAATGTTATGTTAAAATGAACTAGTGAAATGAACAGACTACTCAAAGAAAAGGAAATGGCCCTTGGATATAAGAAATGTTCAAGCTTATTCATATTACTAGAAACACCAACTAAAATTAGGCCAAGACTCCATTTATCAAAAGGAAAAAGTGTTTTCTTTCTTTTTTTAAATTATGTTCAATTAGCCAACATATAGGACATCATTAGTTTTTGATGTAGTGTTCAACGATTCATTAGAGAAATGTAACAACATATTTTGTTGCAAGACTGGAGAAACCCAGTAAACAATACAAACCTTCACACTCAGATTATGAGTCCTAAACACCACTTCTCTAGAAAGGAAGTTAAATATCTTCAAGAAATAGCTGATTTCCAGTCCAGAGCAGAAATATACAAGATGGGTTTAGGACATTTTGTTGTACCTAATGGAAAGGGAACTGGTAAAGAATATCAGAATCACATCTGAAGGACTCAAGAGCCAAGCCAATGAGTTCTATCAAATACGGTATGACTTCAGCATCAATAAGGACAATATCCACAGTGGATTACAATACCTAAAATATGTTTAAGTCCATGACCTCATAAAAACATGACAAAATAATAATAATAGGTGAATCCGAAAGATGATAGCGAACCAAGTCATTTTTAAAACTAATAAAGCAAAAGACTAAAGCATTTATCTTGTCTTTCCTTAAGAACTACACCAGTGGAATATCAAATAGTAAATGAAGGGAACTTTCTTTTTGTAGAAGTATTTCAGTGAATAAATGAAGAAAGAATGACAGAATTCCACCATTTTGCAATCCTAAAGAAACTGATTGATCTAGGCACTGAAAAATTGATTGTCAACAACTTCAACATGACAAAAGACAAACAGATACTATGTGTCTCCCAAGGGCAACACCAGCAATAAAGTATTCTTGTTGGAAAAAAACAACTAAACAGAATCAAAGGAAGCCTCAAAATTTGATCATCTATTTGCCAAGTTGGTTGGAAATATCTACTCATCTGGCAACGTCAGAGACTTACATAGTTTATGTGACCTTTTCCGGGGAGCTGTGCCCCATAAATCCATAGATCTCAGGCTTACATACCTTAAATAATCCTAGACAACCAGACATCCTGCTAAACTCTCTTACTAGCAAAAAACCATTAATTGTTTATCACATTTGCCATCAGCAAAATTACAAAAGGATTCTACTGAGTCCGCATCTTCTTTCTTTCCCAGGGGCATCCCCATGGGATAGAAAAGACTTTGGACCTGCTGCTTAACCATCTACTTCCTTCATGCCCTTCAAGGTAATAAGACAAATTATTGAAAGGTTACAAATGGTAACACACTGAAGTGTCACAAGTAATAAAAGAAACAAATGAAACAAAACAAAACTAAAAAGCCAGAAATTAACCCACACCTATGTAAGAATTGTATATATGCTGGGGATAATAACTCCTAATCAATGGGGGAAACAATGGATTGTTTAATAATAGTGTTGAAAAGATGGAGTCATTGTGGTAGTCTTACTACAGGATGGTTCCCAATGACAAACATACCTCCTGGTATTCACACTCTTGTGTAGTCCTCTCCCACACTGGGTCACAGCTGGTCTGCGTAACCAACAGCATATGGCATAGCTGAGAGAATATTTTTGAGGAGAGGCTATGAGTGACTGTGACTTCCATCCTGAGTTCTCTCCCTACTTTTTCCCCCTCTCTGTCTTTCATTTCTTGCTCTGGGGAAAGCAGGCAGCCATGTTGTGAACAGTCCTCCAGAGAGATTTCCATGACAAGATTTCAATAAGTCTCCAAGCCTCAATGAGGAACTGAGGTCTACCAACAATTATGTGAACTTAGAAGCAGATTTCCCAGGCTGTGAAGTCGCTGCAACCCTGGCCAGGGGGTTACCTGAAACCTGACACAGAACCACCTGGCTAAGGTGTTGCCAGGCTCCCAGCTCTGAGGATGTAAGATCATGTTTGTGTCTTATCTCACTAAATTTTACGGTGATTTATCCTGTAGTGACAAATAACTAACACAGATTTTGGTACCAAAGGTAAGATGTGTCATAACAAAAGCCTATATGGGAGAGATGGTGGGTGGAAACTAGACAGGTAAAGGACTTTGAAGAGAGCATTCGTAAAAGTCTAAATTGCCTAATTGGACTGTTTGTAGAATTTTGGACTTTAAGCAGGTTGCCAGTGAGGGCTTAAAAGAAAATGAGGAATATCTTACTGGATACTGGAGGAAAGGAGATCCTCATTATGTCCTGACAGAAAGTTGGACAACAGTAACCAGAAGTAATGTGGAAGTTACAAATATACTTCATGCACGAAATGATCTAACTAAGATTTCCAGCCAGACTGGTGAAAATTCCACAGAAAAGCTGCTTAGAGTGAAATCTGAGAGGGCAGAGATTAGCTGAAGAAAGGACCATTATACAGAAAGAACCAGAACTTGCTAGTTTCAAAGGTTCCCTGCCCCATAAGATGGCAAACAATCCTAAATCTAGGAAATAGCTCTGAGCAAAGATCAAATCCAGGACACTCTCAGTGAAGCTGAAGCTGAGGAAGTGGGCAACATAAAAAAAAAAAAAAAAAAAAAAAAAAAATCAGTAGAAATATCAAAGGTGGTGCCTCAGAGGGTCATTCTGCAGGACAAAAGGGCTCTTCAGTTTTCAAGGGTGCGACTCACAAGTCCTTTAATTCAACTAGCAGAGCTTCCAAGAAGCTCAAGAGCCTGGTCCTCAACGGAAGCCCAAAGTAGAACAGGGCTTACCTTGGAGAGATTTGTCAGCATGCTTTTGTCTAATAGCTTGAACTCCAAAAACTATGCACAGGAGACCCACGAGGTCTTTAAGACTATGTTAGATGCAAAAACATCTACCACTTAGACTGAAAGGGACAGAGACAGCACAAAAGGAAAAGATGCCTCAGGGCCCCCAAAATCTACAACCAGGAGACAAACCGAAAACACTAGTCAGCTGCAAATACAAACGACCTTTCTAAAAATGAACACCCAACTCAAAGAGTGGCATTGAGAGCCTAGAGACTGTGGCCAAAACCATGAATAATGAATAACTCCTTCACCAAAGTATAACGGAGCTCTAAAACAGGAAGCTCCTGCCCTCGCCTAGGTGTATCTCATAATCTTTAGATCCAGTGACTGTGTCTCCCATTTCCCCCTTTTTGAAAGATTTATTTATTTAAAAGAGAGAGAGAATGGAGAGGAGGGGCAG
Organism: Lontra canadensis; assembly: GCF_010015895.1. Classification (NCBI taxonomy): domain Eukaryota; kingdom Metazoa; phylum Chordata; class Mammalia; order Carnivora; family Mustelidae; genus Lontra; species Lontra canadensis. Next base: position 36,450,817 of record NW_022630997.1, read on the forward strand.
AGAGAGAAGGAGAGAACCTGAAGTAGATTCTGTGCTGAGTGCAGAGCCCCATGTGGGGCTCAATCTCATGACCCTGAGATCATGACATGAGCTGAAACCAAGAGTTGGACACTTAACGGACTGTAACAGCCAGGCACCCCATCCCATTTTTAAAATAATAATGTCTACAGAAGTCACCCTGTGCCTGTCCCACCCTGAAAGTTGCCCAGGTCGGGGACAAATAGCTTCTTTCTTTAATTCCAGGGATCAAGAGAAATTCTACTCAAAAAATCATACTTAATGGACCACATCCAAGGAGTCTCACACTCCCTTGGGCCTGACTTAGATGATAAGATCCTGAACTTTGGGCTGATGCTCAGATAACATCAAGCAAGAGCGAACATGTGGCTAAGTCAGAATCGTTATGCATTGTTAGTAAAGAAGATAATTTTAAGGGGGAAAAGGTGAAACTTGGTGAAATTAAAGATGATCCTACCTACAACCTTAGCTATCTTATTCCTCAGGAGGGAAACACTCTTCTGGGAACACGAGGAGGCATGTATGAGAATGTTCCTTAGAATATTGCTTAGCTAACAAAGTCTGAAGCAACCCGGACACCATCCACAGAGGAATGAAAATGCGGGGCAGATATTTGATAGGAGATGATGGAGCAGACAAACAGCAATGATACTGAATCTTTTCAACAACAGGATTGATTAAATAAATGAAGCAAAATGAGTTTTGCAGCACAGCACCCTTTATATAAATTAAGGAAGACATACTTGCCAAACAAAACTGTAGGTTTTCACTGAAAACCCTCTAAGTGTTCTTGAGTGGATGCCTATGGACGGTAGAGAGAAGAACATAAAGATGGGCAACAAAGGGAAAAATAATAAAATAAAATATAAAATTAATAAAATTAAATAAAATTAATCATGAACTGAAAAATCTGATTAACTCAATTGTTCATGTCTGAGGTTCACACACATACAGGTTTGGAAAGGAAAAAGCAAACTAACCAAGAAATAAGAGGGGGACAGAGAGGGAGAGAGGAAGAAGGAAAAGAAGGGAAGAAAGGCAAATTAGCTAAAAAGCATGTAGCAGTTTTAGCTAAAGCGTGGAGATCACTGAAAGGCATTAACAACTGTAGGCTCTAGCTGGAGTCCCAGCCTTTTCCATCTTCAGCACTGTGGGCTAGCTAGCTCTTTTCAGGTTCTGTGATCTGCTGTGCCATGAGAAAGTGTCAGGAACTATGTGTACCTCAAGCTGAAGAAAAGGTCTAACTTAGTTTTGTTTGTTGTTTTTCTGGCTCATTTATGGAAAGAAGTAGTACCATAAGGAGTCCAGGATATTGTTCTACTGAAGGAAAAATATTACAGAACTTACATGCTCAATCAAGTTTCCTAGAAGAGGGGTCTCCTGAGCCTCCCAGGAAATTGACCTCACACTGTCTGCAGAGTTTTGAGCCATTTGGGATCTCTGGCTCCTGAATCTCTTTTCAGTGTCTCCGATTCCTTTCGAAAATAGGTCTGAAGGTATTTTAAAAGCTACTAATTAGATAAAATCCATATCACACTCAGAAATTGTGTTTCATTAATACATTCTGAAAATGCTACTATTAGCCATATTTATGTCTTATTAGCAGTAAAAAAGCATTAAGTGGCTTGCCCGGGTAGCCCGTGGTCCTGCTAGCCTGTCCATTGCCCGTATTAATTACGAAGCCATCTTTCAAAGGGCAGCGTGACAAGCTGGCTGAAGGTGAATAAAAATCAGAGACTGTTTTTCCATTTCTCTCAGCCCCTTTCCCACTGAAACCTTGATGGTACTTGGATAAATAATATTTGAGAGCCACCATTTCTGAGATCCTTAATGAGACCATTAAAGCCAGAGAAAGGAAAAAGTGTTGGGTGTTACAGAAAGCAGGCCAAGAGACACGGTTCGTGCCCACTGAAAAAGCAAAAACTCATTGCTTGCTCAGGAAGCCAGGTGTGAGAAAGGAATTTAGTATCCATCTGGACACTTAACTCTTAAAATAATATGGGGGAGGAAATTCAAAGAATCAAAAATGAAGAGAGCAACAGATGCCAGACTGACTAAGAGTCAACCATCATAAAAAGCCAACCCCTTGGCTCAAGATACAATCCCAGCTTTCTGATTTATTCAGCTCAAAATGCTGAGCTTCCAGGAAGGCGGAGGGAGTGACCTGAGAGAGACTCCTTACCTACATTTGTGTAGACTATAATTCAGATGGTCATGCCCTATTGTGATAAGTTCAAAGACAATTGATACTACAATAAGCACAAATAATAAAACTGTCTTTTTGAAAACCAAAGTCCCATTACAGTGGCATATATCCTTTGCCTTGCTGGAAAGCGCAGCCTTAGTCCTTCCTGGAGGAATTATCATTTCTTAACCATGTGTGTAAGGAGAGGCCAAAACTCACCATGGTAAACGGAGTGGTTAAGAGTGAGCCTCAGTCTAAGAAATTAAATGCAAGAGGTCGATGAAGGGTACTCCACAGCCACTGACAGATGGCCAACTTTCCTCACACCCAGAAAAGGTAGACGGTGCTAAAAGCCCTCCACTGAATTCTCTGCCTTAGAGTTTACCAGGAGGAAAGAGGTGAGCAGATGTTATCACAATAAGCATTCCCCGTGGTGCCCAGGACAAAATACTTAAGGAGTCAGAATCACATCACCAGAGGTGATTAAGAAATTCATTGTGAGCAGATGGATGTAACAGCTACTGTAAAGGGCAAGGAAGCAAATTTTTACAGATACTGGAGGAAAGACTCTACAGTGTTCTGATGCACCAATTCCATACAGGTTCCAAAACCGGTTCTGCTCAGTCCTTAATGGGCCATAGCCTCCCTAGGACACATTGAAGGCACAGGATAAAACACTAGTTATTGAGTCCCTATACCTACATGGCTTGAACAGTCTTTCTGCAATTTAATTTATTATCCCTTCCGTTTTCACCTGTGCAGAATAAGAATACTCACGCCCACTTAGCAGAATTATTTTGAGGATGCCTATGATAAACGTAAAAAAGAACTGAACCCGGTGTCTGGCCCATGAGGTGACCTCAGTTGAATTGGCACTAATATTTTTTATTATTATTACCATCAGTTGTTAGTACCCACATGTTGACATTTCCGTAACATGCCTGAGATCAATAATCATATTACTTAAACTTGTGATTGGAATAATGAACACTTTTTTTTAAAGATTTTATTTATTTTATGACAGAGAGAGATCACAAGTAGGCAGAGACGCAGGCAGAGAGAGAGAGAGAGAGGGAAGCAGGCTCACTGCTGAGCAGAGAGCCCAATGCGGGACTCGATCCCAGGACCCCAAGATCATGACCTGAGCCGAAGGCAGAGGCTTAACCCACTGAGCCACCCAGGTGCCCTGAACACTTTTTTTTTTTAAGGACAATCATTATAATATTTTGAAGGAGTACTGTCTATGTTTTGGAATAATGGCATTAGTATTTGAGATGAACTTAACAAGAAAAAAATTACCAAAATCGAATTAAAGGAAAGTTCAAGTAGTATATCTAAGAAGAAAAAAATGAACTGTGCAAATTACTGTCATACCCAAAACTGACCTAGAGATCTAGTGAACCACTTAGAACAAAAAGCACATAGAGTTTCTGTAAAGAGTGTGTTTTTCAATGTGTACATGTATGACATACCTGGTCTGTGCAACAGAGTACGGATTCCCTGCGCAATTTGAGCCTCTGCCTGGGATACAGCAGGTGAATACTGGAAAAGATCCAAGAGACTGTGACTGGTGATAGAGAGAGAGAGAGGAAGGGAGGGAGGGAGGGAGGGAGAGACGGAGAAAAGAGAAGAGAAGAGAAAAGAGGAAAGAAAGGAAGGGAAAGGAAAGGAAAGGAAAGGAAAGGAAAGGAAAGGAAAGGAAAGGAAAGGAAAGGAAAGGAAAGGAAAGGAATCTGGAAAAGCAAAAGTAAAAATCTCTGGCATACAATAATATAAATGTTTACCTACCTAGATGGAAAGATATAGTGCTCCTTCCTGATAGAATTATTTCAGTGGAATTGCCCTGAATGAAAAAACACCATCCTCCCCATGTTATCATTTTTGTCCCTCAAAAAACTGTGATAGTAGGTAATATAGTGTTACCTCCATTTCACAGATGAGGAAATAAGGGAGCCTCAGGAAGCTGGGGGATAAATTGAAGAGAAAGGTGTGGAGCTCAAACTTGCAGGCTACCCTGCCCTGTTTCCACCATCTCATACGCTGCACTCAGAGACTCAATGGATTCTCTTTCTCATGGGAATGTCAAGAACATATTTCATCCCTGAGAGATGCTATTCTCTCTAGAGGAAGAATTAATGATCTCTTCCTCCTTCAGAATTCCTTCCAGCATTTGATTCCTCTGCATATTCTCCTTCTCTGAGCCTGGGCTACTGGTTGACCTACTTTGGAAGCAGAAGAGCCACCTGTAAAAGAGGGAAAAGTCAGCACTAGAATGTCATAAGTACTTCTGGGTTTTAATGAGACAGATATAAAACCAAGATTCTGACTACCATGACAATATCACACCACATTTGCTGAAGGGGTTATGAAACATGTAGATGGATTGACACTGTTGTCAAAACAAGCTTAAAAATAGAAAGCATATACCTATATGTCAATAACAGCTTTGAAATCAACTTAATCTCAGTGTACATCCACAGCCTGTGAAACAGTTTGACCCAGATGAGTCCTTAATTAATACTTTTGGGAACTAAATAGCTCTACACCAAGTGGCGATTTCTGGGATGTCTTTCCCTGCTGTCTGTCCTTCATATGTACCTGGGTTCAAATGAGGGCCCTGCCATTTCACAATCTTACTCTTCCCCATTCTTTTTATCTACAAATAAAGATAAGAGGACCTACCTCATAAGTTATTTATGGGAATAAATCTTCGATGATGTTGGCATATGTAATTACCCACTAAATGTTAACTATTACTATCAGCTATTCTCATCGATGCCCCCTCTAAAATTCTTCTCTCTCTCTCTCTCTCTCTCTTCAGCTTCACTTATTACATGCCTCACCTTCTAGATCTAATCCCAAATTCTAAGAGCAAACTTGGTCTTGAGAACCATTGCCCATCACCACAGAAGTCACCTGCTGCTAGTTCAGCTGGAATCTTTGGTACCAGTTCCAATGGCTGGAAGTATTAGTGTCCTAGCACCTGCCATATAAGGTACCATAATCTGGAGGGCTTGAAACAACAGGAATTTATTCTTTCACAATTTAATAGGCTAGAAGTCTGAAATCCAGGTGTCCACAGGGCATCCTCCCTCTGAGACTCTGGGTAGAATCCTTCCTTGTGTTCTGTCGGCTTCTGGTCGTCATCGATTCATGGTGTTCATTGACTCATAAACACAGCACTCCAATCTCTGTCTCTGTGGTCATGTGGCCTTCTCCTTCTGTGTCTTTGATTTTGTGTGGTATTTTCATCTTCTTATAAGAATTTCAGTTATATTCAGTTAGGACCCTCCCTAATGACTTCATTTTAACTTCACTAAATCTGCAAAGAAGGTACTTCCCATTAAGGTCACATTCACAAGTACTAGGGGTTGGATGTTAGCACATCTTTGAGGAGGTCACAATCCAACCCAGAAACCAGGCTTTTGCCTTGCTCAGTACTCATGTAGGTAGCGTTTTGTTTTCTTCTGTTTTGTTTACTTATACATTCCATGCAAAAGACATGTAACAAGATAGATAATGGTCCCTACTCTCATAGATATACCAGTCCCAGGAGGGAAACAGACATTAAAGAAATAACTAAGTAAGTTAGTAACTAACAACTGTAACGACTGTCAACAGTGTTAGGAGACCATATAACAAGGATCCCTAACCTAATCCTTGGAAAAGGGACGGCTTCTCAGAGAAGGAGAACTGGAAAATGAGCAAGAGCAAGTAAGACAAATGGGGTTGGGTGGGTTAGGCAGTAATTTAGGAAACAAGACACGTAGAGTTCCTGAAAGTGAGTCAGTGGAACTGGAATAGAGAAACAAGGCCAGGGTGCAGAAAGTAACCAAACGTCAAGGGCACAGAATGGCTATAAAGAACTTGGTCCCAGGAGCAATGGCATCCATGCAAGAATTTTAGGTAAAGTATTGTTACCATATTAGTGTCAGTTACTCTTCCTGCCATATCAAACCTCTACCAAATTTTCAGAGCTTCCTAACCCCCATGTATAAGCAGGATACATAAGGCTGTCTGACAAGCTCTTCCAGATTCTGACCTGATGTTCTTTCCTATTTCATTCTTATTTTCATTATCATCAGTGTTGGCTCATTCCGTCTACCCTGCCTTCATTTCTTCTTTCTGATCTTCTCATTCATATCAGCTGGATTAGAATCACCAGGACACTTTCTGGACCTCAAGTAAAAGCAAGCATGGGACACTTGACTCAAAGGCCTTTACCTTTCCATGTGACTGACTTCCCTGAAGACAACTCAAATGAAAAACCAAGCTTACTGAACTTGGAGATAAGTTTGTACAGAGATGCACACTAACTTGGAGTTAGCCCTTCCTTTGACAGATCATGAATGCAAAATACAAAAAACTGGAGAAATTATGCTAAAGCTCATGGTTGAACAAGATAAGCCCTCTTCATCTGATTGGAAATATCACAGAATTTTCCCTATGGATTCCACAAAACTGTTTTTTAAAAGCTTTTATAATTTGGTGACACTAAGTATACACATTTGTGCCTTTGTGTTCATTTTCTTTAAATGTTCATTCTTACTGGTTTGGAAACCTATCAAAGTAAAATCTACTCCACTGGCAACTTTCAAGCTAATGAAAGAGAAATTGCAGTGATTTATCCAAACATTTGTTTCATTCATTCTGAGATCTGTTAAATCTTTCAAGTGTAATAGAATCATTTTAAGTCCTGGATTCTAAAAACAAAACAAAACAAAACAAAAACAAAAACAAAAAACAGCATAATACTTCATTCTACTCTCCAGTCTCATGCACGGTGTTTCTTGTTTAACCAGAAGTCATGAATACCAGGAATTTCATTTGAATGGGAGACCACCCAGTACCTCCTGGATTAATGCCTCGTAGCGTTAAGCAGAAATATTAAATTAAGGAAAATGCCAGTCTCATGGCTTTACTGAATGTAATTTGTAGTTTAACCATCATATTAAATCCTTTGATTGAAATTTGTGAAACAAATGGCAGTATTAGTAATTCCTTTATAAGCTTCTAATTCTCTGCCTACTTAACTCCAGTCTCTAACCCAGGGGAAATATAGTTCCCAAATGCAATCCTTGAACTTGGGGAAACATCGTGGCATCTTCACATTGCATGACCTTCATGTTCACTATTTCTGCAAGATAACGCATTTTAATTTATCATACAAATGAGCTCATCTCCTTTCTGTGGTGCAAATGCATATTGACAGGGCTTTTCAAGATCAATATTTTCTAGACTTCAGGCTTTCACTGTAATCATACATAAAAAAGAACAATAGTTCAAATGGAGCAAGGAACAGGAAAACAATCAAAATGGCAGCTAACGTGGTAGAAAGTCCAAGGTGAATACGAAGTAATAGCAAAACTACAGAATAAGAGAGAAGCACAGGGCGACAGAGACAATAAGGAAACCCGGAATTAGCAGAATATCATTATCTTCTGTCTCTATACATCCTTCTCGGTAAAGGCAGTTCTTTGTTTCTTATCATTGGTGCTTTCCAAATGTAAGTGTCCACTGGGCTTTCTCTGCTACCATGTGCCTATATATTTGACAATTTCTTCCTATCTGGAGCAGCAAAACTTGTCTAGATGTTTAAAGGCAAACACATCCTCCTTCATCCTTGAACCTCAAGCTGGAAATGTCAATCAATTCTCCAAGAGAGAGAGCAGGCAGGATCAGGTCGAGCAAAAGGTCCGCCAGCCCACTGTGTGTGAAGGAAATGCCTGCCTTGAAAATGGAAAAACTCAAGAGGTGTCCACATCCACTCCTCTGCTTGAAGGAGCCAGGGCCAAAGAGGGAAAACTGCAGGAGATGGGGAGGGGAGTCAGGAGGGGAGAGGGCACAGGTTTGACCCTGACCCCTCCAGGGTGATCAGGACTTGTACCATCGGGAAGTTGCTGAACAGTACCCATTGCAGTTCCCTTTCCGCGAGGGCAGGGGTTGGAAACTCAGGAAATCCCAGACCTGAGACATTCAGGGTTTTTTGCAGAAGGTACCCAAGGCTTTCCACCTGTCCCACCTGGACTGTGAGTGTCTAGGTGAAACCACTTTCCTTCTGCAGGAACTGTCCAAGCAGAGCACTCCCGTCCCACAGCAGCATGAAGACTCCTCCAGGAGCACTGTGATCAGTTTGTTACTGGTTACTGTTTCTGCTGAACCAAACCACTAACAGATTCTCAGCTTCGAAAGCCCCATATGATAAACAGATTCTGGGCCTCTTTGCAACCGTTCTCCCAGAGTTTGACCTAGTTTCTTTTCTATTTCATTGCCTTCCACATCATTTTTGGTGTCGGCTCATTCTCTACCCCATGTTCATTGCCTCCCCCTAGGTAGTCTCATCCCTATCAGCCAGATTCAGGACGTTATCTGGACCTCAAATGAATGAAGGCGTGGAGCCTTTGACTCAAGTGTATGAAGAAGCAATTCAAACCCCATTGGTTATTGCTGGAAAACTTAGAGATCATGTTTGGAAATGTGCTTGAAGCCAGAAAAATGCTACCAGAAGCTCAGCTGCACACTCAGGGCACGGGTGGCGGGGAAAGATGAAGGGAACTGGGGTGTCCAGAGGCGGGAAGTGGTCATGGGTACCCCTGCTGGTTGTCACCCTGACCCCAGCAACCCTTGTCCTCTTCTGAGTATGTGGTGGGGCTGATGGGAACGTGCAGGACCTTTCCCAGTGCAGCTTGCCCTACCTGTGGAAACTTCCCACCCCGGGCTGGGGCGAGGCCTCCCTGGGCAGCACCCCAATTACTGTAAACCCCGTTCATGACTGTGCCTCTGTTTAGTGTTGAGAAAAACACCCAGAATCTGCCACATCGGTTCAAAGCCAAGGGTGAGCTCCACTCACTGTTGCTGCCACAGGCTAGTCACCCAATAGGGCCTCAGGGCAGCAACCCCTCCCTTCCCTGCCTCCTGATCCAGCCCCTTGACTTTCTCAAGCTTGCTTCCATACTTATTCAGTGGGATACCTTTAAATCTGTCTGAAAGAAAGAAAGAAAGAAAGAAGAAAGAAAAAAGAAAGAAAGAAGAAAGAAAAAAGAAAGAAAGAAGAAAGAAAGAAAGAAAAAAGAAAGAAGAAAGAAAGAAAGAAAGAAAGAAACAAGGAAAGAAAGAAAGAAGAAAGAAACAAACAAACAAACAAGGAAAGAAAGAAAGAAGGAAATAAAGAAGAAAAAAGAAAGAAAGAAAGAAAGAAAGAAAGAAAGAAAGAAAGAAAGAAACAAGGAAAGAAAGAAAGAAGAAAGAAAGAAAAGAAAGAAGAAAGAAAGAAACAAGGAAAGAAAGAAAGAAAGAAAGAAAGAAAAGAAAGAAGAAAGAAAGAAACAAGGAAAGAAAGAAAGAAGAAAGAAAGAAAGAAACAAGGAAAGAAAGAAGAAAGAAAGAAAGAAGAAAGAAGAAAGAAAGAAAGAAAGAAAGAAAGAAAGAAAGAAAGAAAGAAAGAAAGAAACAAGGAAAGAAAGAAAGAAAGAAACAAGGAAAGAAAGAAAGAAAGAAAGAAAGAAAGAAAGAAAGAAAGAAAGAAAGAAACAAGGAAAGAAAGAAAGAAACAAGGAAAGAAAGAAAGAAGAAAGAAAGAAAGAAGAAAGAAAGAAGAAAGAAAGAAAGAAAGAAAGAAAAGAAAAGCATCTGCTGCTACTACCTTCATCTGACACATTGTTTCCAGTGATCAACACGCTACCCCATATCTTTATCTCCCTCTCTATCTTTATCTCCCTCTTTCTTTTTTGTCTTTCTAGAATGTCTACATTGCCCCTCTATTTAATTCCCTTGCACACATATCGCTTTCTTCAGGATAGAGTTCAAATGAATGTCTGGTCCTTCTGTATCATCTGGTTCCACCAGCAGTGCAGCCAAGTCTGGAGCTGATGGCACCTTTCTCTGACTTCAAACATTTACATTTCCTTGGCCACTCCAGTTAGGACCCCTGGAGCAGGGATGGAAGCACAGGTTTTTGTTTCATATTGATTTTCTATGTTGGTTTCTTACAGCCTGTCTTTCAAGGGTTTGAGACCATCTCCCCAGAAATAAGATCTCATGGCTTGTTTATCCTTGAAGCCCCAACAGCTAGCACAGGGCAGCCTTTAAACATGCTATCAAACTTGCATGAGCTGGTATGCATCAGAGGGCACTTTGATGTACCCCCACCCCCAAGTTTCCACACCAAGAACCATTCTTCCCTGCCCACAGCCAGGAGTTACCCTCAGACAAAATATAAGAATGTTCTTCTACAGTCTCAGAATGAATAGTCTTATGTGCTAAGGGAAGTTCTGAAAAATCAGGAGCAACCCCTACCTTCTCTCCCATTGAATGCTTGAGTCCCAGTGACCTGGGGCCCAACCACAAGTTTCCAGAGTTCTCTTCACCATTTCTTGGGTCATGATGTAAAATTAGACACCTAGCAGCTTTTCCTGGTAAGCCAACATTCCCAAGATCACTTTGCAGATGAGGCGAAACCAGAGTTATGATTGCTTACCTAATTTAGTACATTAGGGAAGGAAGGAAAAAGGCGAAAAATATAGAAAACCCAAGATAAGAGTTATTTCCAGTGAGAGTTATTTCTGGGTTTTTGTTTGGTTCTATTCTGTTTATTTTCTCCCTTTTGACATCTTGTTTAGCAGAGAAGAATGAAACCATCATTTCTCAACATTCCACAATACAGTGGATCTTGTATTGGTACTTTCCTGAAACAATTTCATTTAGTTTCACCCCAAAACTTATCTCCCTTGCAAGATAGGCAACATGGTTAAACTTAAGGTGAGGCCAGTAAAGGGATGTGCATAAAATCACATAAGTGGCAGATTCAGAATTCAAAGTTGGGTGTCTAGCTCCATAACTCATGTCCCTTCCTCCAACATACACCACTTCACAAAAGCTTCATTCTCTTGTAATGCTTCAATCAATACATGGTCATTGCATGACCAGATTAAGAAAGGCAGCACGCCACAAAGAAAGCCCATAGAATCCACCCCAATCCAGGAAGCCTGGGTTTTTCTTTATCCGTCCACCGTGTGACCTTGGACTCTCCCAGTGGTTTGTCTATCTCTCTCATCACATCTAAAAAATTCATTTCAATAACTGAATTGTCTCTAATGTCTTTTTGACTCTAACATCCTATGATTCCTTTATATAAGTAGATGAAGCTATTTGAATAAATTAATATATTGGAAATTAAGACACAATTCTTTCTCTTTCTGTAATATCCCTCCCTTGGATAACACAGTTTCTAAGCCCCAGTGTTGTCATCACCATAGACATTACTGCTCTAACAATGCCATTTCATTCACCTTTAGAATTTAAAACCCGTCCACCACGAGTGCATTTCAAAAATCACTCACAGCCAAAGGTTAAAAAGTGGCTGCTGCATATGATGAATTTCTGAGGAGTATTCAGTCCCTGATCCTACTAATACAGGCACTGCTTCTCAACAATAAAAGGATGAGAATAATTGGAAGCAGAGTCCTTAAAACACACACCACACATCCATCCTTCATCTTTGCAGTGCTCCTACTGCAATTGAACAGGAGTTTCTCGTGCTTAAAGGAAACTCATTTAGCCTCTTCCTTCAGACTTGATCTTAAGGAGAGGAAACAATTAATAGCTGTTTTGGTGTCAGCCAGAGCCCTCTCTGGAGCTCCTCATCTATCGCTAAGTTATACAGGTGCCCTGTGGGTCATTCTCTGCAAAGGAGGAAATTTAGGGCAGCTGTTCTTCTTTTATCTGTCATACAGTTCCCACAGTAAACTGAGCCATTTTCAGTTTTCCTAGTCCTGAGTTTTTATGGCATTAGTATCTTCTACCACCTTGTTCATTATCATCCTTGACAAAATTTCCAGGGAAGATTGTTTCACTGCAGTTCTTATGGTGTTTTCTCTGGACATACCGTTGAAGAAACTGATGCTCCAAAAGGAGGAAAGGGAAACTATAAGATGAATGTGGTAGAATTTGCATTAAACACACCAGCAACAATAAGACTACATATATTTTATAGCATGGTTGGGATGGTTCTTTAATTTCTGTAGCATTGATGCCCACAGAAAAATTGGCTCAGCTGTCTGCCATTTGGGGCATGGGTTCATCCTCCTCCCACCCTCTGCCAGGAAAGTCAGACTGGCAACTTTAAAGAAAGTCCAATGACAATCTTACTTCACATCCAGTATAGTAAAACGTAAACAGGGCAGATTCAGAATTGAAATGAGCAGAAGTCATGAAGTGCCTTGTTCTCACCACCCTGTCCTTGATCCTGTGCCCAGGTGAAGGACCTCTTGCCTAGGCATCTGGATTTCCTGCAGATGCCTGTGTTCCCTTCTATCACTTTGAACAATCTCTCTGACCCTTGTACCCCAATGCTAGTCTTTTTAATCCTTCCTAACTCCATCAAGTCCACATCACCACTCAATATGGGGTATTGGGCATTTCCTCAGCCATCTCTTCCAGTTTTATGTCTCGGTAGACCCTTTCAGCTCAGAGTGCCAATACAGTAAACAAGTGTATCATAACAATTCTACAATGCTCATCACAGCTAACGGGAAAATACCAAACATATTCCTTCTGAGGTTAGAAAGAAGACTAAATTGTCAATTATAACCAGTTTTACTCAACATCATGCTGCAGTCATAGCCAAGGAAGTAAGGCAAGAGTAAAAATTAAAACAAACACACACAACACACACACACACACACACACACACACTCACACACATACACTAAAATAATCCAATTTAAAGATGGGCAGAAGACCTGAATAGACATTTTCCCAAAGACATACAAATGGCGACACGCATATGAAAAGATGTTCAACATTACTAATTCTCAGGGAAAAGGAAATGCGAATCAAAACCCCAGTGAAATATCACTTCACACCTGTCAGAATGGCTAAGATCAAAAACACAAGCAACAACAAGTGAGCATGTTGAGGAAAAGGAACCACCGTGCTCTGTTGGTGGTAATGCAAACTGGTGCAGTCACTTTGGAAGACAGTACAGAGTTTCCTCAAAAAATTAAAAATAGAATCACCATATGATCCAGTAATTCCACTATTGGGTATTTATCCAAAGAAAACAAAAACACTAATTCAAAAGGATATATGCCCCCTTATGTTTACTGCACCATTATTTACAATAACTGAGTTATGGAAGCAACCCATACGTCCATCCACTGATGAATAGATAAATAAAACAAACAGTAAAACAGACTCTTAAATACAGAAAACAGATTGGTAATTGCCAGAGCAGAGGTGAGTGGCGATGGGTGAAATACCTAAAGGAGTTTAAGAGGACAGTTACCGTGATGAGCACCGAGTAATGTATAGAATTGTTGAATCACTATATTGTACACATGAAACTAACATAACACTGTATGTTAATTATACTTGTTAAAAAAAGGAATAAAAATCAAACCACCAAGATTTTTTAAAAAATAAATAAATATGTAGTTATCTTAGATGATATGATATTGTATGCACACTAATCTAGAAACCAATCTACAGATAAATTATTGACATTAGATGTTAGCAATGGTTCTAGATATGAAATCAGCAGAGAGAAATGGTTACATTTCCATATAGTAATGAAAAAGATATTATAAATATTTTTAAAGGTACCATTTACATTAGAATCAAAACTACAAAGCACCTAGGGAAAAAATTTAATAAGATTTTATAAGCTCAAGGAGAAAACTACAAACAGAAAATGAAGAACGTTTGTTATTTTAAGTGATCTATAGGGTAATTGTGGTTATGTAATGTTTAAGAAAAAGAGGTTTCAGAGGTGAGAATGAAAATAATGTTTTCCAAATAATAGGAATGTCTTGGGAATCATCTACTCGTTAAATTTGATACAGTTTTTGCATAAGCCTCTCAAAAATTTCTAGTAAAAAAAACAAAAGCACAAGCTATTTACCTAAAACAGTTTGTTGACTAATTAGTAAAAATAATAGAAAATCTGTATAAAACAAAGCCAGATAGCAAAGACATCTACATTTTTGTAGATCTGTCACCATATGAGACAAACATTAATCAGTTGGAGATCGTTTAAACTCTAAGTATTTAAATACAAATGGCATAGCAAAAAACAAACTCTGAGCGTAGTTTCTAATTTTTTTATCAGTTGAAAAGTTTCTGCCTGTAAGTTTATTCAACAACATAAAACAAGTTCTACACAAGTGTAACCTGCTGTGGACTAAAAATAATCACAGGAAAATACACTGTAACACAGGCTATAGGTCTGGAACCACTTCCTATGTCCACAGGCAGCCTATTCCTTTAGCCTGTGTGATGACAACCGCCTCCACATCCCTGATATAGTTGACCACGCTGGTATCCGCAACAGCTACTCTCTTTTCAGATTGTCTTTTATGTGGAGTATTTTAAACAAGTGTACCAAGGTGGTGGTTCCTTTAAATAATCTAAGAAATGTCATGGGATACCTTGCCCATTATACATCTGTTCAATCTTGCGACAGGCATGGAATGTCATTTTAAAGATTTGAAAATAGATTTTCAAAGATTCAGCAGAGAAACTCAAATGCAAAGGAGATGCCAAGGAGTTTGTTCAATGTTGATGAAGTCCAAATGTGCCATTTTAACCACAATTTGGGGAAGTACTTTGGAATGTTTCAATAAAACAAGTGATAATGAGGGGTGCCTGTGTGGCCCAGTTGGTTAAATGTCTGCCTTCTGCTCAGGTCATGATCCCAGGATCTTGGAATAGAGCCCTGTGGGGGGGAAGGGCAGGGATGGGGAGGCTCCCTGCTCAGTGGGGAGCCTACTTCTCCTTCTGGCCCTCCCCCTGCCCTCATCATGTTCTATCTCTCTCAAATAAATAAATAAAATCTTCAAAAAAATAAGAAAAAAAGCGATAAAGAATCCTGTGTTAGAACCCAAAATGGGTACTTCTTGTAATCTTTGCATTTATTTTAAAAGAACTGAAAGGAAATTTTGATAAAGTATTAATGAAATATACAACAAAGGTGATAAAGGTGAATGAAGGAATCAACAAAAAATGATTCTTAAATTATACATCAAGAAGCAAGGAGTAGTGAAAAATGTTTCAGATTATACCAAGGCAATAAATAACTAAGAGAAAGACATAAATTTCAGATAAAAGTAAGAAATGGATTCTAGGATAGCTTGAAAATGAAATTAATAAATAAGTGAAATATCTGAACCCATAATAAAAGTTTTAAATTTCTTACCAATTTGTTACAAAATACTGACATCAACTTAGGTAATATAAAACTAATACTATAACACTATAATCTAATATCAACAATGATTGGTTAATGGACCATTAATTTAAAGAGTATTTAAGATTAGTCACTGCCCAAGAAAATTTGAAAAGCTCTGAGATTTAATAGCTTATATATCTAAAAAAAAAAAAAATTGTGAGATTTCCTTAAATGTCCCAAATTTGATAACAATCCTAAGAATGGACATGACTTTACCCATAACGAGGTATGAAACCTAGTTTTTCCAACCATCAGTAATAAAATAAATTTCTATCGCCCATGCTAGAGTACAGGCTAAATCATATTTATGTTCTCTATAAAAATCATTGTTATAAAAAGAGGCCATCAAAGCGGCCCAAAAAATGTAGGGGGATAAAAAGGTTCTATTGAGGTGAGGTCTTTAATAAATTTAAAAAAAACTCTTATTTTTCTAAATTTTATGGTATTTGTCATATCAGCTTTTTAAATTTGGAATTTGTTGCAACTCATTTTCTCTTCTAAATGAATACTCAACATTTGTGCCCAATTATGTATTTTAATTGTTTTTTTTTCTTTCAATGAAAATTTCACCCCAAATTGTAGAAACATTAATCCCCCACAAAACCTAGACACACCCACCCCCAGGTGAAGTAAACATTAGAACTTCAAATCCCAGTAGCAGCAGGCTTATGGTGACAATTCCTTAGGGTCTTTTTTTTTTTTTTTTTTTTAACCTCTTCACAGCTGGAACCAATACACTGGTCATATAGTCCCCTGAGAGCAGGGATGGCGTATTTCTGGTTCCCTCATCCTGAGGCTGTAGCATTCCCGAGTCATAGTTTTCTAGCGGATGGTCTCCTATTAGACTCTCCAACATGGGTGGTCACTGGGCTTCTCTCTCTTCCACTCCACAAGTTCCAAACACTATCAGTTTGCCAAATTCAGCAAAAGTGGCAGAGCTTTGGTGCTCGGCTAAACTTCCATGGTTGCCGCCATGAACAAGACTTGGATTTAGCAATCCCTTGCTGTCTTGTCTCTCTTACATGCATTTATTTATTTATTTATTTATTTATTTATTTATTTTACATTTTTTATCTTGGACTTCTAATTGTTTTCGGTGGATGATCAGTCTGAATTATTAGCAAGCCATAGCCCTAAACACAGAACCATATTTACCATTTTTTTTAATTTTATTTTTTATAAACAT